>NC_069504.1:821177675-821545175 GCF_027579735.1 Bombina bombina
AAAGAGAGGGTGGAGAGAGACAACAAAAGAGAGTGGGGAGAGAGACAGCAAAAGAGAGGGGGGAGAGAAACAGCAAAAAAGAGGGGGAGAGAGACAGCAAAAGAGAGGGGGAGAGAGACAGCAAAAGAGAGGAGGGAGAGAGACAGCAAAAGAGAGGGGGGAGGGAGACAACAAAAGAGAGGCGTGAGAGAGACAGCAAAAGAGAGAGGGGAAAGAGACAGCAAAAGAGAGGGGAAGAGAGACAGCAAAAGAGTGGGGGAGAAAAACAGCAAAAGAGAGGGGGAGAGAGACAGCAAAAGAGAGGGGGAGAGAGAGGCAAAAGAGAGGGGGGGAGAAAGACAACAAAAGAGAGGGGGGAGAGAGATAGCAAAAAAGAGGGGGGAGAGAGACAGCAAAAGAGAGGGGGGAGAGAGACAGCAAAAGAGAGGGGGGGAGAGACAGCAAAAGAGAGGGGGGGAGAGAGACAGCAAAAGAGAGGGGGGAGAGAGCACAAAAGAGAGGGGGAGAGTGCACAAAAGAGAGGGGGAGAGTGCACAAAAGAGAGTGGGGTGAGTGCACAAAAGAGAGGGGGGAGTGCACAAAAGAGAGGGGGGAGAGAGCGCAAAAGAGAGGGGGGAGAGAGCACAAAAGAGAGGGGGGAGAGAGCACAAAAGAGAGGGGGGAGAGAGCGCAAAAGAGAAGTGGGAGAGAGCACAAAAGAGAGGGGGAGAGTGCACAAAAGAGTGTGGGGGGAGAGTGCACAAAAGAGAGTGGAGAGAGAGCGCAAAAGAGAGAGGGAGAGAGCACAAAAGAGAGGGGGGAGAGAGCGCAAAAGAGAGGGGGAGAGAGCGCAAAAGAGAGGGGGGGAGAGAGCACAAAAGAGAGGGGGGAGAGAGCGCAAAAGAGAGGTGGGAGAGAGACAGCAAAAGAGAGTGGGGAGAGAGACAGCAAAAGAGAGGGTGGAGAGAAACTGCAAAAAAGAGGGGGAGAGAGGCAGCAAAAGAGAGGGGGGAGAGAGACAGCAACAGAGAGGGGGGATAGAGACAGCAAAAGAGAGGGGGGAGAGAGACAGCAAAAGAGAGGGGGGAAAGAAACAGCAAAAGAGAGGGTGGAGAGAAACAGCAAAAAAGAGGGGGAGAAAGGCAGCAAAAGAGAGGGGGGAGAGAGACAGCAACAGAGAGGGGGGATAGAAACAGCAAAAGAGAGGGGGAGGGAGACAGCAAAAGAGAGGGGGAGAGAGACAGCAAAAGAGAGGAGGGAGAGAGACAGCAAAAGAGTGTGGGGAGAGAGACAGCGAAAGAGAGGGGGAGAGAAATAGCAAAAAAGAGGGGGAGAGAGGCAGCAAAAGAGAGGGGGGAGAGAGACAGCAACAGAGAGGGAGGATAGAGACAGCAAAAGAGAGGGGGAGAGAGACAGCAAAAGAGAGGGGGGAGAGAGACAGCAAAAGAGAGGAGGGAGAGAGACAGCAAAAGAGAGTGGGGAGAGAGACAGTAAAAGAGAGGGGGTAGAGAAACAGCAAAAAAGAGGGGGAGAGAGACAGCAAAAGAGAGGGGGAGAGAGACAGCAAAAGAGAGGGGGGAGAGAGACAGCAAAAGAGAGGGTGGAGAGAGACAGCAAAAGAGAGGGGTGAGACAGACAGCAAAAGAGAGAGGGGAGAGAGACAGTAAAAGAGAGGGGGAGAGAGAGAGCAAAAGAGTGGGGGAGAGAGACAGCAAAAGAGAGGGGGAGAAAGACAACAAAAGAGAGGGGGGGGGGAGACAGCAAAAGAGAGGGGGAGGGAGACAGCAAAAGAGAGGGGGGAGAGACAGCAAAAGAGAGAGGGGAGAGAGACAGTAAAATAGAGGGGGGAGAGAGACAGCAAAAGAGAGAGGGGAGAGAGCACAAAAGAGAGGGGGAGAGTGCACAAAAGAGAGGGGGGAGAGTGCACAAAAGAGAGTGGGGAGAGTGCACAAAAGAGAGGGGGGAGTGCACAAAAGAGAGGGGGAGAGAGCGCAAAAGAGAGAGGGAGAGAGCGAAAAAGAGAGGGGGGAGAGAGCACAAAAGAGAGGGGGGAGAGAGCGCAAAAGAGAGGTGGGAGAGAGCGCAAAAGAGAGGGGGGAGAGAGCACAAAAGAAAGGGGGGAGAGAGAGCAAAAGAGAGGGGGAGAGAGCACAAAAGAGAGGGGGAGAGAGCGCAAAAGAGGGGGAGAGAGCACAAAAGAGAGGGGGAGGAGAGCGCAAAAGAGAGGGGGAGAGAGCGCAAAAGAGAGGGGGAGAGAGCGCAAAAGCGAGGGGGCGAGAGCACAAAAAAGAGGGGGAGAGAGCACAAAAGAGAGGGGGAGAGAGCACAAAAGAGAGGGGGAGAGAGCACAAAAGAGAGGGGGATGAGAGCGCAAAAGAGAGGGGGAAAGAGCACAAAAGAGAGAAAGAGAGACAGCAAACGAGAGGAGATAGAGAGCAAACAAAAGGAGAGAGAGCAAACGAGAGGGGGGAACAGAGAGAGCAAAAGAGAGGGAGAGAGACAGCAAAAGAGGGGGAGAGAGAGAGAGAACAAAAGAGAGGGAGAGAGAGCAAAAGAGAGGGGGAGAGAGAGAGCAAAAGAGAGGGGGGAAGAGAGCAAAAGAGAGGGGGAAGAGTGAGCAAAAGAGAGGGGGGAGAGATAGAGCAAAAGAGAGGGGGGAGAGAAAGAGCAAAAGAGAGGGGGTGAGAGAGAGCAAAAGAGAGGGAGGAGAGAGAGAGCAAAAGAGAGGGGGGAGAGAGAGTGAAAGAGAGGGGGGAGAGAGAGAGTAAAAGAGAGGGGAGAGAAAGAGAGCAAAAGAGAGGCGAGAAAGAGAGAGCAAAAGAGAGGGGAGAAAGAGAGGGGGATAGAGAGAGAGCAAGGGGTGGGACTGCTGTACTGCAAAAAATGGCCCGTGTACACGGGCTTTAGGACTAGTATGTTTATAATAAAATGTGGAGCTGCAGCCTTTACAACCCAATTCTGGTGTCTGTGTCTTTTTCTTGCGGGATAATGTATTTAGGGGGTCAAGGCAGGAACTTGAGCACCACCAATCTAGGTGGTGAAAGTGAGATACTGCAAGATAGCAAAACTCCCAGTAAATCTACAGCTACATTCACTTACAGAGGATCTATACTTTGAATTAGCTTTCATCCAGCTGGGCCTTTTCCAGAGGAGGGGTCTTTCCCTATAAATCTCTTCAGCTCACTCTAACCAAGTGCTTGGACATTGTTGTTAGTCTCTCAGCTCCTGCTGCTTTTACCTGTGTTATTATCTGCATTCCTGACCTGTTTTCTTTTGTAACTTTGGGACTCTACAGCTACCTGTGAGTGCTATTGAGCACCCAGGGCTGTGCATGCTGCAGGGTCATAGGATGTATACCCAGTCCAGTCTGAGAGTGTTTTGTATATGTCTAGTGTGATTACAAAATCTGTGCACACTTTACTTGTTCCCAGTTTGTTTGATTAAGAGCTTGCATTGTATGGCTGTATTAGGGATCCAGGTTTTGGGAGAGACCTTGACGTGGTACCTGGGCTTGTCCCATTGGGCCAGATGCAGTAACTAACTCTTCCAGTTTTGCTTTTAATCTTAGCTGAGTGCTTGCAAGTGAGTGCTAGACTCTCTATTTGTGTTGTGTGTGTGTGTGTATATATATATATATATATATGCATACAGAAGAGAGAAGCGCTCTAACAGGAACGAACAACAGCTCATCAGCTAGTTCTCTGGCGATTTACCACCTGGAGCAGCCTCTTTTAGACCAGTGTGCTTTTCACATTGGAAAACTATCCTGAAGCATATCAGTCTGATCCCGCCAGTTAAGGTCAGTCCAGCCCCGAAATACCAGGCAATGCTCCTTTGAACAAGGAACATGACAACCCCAGACGATCGTTTCGGCCTTATATGGGCCTCATCGGTGAGGTGCAGCCACATTCCTCTAAGCAACACTGGGCAAGGAGTCCATATCTGGTTTCCCCTATAACCCATAGGGAGACTTCCCCAGGGTCATAATTAATTTGCATACAGAAGAGAGAAGCGCTCTAACAGGAACGAAAAACAACTCATCAGCTAGTTCTCTGGCGATTTACCACCTGGAGCAGCCTCTTTTAGACCAGTGTGCTTTTCACATTGGAAAACTATCCTGAAGCATATCAGTCTGATCCCGCCAGTTAAGGTCAGTTCAGCCCCGAAATACCAGGCAATTCTCCTTTGAACAAGGAACATGACAACCCCAGACGATCGTTTCGGCCTTATATGGGCCTCATCGGTGAGGTGCAGCCACATTCCTCTAAGCAACACTGGGCAAGGAGTCCATATCTGGTTTCCGCTATCACCCATAGGGAAACTTCCCCAGGGTCATAATTAATTTGCATACAGAAGAGAGAAGCGCTCTAACAGGAACGAACAACAGCTCATCAGCTAGTTCTCTGGCGATTTACCACCTGGAGCAGCTTCTTTTAGACCAGTGTGCTTTTCACATTGGAAAACTATCCTGAAGCATATCAGTCTGATCCCGCCAGTTAAGGTCAGTCCAGCCCCGAAATACCAGGCAATTCACCTTTGAACAAGGAACATGACAACCCCAGACGATCGTTTCGGCCTTATTTGGGCCTCATCGGTGAGGTGCAGCCACATTCCTCTAAGCAACACTGGGCAAGGAGTCCATATCTGGTTTCCCCTATCACCCATAGGGAGACTTCCCCAGGGTCATAATTAATTTGCATACAGAAGAGAGAAGCGCTCTAACAGGAACGAACAACAGATCATCAGCAAGTTCTCTGGCGATTTACCACCTGGAGCAGCCTCTTTTAGACCAGTGTGCTTTTCACATTGGAAAACTATCCTGAAACATATCAGTCTGATCCCGCCAGTTAAGGTCAGTCCAGCCCCGAAATACCAGGCAATTCTTCTTTGAACAAGGAACATGACAACCCCAGATGATCGTTTCGGCCTTAGTGCTTGCTTAGAGGAATGTGGCTGCACCTCACCGATGAGGCCCAATAGGCCGAAACGATCGTCTGGGGTTGTCATGTTCCTTGTTCAAAGGAGAATTGCCTGGTATTTCGGGGCTGGACTGACCTTAACTGGCGGGATCAGACTGATATGCTTCAGGATAGTTTTCCAATGTGAAAGGCACACTGGTCTAAAAGAGGCTGCTCCAGGTGGTAAATTGCCAGAGAACTAGCTGATGAGCTGTTGTTCGTTCCTGTTAGAGCGCTTCTCTCTTCTGTATGCAAATTAATTATGACCCTGGGGAAGTCTCCCTATGGGTGTTAGGGGCAACCAGATATGGACTCCTTGGCCAGTGCTTGCTTAGAGGAATGTGGCTGCACCTCACCGATGAGGCCCAATAGGCCGAAACGATTGTCTGGGGTTGTCATGTTCCTTGTTCAAAGGAGAATTGCCTGGTATTTCGGGGCTGGACTGACCTTAACTGGCGGGATCAGACTGATATGCTTCAAGATAGTTTTCCAATGTGAAAGGCACACTGGTCTAAAAGAGGCTGCTCCAGGTGGTAAATCGCCAGAGAACTAGCTGATGAGCTGTTGTTCGTTCCTGTTAGAGCGCTTCTCTCTTCTGTATGCAAATTAATTATGACCCTGGGGAAGTCTCCCTATGGGTGTTAGGGGTAACCAGATATGGACTCCTTGGCCAGTGCTTGCTTAGAGGAATGTGGCTGCACCTCACCGATGAGGCCCAATAGGCCGAAACGATCGTCTGGGGTTGTCATGTTCCTTGTTCAAAGTAGAATTGCCTGGTATTTCGGGGCTGGACTGACCTTAACTGGCGGGATCAGACTGATATGCTTCAGGATAGTTTTCCAATGTGAAAGGCACACTGGTCTAAAAGATGCTGCTCCAGGTGGTAAATCGCAAGAGAACTAGCTGATGAGCTGTTGTTCGTTCCTGTTAGAGCGCTTCTCTCTTCTGTATGCAAATTAATTATGACCCTGGGGAAGTCTCCCTATGGGTGTTAGGGGCAACCAGATATGGACTCCTTGGCCAGTGCTTGCTTAGAGGAATGTGGCTGCACCTCACCGATGAGGCCCAATAGGCCGAAACGATCGTCTGGGGTTGTCATGTTCCTTGTTCAAAGGAGAATTGCCTGGTATTTCGGGGCTGGACTGACCTTAACTGGTGGGATCAGACTGATATGCTTCAGGATAGTTTTCCAATGTGAAAGGCACACTGGTCTAAAAGAGGCTGCTCCAGGTGGTAAATCGCCAGAGAACTAGCTGATGAGCTGTTGTTCGTTCCTGTTAGAGCGCTTCTCTCTTCTGTATGCAAATTAATTATGACCCTGGTGAAGTCTCCTTATGGGTGTTAGGGGCAACCAGATATGGACTCCTTGGCCAGTGCTTGCTTAGAGGAATGTGGCTGCACCTCACCGATGAGGCCCAATAGGCCGAAACGATCGTCTGGGGTTGTCATGTTCCTTGTTCAAAGGAGAATTGCCTGGTATTTCGGGGCTGGACTGACCTTAACTGGTGGGATCAGACTGATATGCTTCAGGATAGTTTTCCAATGTGAAAGGCACACTGGTCTAAAAGAGGCTGCTCCAGGTGGTAAATCGCCAGAGAACTAGCTGATGAGCTGTTGTTCGTTCCTGTTAGAGCGCTTCTCTCTTCTGTATGCAAATTAATTGTGACCCTGGGGAAGTCTCCCTATGGGTGTTAGGGGCAACCAGATATGGACTCCTTGGCCAGTGTTTGCTTAGAGGAATGTGGCTGCACCTCACCGATGAGGCCCAATAGGCCGAAACGATCGTCTGGGGTTGTCATGTTCCTTGTTCAAAGGAGAATCGCCTGGTATTTCGGGGCTGGACTGACCTTAACTGGCGGGATCAGACTGATATGCTTCAGGATAGTTTTCCAATGTGAAAGGCACACTGGTCTAAAAGAGGCTGCTCCAGGTGGTAAATCGCCAGAGAACTAGCTGATGAGCTGTTGTTCGTTCCTGTTAGAGCGCTTCTCTCTTCTGTATGCATATATATATATATATACCCTATATATACTGTATATATATACTGTATATATATATATATATATATATATATATATACATACAGTATATGTTTACATGCAAGTTTAGCACTCTAGCATAACTTCTTAGAGCCTGAGTCACAAATGAATATAGGTAAACAAGAAAGACTCTTCTCTCTTTTTTATAGGTTTTTCAACATTTATTTTCCAACGTTTCGGCCCCAACCTGGGTCTTTGTCAAGGTAACATAAAATGCAAACTAACACAATATTTATACCCTGTTAAGGGTCACACACAGCCACACTGGTAGGAGGTATGACATAAGACAGCCATTAAACTGTGAGTTCAAATATGTGGTTTATATGATCAAATGCCAGTGTGGGGACATGTATATTGGAAAGACGGAATGTATGCTGAAGGAGGGAATGGCAGTACATAGGTCCAGCATCAGACAGACTTTAGAGAAAGGGGAGTCAGATCAGCCTGTAGCTAAACATTTTCTGAAAAAGGGCCACACTGTGTCTAGTCTCAGATGTTGTCCTATAGACCAAATACAACCTATGAAACGAGGGGGTGATAGAAAGACCATTTTATTACAAAGAGAGGCCAGATGGATCTCTGAACTAGACACAGTCCACCCCAGGGGCTTAAATACACACCTGTCACCTGAAACTCAATAAGCTGAATTTTTGATTATATTATTATAGTGGACTCTTGTACCACCAATGGAGGGGATATAGTAGTTAGTTTATAAATCAGTTATAATAGTTATTTGTAAATATGTTTATTACCCTGTAATCCTAACATTTTTTTTCTAGTGATACACATGTGACTATAGTATTCTAATGTATTAATGCTTTATTTTAGGTAGAGAAAAGGAAAATTCCAGTAATCAGTTAAGTGAACTGAATTCAGATTCTACCTTAAGAAAATCAGAGAATCACAGGGTCATAGAGCATCACCTGAGTGAGTGGGGGAGTGGCTTAACAGGGTATAAATATTGTGTTAGTTTGCATTGTATGTTACCTTGAGGCCCAGGTTGGGGCCGAAACGTTGGAAAATAAATGTTGAAAAACCTATGAAAAAGAGAGAAGAGTCTTTCTTGTATACCTAAATATATATATATATATATATATATATGTATGTATGGATGTATGTATGTATATATATATGTGTACATATGTAACAAGCAGAAACCCAAGGGGGTATCCTAAAGGGGGCGCACCTGAAAAATAAATGAAACCAAAAATAAAAAGTAAATGTCAAATATGGAATAACAAAAAGCAAAAAGTTTGTGTTGGAAAAAAAGGAAACCTTGTGAATCAAAAGGCTGCTTTGGATAAAGTTTGTAATCTCGAACAGATGGCTAAGTGTTTTTTTTTTAAGAGGTAGAATTAGATAGAAAGGCTGCTCCACTTGGAAACCCGGGCCTAGATTTAGAGTTGGGCGGTAGACGTGAAAACCAGCGTTAGAGGCTCCTAACGCTGGTTTTTAACGCCCTCTGGTATTTGGAGTCAGTCAGGAAAGGGTCTAACGCTCACTTTCCAGCCGCGACTTTTCCATACCGCAGATCCCCTTACGTCATTTGCGTATCCTATCTTTTCAATGAGATCTTTCTAACGCCGGTATTTAGAGTCAGTAGTTAAGAGCTTTTTGGGCTAACGCCGGTTCATAAAGCTCTTAACTACTGTGCTCTACAGTACACTAACACCCATAAACTACCTATGTACCCCTAAACCGAGGTCCCCCCACATCGCCACCACTCGATTAAATTTTTTTAACCCCTAATCTGCCGACCGCCACCTACGTTATACTTATGTACCCCTAATCTGCTGCCCCTAACACCGCCGACCCCTATATTATATTTATTAACCTCTAATCTGCCCCCCACAACGTCGCCGCCAGCTACCTACAATAATTAACCCCTAATCTGCCGACCGCAAAGCGCCGGCACCTACGTTATCCTTATGTACCCCTAATCTGCTGCCCCTAACACCGCCGACCCCTATATTATATTTATTAACCCCTAATCTGCCCCCCACAACGTCGCCGCCACCTACCTACACTTATTAACCCCTAATCTGCCGAGCAGACTGCACCGCTACTATAATAAAATTATTAACCCCTAATCCGCCTCACTCCCGCCTCAATAACCCTATAAGAAATAGTATTAACCCCTAATCTGCCCTCCCTAACATCGCCGACACCTAACTTCAAACATTAACCCCTAATCTGCCGACCGGAGCTCACCGCTATTCTAATAAATTTTTTAACCCCTAAAGCTAAGTCTAACACTAACACCCCCCTAAGTTATATATAATTTAAATCTAACTAAATAAATTAACTCTTATTATATAAATTATTCCTATTTAAAGCTAAATACTTACCTGTAAAATAAACCCTAATATAGCTACAATATAAATAATAATTATATTGTAGCTATTTTAGGATTAATATTTATTTTACAGGTAACTTTGTATTTATTTTAACCAGGTACAATAGCTGGCTGATCGGAACAGCCAATAGAATGCGAGCTCAATCTGATTGGCTGATTGGATCAGCCAATCGGATTGAACTTGATTCTGATTGGCTGATTCCATCAGCCAATCAGAATTTTCCTACCTTAATTCCGATTGGCTGATAGAATCCTATCAGCCAATCGGAATTCGAGGGACGCCATCTTGGATGACGTCCCTTAAAGGAACCTTCATTCGGCGAGTAGGCGTCGGTTGAAGAGGTTGGATCCGCGTCGGTTGGAATGTAGATGGCTCCGCTCCAGAAGAAAGAAGATTGAAGATGCGGCTTGATAGAAGACTTCATCCCGATGATGGACTTCCGACTTCAGCCGATGATGGATTTCTTCAGCCGCCGCTTGGATCCAGACTTCAGCCCGAGGATGGACGTCACTCTTCAGCCCCCCGCTTAGGCTTGGATCAAGACTCTGGACCGATCGGTGAACCTGGCATGGTGAAGACAAGGTAGGAAGATCTTCAGGGGCTTAGTGTTAGGTTTATTTAAGGGGGGTTTGGGTTAGATTAGGGGTATGTGGGTGGTGGGTTGTAATGTTGGGGGGGGGGGTATTGTATGTTTTTTTTTACAGGCAAAAGAGCTGAATTCTTTGGGGCATGCCCCGCAAAGGCCCCTGTTCAGGGCTGGTAAGGTAAAAGAGCTTTGAACTTTTTTAATTTAGAATAGGCTAGGGCATTTTTTTATTTTGGGGGGCTTTGTTATTTTATTAGGGGGCTTAGAGTAGGTGTAATTAGTTTAAAATTGTTGTAATATTTTTCTAATGTTTGTAAATATGTTTTTATTTTTGTAACAGTTCTTTTTTATTTTTTGTACTTTAGTTAGTTTATTTCATTGTATTTATTTGTAGATATTGTATTTAATTAATTTATTGATAGTGTAGTGTTAGGTTTAATTGTAGATAATTGTAGGTATTTTATTTAATTAATTTATTGATAGTGTAGTGTTAGGTTTAATTGTAACTTAGGTTAGGATTTATTTTACAGGTGATTTTGTAATTATTTTAACTATTTTAGCTATTAAATAGTTCTTAACTATTTAATAGCTATTGTACCTGGTTAAAATAAATACAAAGTTACCTGTAAAATAAATATTAATCCTAAAATACCTACAATATAATTATTAATTATATTGTAGCTATATTAAGGTTTATTTTACAGGTAAGTATTTAGCTTTAAATAGGAATAATTTATATAATAAGAGTTAATTTATTTCGTTAGATTTAAATTATATTTAATTTAGGGGGGTGTTAGTGTTAGGGTTAGACTTAGCTTTAGGGGTTAAAAAATTTATTAGAGTAGCGGTGAGCTCCGATCGGCAGATTAGGGGTTAATACTTGAAGTTAGGTGTCGGCGATGTTAGGGAGGGCAGATTAGGGGTTAATACTATTTCTTATAGGGTTATTAAGGCGGGAGTGAGGCGGATTAGGGGTTAATAACTTTATTATAGTAGCGCTCAGGTCCGGTCGGCAGATTAGGGGTTAATAAGTGTAGTTAGGTGGAGGCGACGTTGGGGGCGGCAGATTAGAGGTTAATAAATATAATATAGGGGTCGGAGGTGTTAGGGGCAGCAGATTAGGGGTACATAGGGATAATGTAGGTGGCGGCGGTGTACGGAGCGGCAGATTAGGGGTTAAAAATAATATGCAGGGGTCAGCGATAGCGGGGGCGGCAGATTAGGGGTTAATAAGTGTAAGGTTAGGGGTTTTTAGACTCGGGTACATGTTAGAGTGTTAGGTGCAGACGTAGGAAGTGTTTCCCCATAGGAAACAATGGGTCTGCGTTAGGAGCTGAACGCGGCTTTTTTGCAGGTGTTAGGTTTTTTTTCAGCTCAAACAGCCCCATTGTTTCCTATGGGGGAATCGTGCACGAGCACGTTTTTGAGGCTGGCCGCGTCCGTAAGCACCGCTGGTATCGAGAGTTGCAATGGCGTTAAATTATGCTCTACGCTCCCTTTTTGGAGCCTAACGCACTGAAAACCCAGCCATTCTGTAAACTCTAAATACCAGCGGTATTTAAAAGGTGCGGGGGAAAAAAAGTATGCATAGCTAACGCACCCCTTTGGCCGCAAAACTCTAAATCTAGGCGCCGGTGTGGTGGGTGATCTATAGAAATAAAAACAAAAGAAGAGGGCTCCTCATCGTGTATTTCAACCAAATAGGTATGTGAATCTACAGATAAAATAAGGCTCACCAGATTTTCCTGCACTGTATTATGACCGGAGCTGATGGGCGGGCTAGAACTTTCAGTGGCAAGTACACTGACAGAGGATCCCACAGCTACGGTCCGGGAGAAACTTCAACAGTCTCCTAGTGATCTGGTTCAGTAGTATATTTTTTTCCAAGAGTTTGCCGGACTAAATCCCCTTCCCTGCTGGTGAATCACTAGGAGACTGTGAAAGTTTCTCCTGGACCATAGCTGTGGGATCCTCTGTCAGTGTACTAGCCACTGAAAGTGCTAGCCCGCCCGTCAGCACCGTTCATAGTACGGTGCAGAAAAATCTTGTGAGCCTTATTTTATCTGCACATTCACATACCTATTTGGTTGAAATACACTATGAGCCCTCTTCTTTTGTTTTTATGTGTACATGTGTATTTATATGTGTATATATGTATTTATATGTGTATATATGTATTTATATGTGTATTTATGTATTTATATGTGTATATATGTGTATATATGTATTTATATGTGTATTTATGTATTTATATGTGTATATATGTGTATATATGTATTTATAGACATATAAATACATAAATACATATGTACACACATAAGAAATATATATATATATATATATATATATACTTTGCATTGGAGCCCTTTGCAGTTAAGTAGAGGAAAATATGCAAAAACATATTTGTGCAATATTCATTTTTAATAAAGTGTTATACTGTGTATTTACTGTAAATATTTCACATTCTAATGTTATGTACATAGCAGAATAGATATTCCTATATATCAGTATTGATATATATTGTATGAAAATACCATCAGATATATGTAGAAATATTTATTTATGAATAAAAAGAACATATTCTTCAATGTGAAGAACATTGGTTTGTGAAATATTCATATTTTCATGCTGGGTTAACATATACGATGAACGCAAAAAGCTTGCTTATAGCGGAGTTAATGCACGAGCGTGAACGTTAAATATCACTCCACATGTAATCTGGCACAATATGGTTTTAAAACATAAAGCAGAATATTTATCAGGCTCCGTATAGAGCTTGATAAATAGAAGGCTCTCCGGATGCAGAAGTTATCAAGAAGTTATGAAGCAGCGGTCTAAAGACCGCTGCTCCATAACTTGTCCGCCTGCTCTGAGGTGGTGGACAGAAATCAACACGATTGAATTTGATCGGGTTGATTGACACCCCGTGCTAGCGACCGATTCGTCGCAAATCTGCAGGGGGCGGCATTGCACCAGCAGTTCACAAGAACTGCTGGTGCAATGATAAATGCCGACATCATATGCTGTCAGCATTTATCGATGGGCAGCGATGTGCAGCAGACACGATATGCTACTTCGTATCATGTCCGCTCACACATTTTTAAATATGCCCCAATGTCAGCTCCAGGCCAGAAATAAGCTGCCAATCTTGTTATGAACAGTCATGTTCATACACATTGGTATGTAAAATATTCATATTTTCATGTCGGGGTAGCTTACATTAGAATATGCAATCTGGTTTGTGCGCGAGTAGGGTTTTTTCCCACTTTTTTTTCTCGATTCACTGCTATGTGGGAATATGTGAACCCACACGCGATATTCTAAGTTCGGGATTTTCGCTCCTCGGGTTAGCGCAAGTGAAAACAGTTTAATTTTAACTCATAATGCAAGCGTAACCCAACGTGCGCCAAAAACTTACTTCTAGCGCAGTTAACGCTCGAGCAGGATCGTTAATTAGCACTCTACTTTTAATCTGGCCCTAAGTTGTTAAAATGACCCATATTTTAATAAAGAGGTATGTTTAAAGTATGACACATGTTTTGCAAACATATATATTTTGGGTTAGCTAATTTTCTATCCCTGTCAAGTTTTTATCTCAATGTCATCTCATAAATATCAACACTAAGGAGAAAAAAAAAGAGCACTTAAAAATTTTGCAGGGCTATAATTGTGCTGCTTTTTATGTACTGTGTGAAATGTCAGTATTAAAATGCTAATATTTACAGGCTGAGGGGATTATTGATGCAGGGTTTATGCTATTTCAGGATATGACTTAAGCTGGGACAAGTACTATATTAGTAGGAAGCACTTTCTTTTCAATGGCCTTACTTACTTAAAGGGATATTCTTTATTTCATAATAACATTTTATTTAAAAAAAAATTGTGCTTACAATTTATTTAACTCCTACAAATGTGTTAAATACATAGTAAAAGTTGTGCCCCTGTGCCAATCCATATAAGGAAACAGCTGTTGAGCCAATAAGGAGCAGGTAAACGTGTTTGCTCCAATAACTGGCTGTATACACATCTGAAGCAGAATTTTTTTTTTTTTTTTTTTTTACCAGGAATACAGTTCTGACTATGGGCCCCCGAAAAAAGTTTATTTCTGACTCACGTGTCTCGCAAAGCTCTCGCTAGGTGAAATGTTGTAAATTCATGTGTTTACCATCCCTGTACAGAATATAGGGCTTACTACCTTTAACCCCTTAGCCCAAAGCAACGTATATAAACGCTGTGTGGTACTTTGCTTATCGAATCACATGACGTATATATATACGTTGGAACTGCAGGAAGCTCCAGCAGTCTTGGCTGTTAAGTTACAGCTGAGACCTGGAGTTCCTGAGCTCCAGGCATCTGCCTCATATGGAACCGGAGCACGATCAGCGCTCTGCTTCCATATGAAGGCAGATGCCAGATTGTTACAGACAGTGACACTATATGTGTCACCGTCTTTAACGATTATATGCTGGTGCCCGCTGGAGGTGTGGGACGGAATCTGGGAGGCGGGAGTGGGAGGGTCCTGCACTGTGGAAAATAAAAAATAAAGGGAGAGGGAGGGAAGGGGCGCTATGCTACAGAAAAAGGTGGGGTGGGGTGTGGGGGTCCCTAAATATTGATCATGGGAGGGTGTACCACTACACTACAGAAAATAGCAAAAGATAATACCAAAAATAATAATATATATATAACTCAACACACAGCCATTAATGTCTAAACCGTTGGCAACAAAAGTGAGTACACCCCTAAGTGGAAATGTCCAAATTTGGCCCAATTAGCCATTTTCCTCCCGGTGTCATGTGACTCATTAGTGTTACAAGGTCTCAGGTGTGAATGGGGAACAGATGTGTTAAATTTGGTGTTATCGCTCTCACACTCTCTCATACTTGTCACTGGAAGTTCAACATGGCACCTCATGGCAAAGAACTCTTTGAGGAACTGAAAAAAGAATTGATGCTCTACATAAAGATGGCCAAGGCTATAAGAAGATTGCCAAGACCCTGAAACTGAGCTGCAGCACAGTGGACAAGACCATACAATGGTTTCACAGGAAAGGTTCCACTCTGAACAGGCCTCGCCATGGTCGACCAAAGAACATGAGAGCACATGCTCAGCGTCATATCCAGAGATTGTCTTTGGGAAATAGATGTATGAGTGCTGCCAGCATTGCTGCAGAGGTTGAAGGGGTGGGGGTGGGGGGGTCAGCCTGTCAGTGCTCAGACCATACACTGCACACTTTATCAAATTGGTCTGCATGGCTGTCATCCTAGAAGGAAGCTTCTTCTAAAGATGATGCACAAGAAAGCCCACAAACAGTTTGCTGAAGACAAGCAAACTAAGGACATGGATTACTAGAACCATGTCCTGTGGTCCGATGAGACCAAGATAAACTTATTTGGTTCAGATGGTGTCAAGTGTGTGTTGCGGCAACCAGGCAAGGAGTACAAAGACAAGTGCATCTTGCCTACAGTCAAGCATGGTGGTGGGAGTGTCATGGTCTGGGCCTGCATGAGTGCTGTCGGCACTGGGGAGCTACAGTTTATTGAGGAAACCATGAATGCCAGCATGTACTGTGATATACTGAAGCAGAGCATGATGCCATCCCTTCAGAGACTGGGGAGCAGGACAGTATTCCAACATGATAACAACCCCAAACACACCTCCAAGACGACCACTGCCTTGCTAAAGAAGCTGAGGGTAAAGGTGATGGACTGGCCAAGCATGTCTCCAGACCTTAACCCTATTGAGCATCTGTGGGGCATCCTCAAATGGAAGGTGGGGGAGCGCAAGGTCTCTAACATCCACCAGCTCTGTGATGTCACACTGGAGGGGTGGAAGAGGACTTCAGTGGCAACCTGTGAAGCTCTTTTGAACTCCATGCCCAAGAGAGTTAAGGCAGTGCTTTAAAATAATGGTGGCCACACAAAATATTGACACTTTGGGCCCAATTTGGACATTTCACTTAGGGGTGTACTCACTTTTGTAGCCAATGGTTTAGACATTAATTGCTGTGTGTTGAGTTATTTTAAGGGGACAGAAAATTTACACTGTTATACAGGCTATCCACTCACTACCTTACATTGTAGCAAAGTGTCATTTCTTTAGTGTTGTCACAGGAAGAGATATAATAAAATATTTACAAAAATGTGAAGGGTGTACTCATTTTTGTGAGATACTGTATATTGACATTTTAAAGGTACGGGCAGACAGCTGCTAGTACCTAAGATGGCAGACATACAGTAGTGGCCAAAATTGTGGAAACCTTTTGAAAAAATTGTATTTTTGAGCTTTGATGGCTCATAACACCACTTGTTTTTTGAGTAATACTATAAAATTATATATCAATGGAAAGATAATTTAATCAAGAATGTAATGCAATAACTTTTATAAAGGATTTTTTTTATTAGAACAGCAGTTATAAAGAAGAATAGTGAAACACATAGAAAAAATATTTATTATCTTGAAACCACTTTTTGCACACAGCAGGAACATGAAATAGAGCTGGATCCTGTTGAAATATAAAGGCTTTATTATCTAGGAAAAGATCACGTACGGAAGGCTTCAGTTTGGGCTCAAGTATTTCATTTATGTATTTTTGGGCATTTATATTCCTATTAATAACGCAAATTCTGCCCACACCTTTAGATGTCATACAACTCCAGATCATAACACTAACTGGATGTTTCATGGTACTTGTAATGCAATCAGGATGAAAATCTTCTCCGATTCTTCTCCTTACGTATTTTATGCCATCACTACCAAACAGGGAGATTTTGGTCTCATCACTCCAAATAACACTGTCCCATTGTTCTGCTGTCCAGTTAACATGGGTTTTAGCCCAGTTTAATCTTTTCAACCTTTGTTTGAGAGATAAAAATGGCTTTTTCATGGAATTCTAGCATTTAGACCAAATTCCTGCAGTCTGCGCCAAACAGTCCTTACTCTCAACTTCACATTGCATTGCGCCATTTCATCCTGTATACACCCAGATATTTTCTTCTGTCACGTAGGCACAGTCTCTCAATTCTTCTATCATCACTTGCTGTTGTGCACCTTTTGCTGCTTTTACCAGTCTAGTTTTGTAGTGACTGAGTCTCCTTATACCGCTTCAAAAATTTAGAAATGCCACCTATGGTTAAGTTTCCACCAATATTTCTTCTAATTTCTTCATAACTGTAGCCTTGTTCACTTAATAGTACTATTTTACATCACTTTTTGGGTGACCAGTCAACTCTTTGTGCCATTTCTTTAATTTTATTGCGTTTAACAAGCTCACTAAATGAAAGAATACAACAAAAAACAACCAACTTGATAGCAATCACATAACACACTGACAAAATGTCCTCCTCTCAGCTCCAATACAGGACATCAATAGCTGAATTCTACTGTGACCTTATTGGCTCATTGCCAAAACAACATGACACCTGATATTGTACTTAGTCTGTATCTTATCCGTATCTCTATGTATATTGTTATATTGATGGAGTAAAAAAATCACAAAAATTGCAGAAAATGTGAATCAAAATATAAATCAAATTACAAAACATAAATTAACTAAAACAGCGCATAATCAAAGGTGCCACAAAATAACAGGTAATAACTGATAAGAGGATAATCCCAGTTTGAAGGTAAGTATAAAGTTCTTTTTACCCACAGTTCGTAGAAGTGTAGTTGTGTTGTAGCTGTGATAAAACTTAAAAACCCTTTATTAAAGGGAAAACAAGAGCAGAGTACCTTACGAATGTTCAGTCAAAAGGATTTTCCTCAAAAGATTTAAATAGGCTGACCATATTGCCGCTTTAAGAAGGAACACATATGAAAAATACATATGTCAGGGTTCTTATACAAAACATTTCTTTAAACAGCCCTGAAACCAGCCCTGACATATGTATTTTTCATATGTGTCCCTTTTTAAAGCAGCAATATGGTCAGCCTATTTAAAGCTAGGTCGTATTTCCAGACTCTGTGTCCTGATGCAGACAATGCCTCTCCAGTGCAGCCGCTCTCCAGCCAGGTAATCCCTCCCTTGGCTGGGTGTATAGAAGATATACGAAAAAGAGAAAGAGAAGGCACACATAAGGCACGATTCAAGTGAAACTTTATTTACAAAGATACACATGCAACACACATTGTTGCACTTACTAGATGCAAAGTCAAAACAGGCAGTCAGTCAGACACTGTGATGGGTAGTGATGTCCCGAACTGTTCGCCCGCGAACGGTTCACAGCAAACATAGCTTGTTTGCGTTCGCGTCTGCGGGCGAACACATGGCGATCCGCCCCTATGTGTCATCATTGAGGAAACTTTGACCCTGTATGTCACAGCCGTCTGACACATTAGAGCCAATCAACATCAGACACTCCCTCACAGACCCTCCCAGCTACTCGGAATCCGCCATTTTAGACTCATAACGACCTTGCTTTCTTAATGAGAGGACGTGTTGTGTTTTTGCTCCTGACATTAATAGGAAAAACATAGCTAGGCTAGTGTATTTAGTGTCCACTACAGTCCAGAAGGACTCCACTCATCTCTGCTGCAAGGACAGCACCCCAAAAAGCCCTTTTTAGGGCTATATTTCGTGCAGGTTTTTTTTTTTTCATATTTTTTTTTTATTAGCATTTGCCTGGCTTTCAGCCTGTGTGTTTAAGGCTCACAGCATATGCTGTGATTACTGCCACCACTGATATCTCCCTAACAACATTAGTTTAAATTTAACTAACCAAAAATTTTAATTATTTTGCTAGTGTAATTTGTTTTCATTTTCTATCAGGCCTGTGTCACACAGCATATACTCTGGTTCATTGCTCTGTGCCAGCCACCAGTGTTAATATCCGTTTATAACATTATTTTAAATTTAAAAAAAAAAAAAAATATTTTGCTAGTGTAATCTAATTACATTTTCTATCAGGCCTGTTTCTGTCAGGCTCAACAGCATTAATATACCTCATTTTTTTCAGTCTTTTGGTTAATTGGTCTGTGCCAGGCAGCCACCACTCATATCTTCTTCACCTTAATTTAACTATAAAAAAAAAAAGTTTAAATTTTTTTGATAGTGTAATCTAATATAATTTCCTATCAGGCCTGTGTGTTTTGCTGACATACAGAGCCTACTGTGTTTACTTGCTGCCCTCCCTAGTCTATGAGCCACGACTCATATGTGTTTAACCTTTTTTTAATTCCCCCCCCCATAAAAATAATTTAAATCATTTTTCTAGTGTAATCTAATAGTATTTTCTATCAGGCGTGTGTGTTTATCTGACTTACAGATCCTACTGTTTTTAATAGCTGCCCTTCCAAGGCTATCAGCCACGACTCATATGTATGTGCTTAACCTTTTTCTTTAAATTGCCAAAAAAAAGTATTTAAATCATTATACTAGTGTAATCTATTTTTATTGTCTATCAGGCCTGTGTCTAACTGTCTATCTGACTTACACAGCATACTGTTGTTAATTGCTGCCCTACGTAGCAGCCAGCCAGTGTGACCACTCATATGTGCATTGCACTTCTTAACATAATTTTAATATTAAAATCTAAAATTTTAAAATATTTTGCTAGTGTAATCTAACTTAATTTTCTATCAGGCCTGTGTTTTTGTCACTTTCACAGCATACTGTGTTAAATTGCTGCCCTACCTACCATCCACGACTCATATCTGCCAGCCTGTGTGCCAGGCCCAACTAGCCAATTAGTGGCATCAATCATAATTCTTGTAACAGTATCAAAAAAATTAAAATTCATAATTGTTTGGAGTGCAAATATTCAGTCTACTAGTGCCATTGAATTGCAGTTTCCTCCTGCCTGCCAGCCTGTGTGCCAGTCACAAACTAGCTAATTAGTGCCACCAATTCTAGTTGTTGTAAAAGTATTGTTAATCTTTAAAATTCCAAATTGATCGCTTGTGATTCATCAGTTTGCTCGTGTCATTGAATTGCACTTTCCTCCTGCCTGCCAGTGTGTTTTCCAGGCCCAACTAGCCAATTAGTGGCACCAATCATAATTCTTGTAACAGTATCTAAAAATTTAAAAATCTCCTAGTGCCATTGAATTGCATTTTCCTCCTGCCTGCCAGCCTGTGTGCCAGGCCGACTTTCAAAATATTTACACCAATCATATTTGTTGTCACAGTATTTGTAATAATTAAAAATTAAATTTTTTTGGTAATTGTTGTTCTGAATCCTCAGTTTGCTCGTGCCATTGAATTGCACTTTCCTCCTGCCTTGCAGCCTGTGTGCCAGGCCCACCTAACCAATTATTGCCAGCAATCACATTTCTTTTAACAGTATTGCAAAAATTCTCAATCATCACTGTTTTGACTGTCAGTTTTCAGTCTCCTAGTGTCCTTGAATTGCATTTACCTCCTGCCTGCCAGCCTGTGTGCCAGGCCGTCTTGCCAACTATTTACACCAATCATAATAGTTGTCACAGTATTGTTACTAATAAAAATTAAAAAAAATTGGATTGTTGTTCTTAATCCTCCTATTGCTCGTGCCACTGAATTGCACTTTTCTCCTGCCTGCCAGCCTGTGTGCCAGGCTGACTTTCAAAATATTTACACCAATCATATTTGTTGTCACAGTATTCTTAATAATTAAAAATTTAAATTTTTGGTAATTGTTGTTCTGAATCCTCAGTTTGCTCGTGCCATAGAATTGCACTTTCCTCCTGCCTGCCAGCCTTTTTTCCAGGCCCAACTAGCCAATTAGTGGCACCAATCATAATTCTTGTAACAGTATATAAAAAATTAAAAATTATAATTTTTTGGACTGCAAATATTCAGTCTCCTAGTACCCTTGAATTGCATTTTCCTCCTGCCTGCCAGCCTGTGTGCCAGGCCGACTTTCAAAATATTTATACCAATCATACTTGTTGTCACAGTATTCTTCAGAATTAAAATTTTTGGTAATTGTTTATCTGAATTCTCAGTTTGCTTGTGCCGTTGAATTGCATTTCCTCCTGCCTTGCAGCCTGTGTGCAAGGCCCACCTAGCCAATTATTCCCAGCAATCATATTTCTTTAAACAGTATTGCAAAAATTGTCAATCATCACTGTTTTGACTGTCAGTACTCAGTCTCCTAGTGTCCTTGAATTGCATTTACCTCCTGGCTGTCAGCCTGTGTGCCAGGCCGTCTTGCCAACTATTTACACCAATCATAATTGTTGTCACAGTATTGTTACTAATTAAACATAAAATTATTTTGATTTTTCTTAATCCTCAGTTTGCTTGTGCCATAGAATTGCACTTTTCTCCTGCCTGCCAGCCTGTGTGTCTGGCCGACTTTCAAAATATTTACACCAATCATATTTGTTGTCACAGTATTCTTAATAATTAAAAATTTAAATATTTGGTAAGAGTTGTTCTGAATCCTCAGTTTGCTCGTGCCATTGAATTGCACTTTCCTCCTGACTCTGCATAAACTATGTAATTTTCCATGGGAGTTTTGCCATGGATCCCCCTCCAGCATGCCACAGTCCAGGTGTTAGTACCCTTGAAACAACTTTTCCATCACTATTGTGGCCAGAAAGAGTCCTTGTAGGTTTTAAAGTTCGCCTGCCTATTGAAGTCAATGGCGGTTCGCGGGTTCGCGAACAATACCGGAAGTTCGAGTCCGCCGTTCGCGAACCAAAATTTTTAGGTTCGCAACATCACTAGTGATGGGTATATTGTACATTTACATATGGTGTTTATAAATCTATACTGTATGTATTATACTGTAAAATATTTTATTATGGTTAACCGAGATTAGTATTTAAAAAAAAAAAAAAAAAAAAAAAAGATTTTGTGCATGGAATATTTATATCCCACAGAAGTAAGTGGGGACAACGTTTCCTCATTCTTTTCAAGACCTCCTTTAAACAATAATTTAATCCTTTTAGAACAGTATTTCTAAACTCCAGTCCTCAGAACCCTTAATAGGCCAGATATTCATTATATCTTAACTGGAGCACAGGGGAAATAATCAGCTGATTAGTAACCATGGTTACTAACCTGCTCTCACACTTCAGATGATTATTTCACCTGTGCTCTAGTTAAGATATAATGAAACTCTGGTTTGTTAAGGGTCCCGAGGACTGGAGTTGAGAAACACTGGTTTAGATCATTTCACATGCAATTGTGATTTGTGATGTGAATACTTTAACAACATAGCAATATAATGAGAATCTTTTCAATATCAATCCATTTTTAATGAGTTAAATAGACTGTAAAATAAATTGTTTCAAAATAGAATACTCTAAAGACAAAAATAATTTTTTGTTACACTAGGATGTCACTTTAAGATAAGGTAGGAGATTGATACTCAAGGACTTTCATATGTATAATTTGAAACAGATATATTTACAGTCTAGAAATATTGATTAATTAGAAACCTTGGTTAATATAGTTTACGTATACTGGTATAAAAAAACTGAGGCATTGGCTGTAAGCAGTGGAGGTTCTACTAATTAGGTTTTGGGGACAAGAAATTACCCTTCATTGAGTCGCAGGAATGTTACCCTTTTCATTGGTCTTCCATTCATTGGAAGATCTATTAGTGGATTTAGTGTTAGAATTTAGTTGAACAGTATGAGGCACAATCAAATGAGCAGTTCAGGGTGTGGCTAGGGAAGTAGGATCAGTAGCAGGGAGGTAAAGCTTTCTCCCTCCTCCTCAGCACAATGGGGGTTCAACCATGTAGATTGGGGTGCTTTTGCACCATGTAGAACAGCCACTTGCTCTAAGACATTAACAAATTAGTGATATAGTTGTAGTGTCATAGAAACATAGAATTTGACGGTAGATAAGAACCAAAAAGGCCTATCAAGTCTACCCATATTACATGTTACTTTATCCTTAGGATAGCCTTATGCATGTCCCAAGCATTTTTTAATTCCTTTATAGTCTTTGTGTTTACCACCTCAAATGGAAGTTTATTCCATGGGGCATATGTATCAAGCTCCGAATGGAGCTTGATGCCCCGTGTTTCTGGCGAGTCTGCAGGCTCACTAGAAACAGCAGTTATGAAGCAGCGGTCCGCCTGCTCTGAGCAGACGGACAGACAATGCCGCAATTCAAACCGATTGAGTACGATCGGGTTGATTGACACCCCCCTGCTGTCGGCCGATTGGCCGCAAGTCTTCAGGGGGCGGCGTTGCATTAGCAGCTCTTGCGAGCTGCTGGTGCACTGCTGAATACGGCGAGCGTATTGCTCGCCGTATTCAGCGATGTCTGTCTAACCTGATCCACACTGTCAGATCAGGTCCGACAGACATTGATAACTAGAGGCCCATGAATACACCACCCTTTCTGTAAAAAAATGCTTTCTCAAATTTCTCCTGAATCTGCTATCCTCTAACTTTAAATTGTGACCCCTTGTTTTGGCATTTATTTGTTTTGTGAAAAATGCTTTCAACTTCTATTTTTTTAAGTCCCTTCATGTATTTGAAGGTTTCTATCATGTCTGCTTCAAGTAGATTACTAAATAGTATTATTTAATTAAAGTCTTTTCCTTAAGTGGAGACACTTCCCTGAGTAGCTAGTATCAAATAACTGAAGTGGCAGTCTCTAGGGGCTTATAACCTTGTGATGTATGTGACAACACAGCCTCAGTGAGCTACAATCTAAAAGTATAATAGGATTCTAGAGGTTCTAAAGAGCTTAAACTCAGATGGTATAAAGGAAGACCATGAGAAACAAGGCTTATGATCTAATGGGGCATATAAATTAAAGTTCAATCTCTTGAAATTCTATATTTTTAGGGAAAACTTTTGGACTATATCAGGTAGAGCAGTACTGATTTTAAATCATTGCTGCTTGAAAAAAAAAATGTATATATAGTAAACAAGATATTAATCAGAGATGAAAGATCTGCAGAAGTTACAAAATTCTGAAAATACTGATTTACAATTTAATACAGCTTGGCCCTTTCACAGCCTATGCATGAGATCACTGGCCAAGACGATAAGGCTACTTTAAACCCCACTCAGCTGTGTGTATATAACAGCACAGGGATTAGCAGAGATGCCAAGAGGAAACAAGAAATCTCTGTGGCAAGAAGCATTTTATCAAAGTGATCAAACGCAGTGATGAAAAAGAGACCTTTTCCACCTGAGCGCTTTCAAACTTTTTATTCCTAGGCCGGGGAAGGACCTTGTCAAACAAAGTCAGAACATTAAAGTAAATGGTTTGATCAACTGGAAGTTTGTTTTCTTGAACTGACTGGAATAAAAATCTTGCCTGTCAATCATTTCCCTCAGAAAAGCAATAACAAAATGTGGATGTATTTTTCTAGAGTATTTCAACTGTGTCCATGCTTCTAACCTTTGGGTGGGGGCTGGGGAATTGGGACTTTAAACACGGAAATAAACAAGCAATAACTGAAAGTATTTTATTTCAATATTTTATCACCAATATGAAAGTGCAGCATTTGAGAGATTTTTTTATTGCCTGAACAACTGAGCATTAAAACAAAGAATTTTGAACCCTAGCAAAGGTCACCTCCAGAATGGCAGTGCACTATTGTTATGGAACTGAACATGGCTGCTGAGCCAATCAGGGACTATATTTGTAGCTTGCAATCATTGACATCGTTCAGCTCAAGATTTGCAGCTTATTTTTGGCCTGGAGCCATATTGGGCCAGATTACATGTGGAGTGTTATTTAACGCTCCCGATCAGTACGCTAACTCTGCTATAAGTAAGCTTTTTGAATGCATCGGATAGCACTCATATTACAAGTTGAAAGTAAACAGTTTTTGCTTGCACGCTAACCCGATGCGAGTAAAAAGACTAACGTCAAATATCATGCGCACGATAATGTATTCCCCCATAGAAGTCAATTGAGCAGAATTTTTTTTTCTTACACCTGAGACTTTGGGGTCTAATTATCAAGCTCCAAACTGAGCTTGATGCCCCGTGTTTCAGGCGAGCCAGAAACACCAGTTATGAAGCAGCGGTCTAAAGACCACTGCTCCATAACCTGTCCGCCTGCTCTGAGTCGGCGGCCAGACATCTCCAAAAATCAACCGGATCCAATATTTGATTGGCCGCGAATCTGCAGGGGGCGGCGTTGCACCAGCAGTTCACAAGAACTGCTGGTGCAATGATAAATGCCGACAGCGTATGCTGTCGGCATTTATTGATGTGCAGTGGACATGGTTCGCTATAGCGGATCATGTCCGTGCGCACAATGGTAAATGGACCCCTTTGAGCCCTTGTAACTTTTTTGTGCATTTAAAAAAAAATAATTATTAGACAGTGCTATAATGAGTGTAACTGTACTTTGTAATTTATTTTTGACGTGTTTTGTGACACCTTCTTTGTTTTTAAAAGTTAACCAGAGCTCTGAGGACGCATTAATTCTATTTTTTTTGTTTTGTTATTATTTTTTGTATCGAGGTTCGATTCAAGGCGCATTAACATTATATGTAAAAAATGAAAAAATATACAAAGAAAAGGTTTCAGGACATACAACCAGTATAAGCTATCAACATTACAAAAAAGAAATAATATACATTGCATGTTTAAATATCATACTTCAAATAAGTTAGAATGCTTATATCCTATCAATTAAATTATATACCTTCTAAATAATACATGAGAACACTTTGTTCCCTCTACTGCCAGTTTTGTGAGCAGCCCAGCAGTAAAACAGTTAATTAAAGCAATTAACAAACACTGCACAATGCAGACTCCAAGGTGTGGTTCCCTTATTAACTATTTCACTGCTGGAGAGCTCACAAAACTAGCCTTAGAGGGAACACTTGGGACCTCTTTATAGAAAGTGTAAGAATATATATACGAACATAAGAGGACCACTCTTGGAGCCCAAATAGTGAACCTCATTTTATTTTCTTTCAATACTGATACCTTATGACTCGTAATCTGGCCTTCTGTGGTGGTTAAACACATTCGGCTAGATTACGAGTTTTCCCTTAGGGTTAAAAAGCAGCGTTGAGAGGTCCCAACGCTGCTTTTTTCCTAACGCTGGTATTACGAGTCTTGCAGGTACAGGTGTACCGCTCACTTTTTTTTCCGCGACTCGAACATACCGCAAATCCACTTACGAAAATTGCGTATCCCATATTTTCAATGGGACTTGCATAAAGCCGGTATTACGAGTCTTGGAAAAGTGAGCGGTAGACCCTCTCCTGTCAAGACTCGTACCGCATTTAAATGTCAGTAGTTAAGAGTTTTATGGGCTAATACCGTAACATAAAACTCTTAATGTTACGCAATTATATTAAATGTATTAACCCCTAAACCTAAGTCTAACCATAACCCTAACCCCCTAGCTTAAATATAATTTAAAATAATCTAAATAAAATAACTTTAATTAACTAAATTATTCCTATTTAAAACTAAATACTTACCTATAAAATAAACCCTAAGCTAGCTACAATATAACTAATAGTTACATTGTAGCTAGCTTAGGGTTTATTTTTATTTTACAGGCAACTTTGTATTTATTTTAACTAGGTACAATAGTTATTAAATACCGTATTTATTAACTATTTAATAGCTACCTAGCTAAAATAAAGACAAATTTACCTGTAAAATAAAATAAACCTAAGTTACAATTACACCTAACACTACACTATTTACAATTAAATACAATTATCTAAATTATGAAGAAAACCCCCCACTAAATAACAGAAAATAATAAAATCATTTTTTAAAACTAATTACATCTAATCTAATCCCCCTAATAAAATAAAAAATCCCCCCAAAATAATAAAAATCCCTGATTCTATCAGCCAATCGGAATTGAAGGTACGCCATCTTGGATGACGTCACTTAAAGGTACCGTCATTTAGTGTTAGTCATCGGAAGGAAGAGGATGCTCTACGTCGGATGTCTTGAAGATGGACCCGCTCCGCTCCGGATGGATGAAGATAGAAGATGCCGTCTGGATGAAGACTTCTGGCCATCTAGAGGACCTCTTCTGCCCGGATAGGATGAAGACTTCTGCCCGTCTGGAGGACCACTTCTGCTCGATATGGTGAAGACATTTCCCGGTAAGGTGATCTTCAAGGGGTTAGTGTTAGGTTTTATTAAGGGGGGATTGGGTGGGTTTTAGAGTAGAGTTGGGTGTGTGGGTGATGGGTTTTAATGTTGGGGGGTATTGTATTTTTTTTTACAGGTAAAAGAGCTGATTACTTTGGGGCAATGCCCCGCAAAAGGCCCTATTAAGGGCTATTTGTAATTTAGTATAGGGTAGGGATTTTTATAATTTTGGGGGGATTTTTTATTTTATTAGGGTGATTAGATTAGGTGTAATTAGTTTTTAAAAAATTGTAAAATTGTAATTATTTTATTATTTTCTGTAATTTAGTGTTTTTTTCGTAATTTAGATAATTGTATTTAATTGTATTTAATTGTAGTTAGTTTAGGGGATTAATTTAATTATAGTGTAGTGTTAGGTGTAATTGTAACTTAGGTTTATTTTTATTTTACAGGTAATTTTGTCTTTATTTTAGCTAGGTAGCTATTAAATAGTTAATAAATATTTAATAACTATTGTACCTAGTTAAAATAAATACAATGTTGCCTGTAAAATAAAAATAAACCCTAAGCTAGCTACAATGTAACTATTAGTTATATTGTAGCTAGCTTAGGGTTTATTTTATAGGTAAGTATTTAGTTTTAAATAGGAATAATTTAGTGAACTAAAGTTATTTTATTTAGATTATTTTAAATTATATTTAAGTTAGGGGGGTGTTAGGGTTAGACTTAGGTTTAGGGGTTAATATATTTATTATAGTGGCGGCGACGTTGGCAGTGGCAGATTAGGGGTTAATAAGTGTAGTTAGGTGGCGGCGACATTGGGGGCGGCATATTAGGGGTTAATAAATATAATGTAGGGTTCGGTGATGTTGGGGGCAGCAGATTAGGGGTTCATAAGTATAATGTAGGTGGCGGCCGTGTCTGGAGCGGCAGATTAGGGATTAATAATATAAAGCAGGTGTCGGCGATGTCGGGGGCGGCAGATCAGGGGTTAATAAGTGTAAGATTAGGGGTGTTTAGACTCGGGGTTCATGTTAGGGTGTTAGGTGTAGACATAAAATGTATTTCCCCAAAGGAATCAATGGCTGCTTTTTTTGCAGGTGTTAAAAAAAATTTCAGCCGAATCTGCCAGCTCACCGCTACCGTAAGCAGCGCTGGTATTGAGGTGAGATGTGGAGCAAAATTTTGCTCTTCGCTTACTATTCTGCGGCAAACGTCAGGTTTGTAAAAACCTGTAATGCCAGCGTTGTATGTAGGTGAAACTGCTCATTAGCTCCGCAAGCCTTACCGACAAAAACTCGTAATCTAGCCGATTGTTCTCTCAAATAACAGCACAAATAGGATATGCACACAGATTACGCATAATGCATTTTATTATTGACCTTATATCACCCTTTTAGACTAGGTCAGTTAGCCAAGGATAGTCCACTCCAACCCCTCGGATCATGTACCTGTCTAATAAGCAGCCATTTTCCCTTCTTCAGAAACTGTATGACAAACATACAAGTACACATCTAACGAAAACAGAGAAACATTTGGTTGAGGGAAAATCAAAATACAAAATTACATCGGATTTATTTACATATAAAAAGTGTAACATATTTAGGACCAGATTACAAGCGGAGCGCAAAATTGCGCTTTTCACAGTCACGATATTTGCATTGCGCTCATAATACCAGTACACGCAATTGTGAGACACGGCTTAAGAACTATCGCAGTGAAGGGGGTAAGTCGCGCACCGATGGCACTGAGCAGCAAATTGTAAATATATATATGTATATGATTATAGACATATATATGTATGTGTATATACATATTAACACATAAATATATATATATATGTATATGAGTATATACATATATATTTACTGGGAACACACAGTACCCATAGGCCGCAATGTAAAGGCGGCCTATGTGTTGATTTTTTATTTCAGTGATGATTTTTTTTCTAACACCCCACACCTGCCAACTTTAGCCCTCCAAAACTGGTACAATTTTTATTTTTTAATAAAATACACACCACTATATTTGGGGCAAATTTATCAAATTTACCAGAGAACTGATCTCTGGTTAATTTTATTAGTGCTAATTGCAATTGTAATGGCTTGTTATTTATCTCGCGCCCGCAAATGGGCAAATTTACCTGTTTGTGGGCGTGCAGTAAACTAGTGTTCCACTTGTAATCCAGCCGTTTGTCAGTTGTATAGATCAGCTTCCCAGGCTTCATGTATAAAGTAAAATAAAAATGATTGCAATAAAATGTTTGTATTGACAAAGTTGTCATAATCCTTGAATGCTCATTATTATTTAATGCAGAAGTATTCCAAACTTATATTTAGATATTAAATTGGAGTTTTGTACTAACAATACATGGGGGAAAAGTATGCCATTTAACAAAATTAGATAATAACTTAATTGCATAATTTAAGTTTTAAAATGTATTCATGTAATTTGACAACATTTTTTTAAACTATTACTGGATTTAAAAATGTAAAATGTCTTGTCTTAAAATGAATGGAAAAAACCTCCAGCAGAAATGTAATTTTCATGTATTAAGTAGGTTGCACATTTTCTAAGCATTTAGAGTTTATACCTGTAGAGGAATTAAAGAAAGTCTGAGATAAACATAAGTCTATTCTACATATTAACAAAGCTTACATTTTATAGGCGGACTTGACAAAGCAGCAGCAGACATGTTACAGGTGTAAATTTTACACAGGCCTCGATTTATCAAAGCTTCAACCGATAATATGATTGAATTCCACGTCAAAGCGTCAAGATCGGCAAATGTTGAAATTTGTGACGTAACATACGATCCTGTGAGCTCAATCCGACGCAGATTGATCTTTACGTCATTACAGATGTTCCAAATACACATTAGACTCTATTTGACACTTTTCCCAATTTATCAAACATTTAACAGGTACGCTTGTGGCTATTCCGACACAGTGTACCTAGTTTTCAAACCGCCACCTTTGAGGCCGCGGATGCCATAGAAATCAATGGGAGTCTGAAAGCACCGAAAGCTTATGTTCGATGCTGCAAGACAATGAAGTATCTTACATTGATTTCTATGATTGAAAAATGTTATGTTTACACCTAACACTCTAACATAAACCCCAAGTCTAAACACCCCTAATCTGCCGCCCCCGACATCGCCAACACAAATAAAATGTATTAACCCCTATCCCATTGCTCCCCAACACCGACACTAAATAAACTTATTAACCCCTAAACCTCTGGCCTCCCACATCACCACCACTAACTAAACCTATTAACCCCTAAACTGTCATCCCCTCACATCGCCAAAAGCTAAATTAAGCTATTAACCCCTAAACCTAATAACCCCTTAACTTTAAATTAAAATTACAAGATCCTTATTTTAATATAAATTAAAACTTACCTGTAGAATTAAAATAAACTAATTTTAAACTATAAATGAACTATAAATGAACCTACCCTATTATATTAAAATTCAATTAAACTACCAATTAAATAAACTAAATTACATATTATAAAACATTATTACAAAATTCTAAATTACAAAAAAACCCCACTAAGTTACAAAAATAACAAACACTAAATTACGAAAAATAACAAACGAAATGATCCAAAATAAAAATGTTTACACCTAATCTAATAGCCCTATCAAAATAAAAAAGCCCCCCCAAAATAAAAAAACCCTAGCCTACAATAAACTACCAATAGCCCTTAAAAGGGCCTTTTGTGGGGCATTGCCCCAAAGATATCAGCTCTTTTACCTGTAAAAAAAATACAAACACCCCCCCAAAAATAAAACCCACCACCCAAACCAACCCCCCCCCAAATAAAAACCCTAACTCTAAAAAAAACCTAAGCTACCCATTGCCCTGAAAAAAAATTTTTTTTACAGGTAAAAGAGATGATATCTTTGGGGCAATGCCCCACAAAAGGCCCTTTTAAGGGCTATTGGTAGTTTATTGTAGGCTAGGGTTTTTTTTATTTTGGGGGGGATTTTTTTTTTATTTTGGATAATTTTGTTTGTTATTTTTCGTAATTTAGTGTTTGTTATTTTTTGTAACTTAGTGTTTGTTTTTTGTAATTTAGTACTTTGTAATAATGTTTAATTGTATATTTAAATAATTTTAGTAGTGTTAGGTTTTTTAATATGTAATTTAATTTATTTAATTGGTAGTTTAATTGAATTTTAGTATAATAGTTAGGGTAGGTTAAATTATAGTTTAAAATTAGTTTATTTTAATTCTAAAGGTAAGTTTTAATTTATATTAAGATAGGGATCTTGTAATTTTAATTTAAAGTTAAGGGGTTGTTAGGTTTAGGGGTTAATAGCTTATTTTAGTTTTTGGCAATGTGGCGGGCTGACGGTTTAGGGGTTAATAGGTTTAGTTAGTGGTAGTGATGTGGGAGGCCAGGGGTTTAGGGTTTAATACGTTTATTTAGTGGCGGCGATGTCAGGAAGCGTCGGAATAGGGGTTAATATTTATATTAGTGGTGGTGATGTCGGGAGCGGCAGATTAGGGGTTAATAGGTTTATTATAGTGGCGGCGATGTGGAAGGGCGGTAATGTAATGGTTAATAGGTAGTTTATGGGTGTTAGTGTACTTTGTAGCAGTTTAGTTATTAGTTTAGTGAAATGGTGTAAATAAAGTTGGAAAAAACCCGAATAACAGAGTCATCGATGACTGTTAGTTAACAACAGTCCGATGCTCATCGCCCCGTACTTGGTGCGCGTGTTTTTGACGGCTTTTCTAATTAATATGGAGATCGTATTCAGATCCGTGGCTGCGATGTTAGGCGAGTGTATTGATGCCCCCAAACGCAACATAGTTGACGCTTTGAAAAATATCCCCCACAGTATGCAAATTTTTTACTCCCATAAACAAACAAAGGACTGGTGTCGCCAGTTGGTATCACATATGCAGCGCAAGGACTTATGCGCGCATAATGGAGTTATTTTACTCAATTTTCAGCTCAACACACATAGGCTGATGCAGCAACCCTTGTGCACAGTAAAAAAATACTGTAACTCCCTGAAAGCCTTAACAAACACATGCGGAATATCAACCCCTAAACCGCCATCCCCCACATCGCAATCACTAATAAAATGTATTAACCCCTAAACCTCCATCCCCCCACATCGTAATAACTAATAAAATGTATTAAACCCTAAACCGCCATCCCACCACATCGCAACTACTATATAAACCTATCAATCCCTAAACCGCCACCCCCACACTGCAAAGTACCTAATTAAAGTATTAACCCCTAATACGCCAACCCCCCACAATGCAAACACCTAATTAACCTATTAATCCCTAAACCGCCAACCCCTCACAATGCAAATTATCTAATTAAACTATTAACCCCTAAACCGCCATCCCCCCACAACACAAAGTATCTAATTAAACTATTAACCCCTGAACCACCATCCCCCTACAACGCAAAGTATTAAACTAAGAACTGAGTCACGTAACTTAAATAAAATTAAAAATATACTAACTACCTAAAAAAAATCTACATTACAAAAAAGCCCCATTACATAAAATAAAAAACCTAAGATTACTGAAAATAAAAAAGTCCCCTTACAGAAAATAAAAAACCCTAACAGTACAGAAAATAAAGAAAACCTTTTTCTAAAAAAACCCAAATGAAATTATCCAAAATAATAAAAAATATTCCTATTCTAATACCCCCGTTTAAAAAAAAAAACACCCCAAAATAAACCCCCCTAATCTATACATAAACTGCCAATATTCCTTAAATGGGCCTTTTGTAGGGTATTGCCATAAAGTTAACAGCTCATTTGCAAATAAAATAAACAAATTACACCCTAAAATTAATACCCCCCACCCCCAAAATAAAAAAAACTTAACTCAAAAAACCTAATCTACCTATTCCACTGACAAATTCAAATCAGCCAATAGGATGAGAGCTGCTTACATCCTATTGGCTGATTTGAATTTGTCAGCCAATAGGAATGCAAGGGTACCCCCATATAAAAGGGGTAACTTGCATTCAATCTTTAGTGTGTGGCTAGAGACCGCATGAAGAGGACCTCCATGTCGCCTGGACGTCGCCGATGACTTCTGCCTCCGCATCACTGCCACCGGGATGAAGATGGACCGATGATCAAGATGAAGATTGAAGATGATGGTCCCACGATGGATGAAGATGTTTTGCCACCTAGATCAAGACCTTTCAATGTCAGGATGAAGATGGATTGCTGCACTTCATCAATGGTGAGTACCAATATTGAGGTTAGTGTTAGGTTTTTTGGGGTGGTTTTTTTTTAAGATTAGGTTTTTTTTTATTTTTAATGGGCAGAAAAAGAGCTGAATGCCTTATTAAGGGCAATGCCTATCCAAATGCCTTTTTTGGGGCAATGGGTAGATTAGTTTAATTTTAGTTATTTAATCTTTTATTTTGGGGGTGGGGGTTATAATGTTAGGGGGTAATTTGTTTATTTTATTTGCAAAAGTCTTTAACTTTAGGGCAATGCCCTATAAAATGCCCTTTTATGGGCTATTGGTAGTTTATTTATAGATTAGGTTTTTTTTTGGGGTGTTTTTTTTTTTTTTTTTTAAACACTGGTATAAGAATAGGAATATTTTTTATTATTTTACATAATTTCGTGTGTTTTTTTGTAAGGGTAGGTTTTTATTTTCTGTACTGTAAGAATCAGTACAAAGTGAGTGGCAATTAATATACATGCTTGGATAAAGAGTGGTGGCTTTTTGTGGGGCATTATGTGACCCCCACATACATTCATGTCTAGTCGCCTAGAGACTGTCCAGTATTTTTGTGGAGGACAGCTGACAACCCTAGTTGTTGATGATATGGTTCAAGTGTGGAAGGCAGCTTGGGATTTTCAAAGGCTATCAGTGGAGGCTCCTCCATAGGCGCACAGGTGCACATGAACCCCAGAGACAAAAGAAAAAAAATGTTTTGGCTGAATAAATATAATTTTTCTAATAGCCCCCTATTGGAAAAATTATATTTATTCACCCCGAAAAAAGGTCCAAGCCAGACTGTGCTTAAAGAATTTTTTTTTTTTTTTACCGCACATGCGGTAGAGTCTAGATGCATGGCATACCCATTTATACTTAATCCTAACTGCCTGCAAGACCGCTCCAACCCACCCCTATCCATTCCTAATTTCACAGTTTTTGCACGCAGACATCACCACTCACCAGGTCACATGTCAACAGGTGATGAGGCTCCTCCTCCCCTCGCCAGCACAAAACTGCAGTGCGGGCTAGTCTTTGAGCTGTGAGGAGCTCCTTTAGTTAGCTGCAGACTAGTTGTCTGTTACTAGATTAGTTGTAAAAAGTTTGATAAAAAAAAAAACAGCAGTTGACTGCTGTAGACAGGTAGGAAACCTTTTTGCATATTATTAGGTTTTACTTTTTAGTATATGATATAGATTATATATATATATATATATATATATATATATATATATATATATATATATACAGTATATATATATATATATGTATATATATATATATATATATATATATATATACACACAGTATATATATATATATATATATATATATATATATATATATATATATATATAGTGAACCCCCATTTGAATAACCCACGAGCCATCATTGAAGGCTATTGTCCTCTAGAAAGAAAGTTAATATTCTAAGTTGTGTTGTGCATAAGCTGAGTGGCTTCAGTTTGAGGTTAAGTTTGGGAGGTCCTTTCTCCTTTGGGATGGTGTCTATCATAACAAGGTGGGTTTGTGTCTATTTAACTTAACATTGGAGGGGTTTTTGAACAGGCCTTAGCCTTTTGGACTGTGCTTACTTTTCGGTTGAGTTGTGGGAGAAATCTGGTATTTGAGCATATCTAGTATTGTTTTTGTTGGTTTGATTTAGATAAACTAAGTTAAGCAGAGTTATTCAAAATTGTAGTTATTCAAATATTTAACACAATTGTAATCTATTTTATATTCAGAACCATCATTTTATCCTACCCCTAAATCTCTTCTTGTACTTATACAACTGTCACAATCACACACAAAATCACTATCGAAAACCCTGCACTCAGTGAGGGAGATACAGCATTAAATAAGCACCCCAATGGAATGTCTAGTCATGACAAGACCTCCTAACAATACCCTTCTTGACTCACTTGCACCTGCAACTCTTCCTGTCCTGACTTCATCCATGTGACACCTGTGATTCAACCTACGGAGTAATCATAACTTCGCCCACATGACTCCCCAACTCAGTCCCCAACTTCATGGTCTTGTAGATCTTTGCAAAGTCATTTTTTGCTTCCCCCCCTCCAGCAATGTTTTAGTCCCAGAACCTACTCCTTTCTCTGCTTACTCAAACCTTTACAATGGCAATAAAATCTACATACCATATCTGTAAATAGATTACTGTTACCAACAAGTGGCAGCAGCACTGTTGTAAGTTTGGGCTCTGTTGCTATTAACAGAACATATGTTTTTTGTAATTAGGTCACAATCTTTGCAGGTTAGATTAATCATATTATTGCTAGCATTTGTTTGCAAGAGTGTGACAATACATTCTGTTGAATTAAGTTACAGGTCAGATACGCAACACTTAATATCTCTGTGTCCTCACTGAGAATATAAAACTGAGTAGGTGTCTGCTATCTTTTCTATAAAGTATGTTCCGTTTAGTAAATAAACAACCAGTTTGAAGCTGCTGTTATCTGCCACTATTACAATTTGCTCCATTATGAGTATTTTTTTCTAAGCACTTACTGACAGCAAAATTGTTTGATGGACTAATTCAGAAAAATGTGATGTTCCAAAGATTATGTGTCTGAAAAGCTGAACCCACAATAACCTTCAAAGGACATTAAAGTGGAGCTTAAACATGAAAATTAGTCAACAGAAAAAAAGGGGACCCTTCTGGCTGTATCACCCTGCACCCTAAAAAAAATCAAATTCACCAGACCAAAATACCATCAGATATTTTGTAATTATTCAAAAGAATTGCTTATAAATCAAATCAATACAGAATAATAAATACAGAAATACAAGATTAGTGGTATGTAATCAAGGTAAATTGTGTGAAAAAACATAAATAAAATAAATATTAAAACAACACACACATACACATTAAACATAGACATCACATACTATATACAGAATATAAAAACATGCATAATGCTCACACAGACATACTACACACATGTGCATTGCACACCCACACAATTACACATATAACAGATCACACAAGCTAAACATACACAAATACTATACACACACTACGTACATATATATATACACACATACTTATACACATCACCCTCACCTACTACACACATACTACACACAGACACCCACACACACATAATTCAAACAGACACACACATTACAGATATACACACCCCACACAAATACATACCACACACCACACATACTGTACTCACAGACACTACAAATATACCACACATGCTACACACACACACAAATACATGCACACATACACATTAAACACACACATATACACACATACCACACACACACACATGTAAACCACATAAGCACCCTTATATTCACACCACACACACACATATACATATCACACATACACAATACACACATATGCACAGACACACCACACATATATCACACAGACAAAAACTCACACTACACATATACATAAGCATACACTCACAAACGTATCACACATAATTCCCACATGCATAACACATATTTTCATACACACACTGGGTTCGACCTCCAGATTATTATTTTCCTAACAATAAAGCATGACTTCACTAAACCTGTGTTCCTTTGGCGAGAAAAAAATAGATAGATAATCTCTTTATTACCCATTCCCTAGTTTTGCACAACCAGCACAACAACACTTTTTACCTTTGTGATTACCTTGTATATATGCCTCTGCAAACTGCCCCCTTATTTCAGTTCTTTTGACATACATCCATTTTAACCAATCAGAGTTGGCTCACCTGAACTCCACGTGCATGAGCACATTGTTATCTATATGACACACATGAACTAACACCCTCTAGTGGTGAAACACTGTCAAAATGCCCTGAGAGAAGAGGCAGCCTTCAAGGGCTTAGAAATTAGCATAAGAACCTCCTAGGTTTAGCTTTCAACTAATAGAACAAAGCAAAATTGGTGATAAAAGTCAATTGGAAAGTTGTTTAAAATTACATTCTCTATCTGAATTATGAAAGTTTATTTTGGACTAGACTGTCCCTTTAAGTCTGTCTGTGTATGTTAATGGATTTTGATAGAAATATTTTTTAGGCTGACCTGGAGGCACAGCAGCGCCCTGCTTTTAGGTTGATGTTTAATTAGATGCAGGTGTCTGACAGGAAAAGAAAAACAAAAAACACAGACATTGACAAAATGTTAAAATCTTTCAGTAATCAACCTGGAACAGCTACACACGCTGCCAGAAAACTGTTCAAATGAATAGATATGTGATTTTAGTCTAAATGCATTTCTGGAACAGCTGCTTGCGTAGACACCTATACTCCCCATAACCAGCTGACAGAATGTTCTCTTGTTTGTAAATTGCATGGAAAATAATAATGCATGTGTTTGGCAATTTGTATAACACACGCTCAGAAATGAAGTGTAATGACACTAAACCCTTCGTACAGAACAGGTTAATGGTATCTGAAAAGGGTTATATGCAGCTGACTGGAAGGGATATTAATGATGAATGAGAAGCATTAATCTGAACCAGAATTTAGTAAATTAAGGTAAAAAAGATACATTATTTAGGTTAACCTTAATTTTTTTCAAGTTTCAATTAAAGTTACAGAAAACAGTTACAGGCAATAGACATGTCTGCCCATAAATTAATATAAAAACTAATTAAAAAATTCTGAACATGAAAAATTGCTATTTAAATGATGAAACATAGGTTGTTTCTATTATATTTTATCAGTGGCTAGTGGTGTCTATTAAATTTGATACAACCTTTCTGATTGCCAATTTCATTTATATAATTTTATTTCTCCAGAAGGCTCTAAATCTCCCATGGTTGTGATGCACAGAATCATATCTAATTATTGAATTAGGTACCCGATAAGCTTACATTCCCCAGAGCAGATGTGAAAAATAATGCTGACGATCACAGGGGCTGTCTTTAAGAAAAGGTGCTGCCCCTAGGATTTGCCGTGGCGAGCTGTTAGCAGGGCACAGGGGGCACACATAAAAATGTAAATAGTGTGGTGAGTACAAATTAAATCACCTTTTTTCAGCATCCTGGGCGCGATCAAATATACGGCGCAGGTTTCGGCACAAGCGTGGGAACCTGCGACGCCCGTAATTTCACCTTGCACATCGGGGTATTACATAAACCCCGCCGGCAGTTCATAAAGTGCCGTAAGTCGGATAAACTAGCGATGTCCAGAAATGAGCGTAAATACAAATTTCTGGAGTCGCTGGTGACTTACGGCACTTTATAAAATGCCTGCGCCTAAGAAAAGTAAATAAAATAACAAATCTCCCATAAAAGTCTAACACGCCTCCCAAAAATAAGCCCGACACGTAAAACCCCTATATCCGCAATCCCCCCCTCTCATTACTAATAATAAATGTATTAACCCATAGACCGACAACCCCCCACAACGCAATAAGCCTAATTAAACTATTAACCCCTATATCCGCCATCAAACCCACACCGCAAGTAATACCTAAATTATTAACCCCTAAACCCCCATAGCCCACAATGCAATTAACCTAATCAAGTATTAACCCCTAAACCGCCATAGCCCACATAGCCTATTAAATGTATTAACCCCTAATCTGCCGCCGCCAACGTCGCTGCCACTATAATAACGTTATTAACCCCTAAACCAAAGTCTAACCCTAACCCTAAAACCCTAACCCTAACAACTTAAATATTATTTAAATAAATCTAAATAAATTTACTATTATTAACTAAATTATTCCTATTTAAAACTAAATACTTACCTATAAACTAAACCCTAAGATAGCTACAATATAATTAATAATTACATTGTAGCTATTTTAGGATTTATTTTTATTTTACAGGCAACTTTGTATTTATTTTAACTAGGTACAATAGCTATTAAATAGTTCATAACTATATAGCTACCTAGTTAAAATAAATACAAATTTACCTGTAAAATAAATCCTAACCTAAGTTACAATTACACCTAACACTACACTGTCATTAAATAAATTAAATTAATTAACTACAATTACCTTAAATTAAATACAATTAAATAAAATAATATATAGTACAAACCCCCCCCCCACTAAATTACAGAAAATTAAAAAAATTATAAGAAGTTTAAACTAATTACACCTAATCTAAGCCCCCTAATAAAATAAAAAAGCCCCCCAAAATAATAAAATTCCCTACCCTATACTAAATTACAAATAGCCCTTAAAAGGGCTTTTTGCGGGGCATTGCCCCAAAGTAATCAGCTCTTTTACCTGTAAAAAAAGAAATACAACCCCCCCAACATTAAAACCCACCACCCACACACCCAACCTTACTCTAAAACCCACCCAATGCCCCCTTAAAAAAACCTAACACTAACCCCTTGAAGATCACCCTACCTTGAGCCGTCTTCACCCAGCTGGGCAGAAGTCTTTATCCGATCCGGGCAGAAGAGGTCCTCCAGCCAGGCAGAAGTCTTCATCTTATCCGGGCAGAAGAGGTCCTCCAGCCGGGCAGAAGTCTTCATCCAAGCGGCATCTTCTATCTTCTTCCATCCGACGAGGAGCGGCTCCATCTTGAAGACATCCGATGCGGAGCATCCTTCCTGGCCGACGACTAACCGACAAATGAAGGTTCTTTTAAATGATATCATCCAAGATGGCATGCCTTCAATTCTGATTGGCTGATAGAATTCTATCAGCCAATCGGAATAAAGGTAGGAAAAATCCTATTGGCTGATGCAATCAGCCAATAGGATTGACCTTGCATTCTATTGGCTGTTCCAATCAGCCAATAGAATGCCAGCTCAATCCTATTGACTGATTGCATCAGCCAATAGGATTTTTCCTACCTTAATTCCGATTGGCTGATAGAATTCTATCAGCCAATCCGAATTGAAGGGACGCCATCTTGGATGACGTCATTTAAAGGAACCTTCATTCATCGGTTAGTCGTCGGCCAGGAAGGATGCTCTGTGTCGGATGTCTTCAAGATGGAGTCGCTCTTCATCAGATGGAAGAAGATAGATGATGCCGCTTGGATGAAGACTTCTGCCCGGCTGGAGGACCTCTTCTGCCCGGATCGGATGAAGACTTCTACCTGGCTGGGTGAAGACGGCTCAAGGTAGGTTAATCTTCAAGGGGTTAGTGTTAGGTTTTTTTAAGGGGGGATTGGGTGGGTTTTAGAGTAAGGTTGGGTGGGTGGGTGGTGGGTTTTAATGTTGGGGGGGTTGTATTTCTTTTTTTACAGGTAAAAGAGCTGATCACTTTGGGGCAATGCCCCGCAAAACGCCCTTTTAAGGGCTATTTGTAATTTAGTATAGTGTAGGGAATTTTAGTATTTTGGGGGGGGGGGGGGTTTATTTTATTAGGGGGCTTAGATTAGGTTTAATTAGTTTAAACTTCTTGCAATTTTTTTTATTTTCTGTAATTTAGTGTTTGTTTGTTTTTTGTACTATAGTTTATTTTATTTAATTGTATTTAATTTTAGGTAATTGTAGTTAATTAATTTAATTTATTTAATGATAGTGTAGTGTTAGGTGTAATTATAACTTAGGTTAGGATTTATTTTACAGGTAACTTTGTATTTATTTTAGCTAGGTAACTATTATATAGTTAATAACTATTTAATAGCTATTGTACCTAGTTAAAATAAATTCAAAGTTGCCTGTAAAATAAAAATAAATCCTAAAATAGCTACAATGTAATTATTAATTATATTGTAGCTATCTCAGGGTTTATTTTATAGGTATTTAGTTTTAAATAGGAATAGTTTAGTTAATAATAGTAAATTTATTTAGATTTATTTAAATAATATTTAAGTTAGGGGGGGTGTTAGGGTTAGGGTTAGACTTAGGTTTAGGGGTTAATAACTTTATTATAGTGGCGGCGACGTTGGCGGTGGCAGATTAGGGGTTAATACATTTAATAGGCTATGTGGGCTATGGCGGTTTAGGGGTTAATAGACTTTATTAGTTATTGCGGTGGGGGATTGCGGTTGACAGGTAGATAGACATTGCACATGCGTTAGGTGTTAGTTTATTTTTGCAGGCATTTTCGGGAGTTACGGTGCTCCCATACTCAGCGCAAGGTTTGCTACGGCTGCCTTTTATGGCGAGGTAAAAATGGAGTCTTCCATTTCTCCATTTTCGCCACGTAAGGCCTTGCAATGGATATTGGATACCGATTTACGATGCGGTCCCATGTTAGCCTATGGGAGTAAAAATTGCGAGCGACGGGTGAAATATACGGGCGTAACTTGTATGCTACGCCATATATGTAATACCAAAATCACGTAAAAACTGGCAGCGGAGGTTTTTGCGGGCGACACTGCATATGTAATGGAGGCCCTTGTACATTACAATCGCCACTAATTTTTGTATGCATGTGTTTAAGTTGGCCTTTAAGTTTGCAAGATAAAACAGCAAGAACTGCAGGGGAAAATGTTTACGGAAAATGCCAGACCTGAGAGAGAACTTTCAGTATACCCATGGCACCCTTATTCAGCATTATACAGCCCTAGTAGAAGCAAAGAAACTTATGTTACAGTAATGAAAACAGTACTCTTTGAATTTCACAGTCTTTATTACATGTTGAGTGTGGTTTTATTACAATTTCTACTTTGATGATTAAGCATTTGTTTATTGCTCTTGGGCAAATGCTACAAATAAGGAAAATAAAAATAAGATTGAGACTCATTTTTTAAGTTACAAATTTAGTGATAGATGAAGAGGTAGAGATCTTGTAGGGCAGCAATTCATGGTATGATTAGAATCTGTTGGTATATCAGCATACTGAGGTGCCCTGCCAGAAGAGTTCTTACTGGTGCAATTTTAGTGCTGGCTGACAAGATGTAGTGATAGTAAATGATTGTTTTTCTATAGTGTTAGTACATGGCAGGGTTGATCTTGGTTTACTGTTGGTGCTTCACCTCATTCTTGAAAGGCGTTTGCCTTTTTAAGTTAAAGGGATATGAAACCCAACATTTTTATTTCATGATTAAGCTAGAGCATGCTATTTTACACAACTTTCTAATTTACTTCTATCATCAATTTTTTTCTTTGTTCTCTTGGTATCTTTTGTTGAAAAGCAGGGTTAGCAGCCAGCCCATTTCTGGAGCACTATAGGGCAGCAGTTTTTCAAGCATGTTATCCATTTGCCAGAGAATTAGATAGCGGAACTATTTACTGAAGTGTAGTATTCCAGATGCCTACTGAAGTATCTCTTCAACAAAGAAAATTATGGGAACGAAGCAAATTTGATAATAGAAGCAAATTGGAAACTTTTTTTTTAAATGGTATGTTCTGTCTGAATCACAAAATGAAAATGTTTGAGTTTCATATCCCTGTAAGGTCCTCATATCTCCTGCTACCTGCTTCCTGGCCACTCATACCCATTTCCATATTAAGGGGCAGATGATCTAAAGCTCATCATAATATTAGTATGCAGCAAAGCTATCTGCAAATCTGTAAATTAAAAGTGCACATGAAGGGGGGGCGGGCTTATAGGCAACAGCTCTGGTGTCCAGCTCCGTGAGGACTGTGTGCTATTAATAACATTTGTGGCAAAGTTTGGAGCCCGAATCTATTGGCCCTTGGCAGCAATCGTGCCCGGGCACTAGAGAGATTGGAGTGAACAACTTTCCCCCACCGAAGTCCAAGCTTTGACTACTTGGCTGAGGACTTGTAAAAGTACGTAGGTGACGGCGGCCATCTTGGCCTGTAACAGAAGCGGCACGGAGCGAAACTCTCAGCGGCGCCTGAGAGGTGTGAGCGCCTACTGGATCCTGTGACAAGCAACACACGGGCAGACCTGCTTAACCCTCCTGATCGGGTAAGATCTTTGGCCCAGAGAGCCCATTCTGTGGGAGACGCGTAAGTGGAGCCACGTGGGGCAATAGCCGCGATGCCGAATCCAAGCTACAGGCGGTGAGTGAGACAGAGGAGAGTGAGGTGGCATCGGCTACATCCTACCCTGAAATTGCTGGCAGCGGGGTAGTGGCGGGGCTACTCCCGAGTTGGCAGCGGCTTTTCTTGTGGTGCAGTGGATTGGCGGCTTACCTAGGACGCTGGGACAATTTCCTATTGCTGCACGGATCGGAAGACCGGCTTCATACGGCTGCGGTTAAGACCCAGCTGCTACTTGACCAAATCCAAAGGTAACAGTTGTACCCGGGGCTAAGGCAGAATACACACAACTTAAGCTGTCTCCCTGATAAGGCCAGAACACAGTGGTCTGTATAATAATCAGGAGACGGTTGGAGGTCTCCCCACACTAATTTTAGTTCTAGTGGGGCACAAGTTTGGATGATAAGCCCTTGGACTAGCACGGGTAATACATTATACCATAAACTGTCGACTAATAAGTAGATTGGGGAACTCAAGGTGTGAGGACATACAAGTGCAGCTGGTAACTCAGGAACACTGACACTTATAATTACGCACCAGTCTGCTTCCATACTGCATCTCTCTGGCAAGTCATTGAGAACAGCGCAAAGCACCTGCACGCAGATCCCTGACTTCAAGGATAGCAATCTAATTGTGTAAACGTCTCTTGTATATACACTGGCCTATTGGTTTGGCCCTTTGTTTTTCCCCTCTTCATTTCATTACAGTAATGACAATAGACACACTACACAATCATGAGTATTTAAAGCAGGCCAGTATCTAACCTAAGTCTACATTCTTCAGATACTTACCTGATACTCCACTGGAACTGCAATTTGTTTCTTTTTGATGTATATGTAAACCACAGGTGCAACATACAGGTGCAAATTCACCTTTCTTTTACAGGATTTAACCATATCTTTCTGTCACAGGACTGAAATGTTTAATGATATAGGGATTTCATAACTGTATGTATGTATGCTACATCTAACCTCTCTCTGTATTGTTTAGCAGATCTTTTGTAGTTCATTATAAAGGGGGTTATTGATATACATATACCTCTCTCAGAGTGGTGGAAATAAGTGTTTGAGAGGGGGGTTAGGTACAACTCATAAACATCTGAGATAACCATTGTAGATGTAGGACGCCTAGGAGTGTATGGAGAAATACCTTATCCCAAACACAATGGCTAACCGTAATAAAAACTCTGACCGTAGGGCCAAACTAGGCGCAGACATTGGCACTCAGGCCTCAACTTTTGACACCATGCAAGAAGGGCAAACTTTAGACCCACACCCCATAGTCAAACAAATCTCCACGCTGTTCCTCCCAAAAATAGAAAATTTGCAAAAAGATGTAGATACACTAGCAGAGGAGGTCAAGCAATTTTCAGCAAGAGTCACTGAGGTGGAGAATAGGGTCTCAGACCTGGAAGATACACAGCATGTTAACTCGGGCAAAATTGTAGCTTTAGAGAAACACACAGTAGAGTTGCAACAGAAAATAGATGACTTAGAGAATAGGTCGAGGCGGAACAATGTCCGTCTCCTGGGAGTGCCTGAATCTATAAAGCCCGCTGATATTCTACGATTTGTTGAAAATACCCTCCCTTCTCTAATTAATATCCCTGTAGCAGATCTGGCACATAGTGTAGAGAGGGCACATAGAATTGGTACGGAAAGACCGGCCATAGATCGAAATGCACAGGCACGACCTGTGATGGTCAAATTTCTACATTTCCAGACCAAAATGGCAGTGCTTAGGGCATATAGGAAGATGGAGGAAGTGTCCTATGAGAATTGCAGGATTCTCATATTTCAAGATTATTCTGCAGACCTAATGAAACGGCGTAGAGAGTTTTCTTCCATCTGTTCTAGGCTTCACAGAGAAGGGAGACAGGCCTATTTTTTGTATCCAGCTAGGCTCAAGCTGCTCACTCCAAGGGGTCCTAAATTCTTTGATTCCCCACAAACAGCTCAAGAATTCTTGGAGGCAGAGGGTGGGGCTAGAAGTCCTGGATATGCTAGAGGGGGAGAAGGCTAGATAATTGCTTTAGAGTGTAAATAGATTTGGCTCTTGTTTTTTAACTCAGATGATGGCCTTCGAAGCCAGCTCTGGGAAGTCACCTCCAAATAGCAGGGATACTCCCTGCACCTATGCTTTGAGCATTGGTTTGATGCTCTGGTTGAAAGTTTTCGTTCAAATTGGATGTTATGTATTTAATAACTGGGTTCATACTGAATGTTATATTACGCTCCTATGCCTTGATGCAACATGGAAAATGTGGATGCAAAAATGTGAAAATTACATGATGGGAGCCACTATACATGTTTACGGTGTGTTGTTAGAAATGGAATACAATTGTGTGTTTGTTAAGGCTGCAACGATATTTACTGTCATTACTTTTTTGCAGAACAGTTTGTTCGGCTATTTTTTGAAGTGGTGGTCCAGGAACATGGAAGGTGAAAGTTTCCCTCCCCCCCCCCCCCCCCCTTTATTTAATTTTTTTTTTTTCTCTACTGCCCCCTCTCTTTTTCTCTCTTACCATTGAACAATGTGTATATATTGGACTCTTATTGAACTTTAACATTTAGTATCTATTCCTGGAATGTAGGGGGTATAAACTCCCCCATTAAGAGGAAGACTATATTAACACGACTTAGGAAGCAGGGGGCAGATATTGCGTTCTTACAGGAGACGCACTTAAATGATGTAGAGCATGCTAAACTAAAAAGGGATTGGGTCGGGAGGGTTGAGTTTGTTTCCTACAAATCTGCCAGCAGAGGTATAGCTATTTTGTTTGGGAAGAACTTAGACTTGGGGGACATGACAGTACTCACTGACCCGGAGGGACGGTATTTAGTGGTCCAGACCCAGATCGCTGGTAAAGTATACACATTGTGTAATAATTATGCCCCTAATTCTAGAGACAGGGCTTTCTGGATTAACAAGACCAGGGTACTAACGCCCCTTTTAGATACTCCTCTCATAATAGGTGGCGATTTTAATCTTGCTCCCAATCCTCACTGTGACAGGCTCAGGGACCATAGTAGACAACCCGGGGGACCACATCCTAAAATTGGCAACAAATTTGAATTACAGATTTTTTGAGTTTTTAGCATCATCACTGGGTGTGATAGACATATGGCGTAAACTTAATCCGGATGGCAGGGACTTCACGTGTGTCTCTCGGGTCTCCCCCACTATGTCTCGCATTGACTTGTTTCTGATCTCTGCCTCCCTAATACCTCAGGTTGTAGATGCTAAGATTGGGGAAGTGATAGTCTCAGACCACGCCCCCATAGGGCTATTTTTGGACACTTTGCCGCGCTCAGGCAATCGCAGAAACCTCAGATTTCCACAATACTTGCTTACCTCCCAAGAATTTCAATTATATATAGAAAATTGTTGGGATGATTTCCAAACTAATAATGCACAGCATATGTCTAATCCGGAACTTTTCTGGCAGACGGCAAAGGTAGTGCTGACTGGTGATATCTTGGCGTTTGTTTCTCGTAGGAAAAAAACGCAAGCAGAGAGACTAGAGAGATTGCGGGAGAACTTAGCAGCCTGTTATGGTGTATATCGGCTACGCCCACATGGCGCTGTTATCAGGATTACATCAGTGCCAAGAAGGAATATGATGCGCTGCTGGCATATCAAGCTTCCCAAACATTGTTGAGAGGTAGGGGTAGATACTATAGATACGGTGATAAATCAGGTAGACTGCTGGCATCTTTGGTTAACCTAAAGTCCTCCAGGCGCTTTGTAGCTGCAATTAAGGATGAAAATACTTTGATTAAAGATCCTAAGCGGATTGCGGAGACATTCGCTGCTTACTATTCCAAACTGTATGAGAGTAACCAGGGGACCTCGGAGGAGATAATGAGTGAATTCTGGAACTCTATAAAACTCCCACAGGTATCAGAGGAACAATTAAACAAGCTTAATGCACCCATTTCCACAGAGGAAGTGGATAAGACGATCCTGTCCCTGAAATTAGGCAAGGCAGCGGGCCCGACGGGCTACCTATAGAGTTCTATAGACTATTGAACTCTAGAGTGACACCAATATTAACTGATCTTTATACGGGGTATTTTTCAGACGCGACAAAACCGGCTAGGGCCTTTTCGGCTGCGTACATCACCCTTATTCCCAAGGCGGGCAGAGATACCCTTCTCCCGGAGTCTTATAGGCCAATATCATTGTTGAACTCCGACTATAAGATTCTGACCAAGCTAATAGCGGAGCGCCTCAAATTTATTCTGCCAGACCTGATCCATGAGGATCAGACGGGATTCATGCTGGCAAGATCCTCAGTGACAAATGTGCGTAGGATACTGCAGATCCTACAGCATTTTTGGAATACAAAGCAAGTGGGGGAAGGGGGTAAGCTCCCGGAGGCCTTTCTGTTGTCCTTGGACGCAGAAAAGGCCTTTGATAGAGTGGAGTGGCAACACCTTCTGCATACGCTGACCAGGTTTAACTTCTCGGGTTCCTTTGTCTCATTTATTGCAAACCTCTACTCCTCCCCCATCGCTAACATATGTGTCAACAACCTATTCTCTTCTGATGTCGTGTTGCAGAGGGGTACGAGGCAGGGTTGCCCTTTATCCCCCCTATTATTCAACTTGGCTTTGGAGCCCCTGGCGGTCAAACTGCGTCAGATATTTCCGGGTATTGAAATAGCGGGCTGCATACAACATCTCGCATTGTATGCGGACGATATGCTCCTATTTGTCCAGGATCCTAAAATCCACATACCCTCCATTATTCGCACACTGCAAGACTTCGGGTATTTTTCAGGTTATAAAGCTAATATGCAAAAATCTGAGATTCTGTGGCTGCATGGGGGTAGGGGAGTAGATCAAGACTATCCATTTACAATAGCAAATTAGGTGATTACTTATCTGGGTATTCAGATACACACGAATCCTCACAAATTATATTCGGTTAATATGACTCCCCTGTGCGCTAAGTTGAGCAGCCAGATGAGAAGTTGGAGATCTCTTCCCATCTCACTGGCGGGTAGGGTCAGTCTTCTTAAGATGGTAATTCTGCCCCGCCTCCTCTATCCTATGCTCATGCTACCACTGTTGCTTACTAAAGGAGATGTGAAATCTCTAAACTCGGCTCTACGGTACTTCATTTGGCGAGGAGGCAGGCCTCGTATCTCAATGGCCAAGATGTCCCTAAGTTATACTAATGGTGGTATGTCACTGCCTGACTTTAGGCTTTATAATTGGGCAGCTTTGATACGTTTGGTACTTGATTGGCAGGTGGGCACACAACATTTCTATAGGCATAATTTGGAGAGGGCCACTTTGGGAGGAGTTTCCTTGGCGTACCTACCGCACATGACACGGTCAAAGGCAGCTACATCCTTTGAGGGGAACTTATTATATAGGGATCCCATAAGGGCATGGCATCTGGCTCATAGCTTCTTAACCAGAGGGAGTCTAGGTTCTACCTACCTTCCCTTTAGCGGTAATCCAGATTTCCCAGCGGGCATGGACTCAAAACCATTTCGGCAATGGGAGGAACTTGGCTTGAGAAATGTGGGACAGATAGTGGAACCACTAACGAAAACTTTTAAATCCTTTGCTGTGTTACAAAGGGAATACAATCTCCCAAATGGCCATTTTTATGCGTATCTGCAAGTACGCCACTATGTGGATACATTGGTTAGGGAGGGACCAGAGTTCTGGGAGGGCTCCCCATTTCGGCTCACTCAATCCCTGTTTAAAATGGGCAGATTCTCCTTATCGGAGATATATCAAACCCTTTTACAACGGAGACTACGCCTTACTCAACCAACCCTGTTGGCGGGATGGCAGAGAGAGGGTCTGCGGGACACTACATGGGAGGAGGCTCGGGAAGGGTTAGAAAAGATCAGGAGAGCCACTCTGTCTGCTAATCTGAGAGAGACACAGGTCAGATTCTTGCACAAAGCATACCTGACTCCTAAAAGCCTTGCCAGATGGATCCCTGAATGGCCTAATAAATGCTCTAAATGTCCTGTGGAGTCCCCGGGCCTGTTGCATAGTATTTGGGAATGCCCTCTGATTAGACAATTTTGGAGCAAAATGCAATATTGGGTCAATACAAAAATGGGCATACAGATAGACTTTACGCCTAAGGTTATACTATTTTTGCAATGGGAACGACAACACAGACAACATGACTCTGAACTGACCATACTTATACTGCTAGCGAGGAAAGCCATACTTAACTTCTGGACAAAAAACAAAGGCCCAACAATGACATACTTCAGGAATATGCTGAAGGATCAGCTATTTGTGGAACAAATTGATGTTAGAGTAGATGTGGGAAACAGACTGAATTTATTTTTGAGAAAATGGCGTAGGCTAATATTAACTTTTGAATTAGAGGTGAAGCGACAGGTACTGGCACCTTTTCGCAACTCAAGTATATTTCTAGAAGACTCACTGCGGGGAGACTGGAATCACATTGTACTTCAATGAATCCTTCCCTTTGTTTCTGTGACTCCCCCCCCCCCTCCCACCACTACCCCCCTTTTTCCATTTTTTTTTTTTTTTTCTCCCTCCTCTTTCCGGACCACCAAACTCTCTATGTTGGTTTAATACTTTGAATTGCAGGCCTACACATTGCAACGGCTGCTTATGTTATTTAAAAGGTTAGGTTAGTTTTGTTCTGTTTTTTAGGGGTTAAGGAGCTAAGAGAGAAGAGGTTTTCTCTCTAATAAATGACAAAATTTGAGAGTTGGATACATGTGAACTCTGGATAAGCTTGAAAATAATAATTTATTGGTAACTGCTCAAATATGTAATGATAAACATTGTTCTGAAATTGTATGATGTAATATTGATTTGTATGGATATCATCACATGCTCTCTCTCAATAAAAAGAATTAAAAAAAAAAAAAAAGTGCACATGAAATGTTCTAAATAGGGATGGGCTATTTGCGCAACAGAAACAGTGAGGCTGCTTCATTCAACAGTTAACAGTCTCACTGTTTCTGTTGCGCAAATAGCTAATCGAGTTGCATGTGCGCAGTTAGTCTTGCAGTCTGAGTTACAAGCACGGGAGGGTGCTGTGATTAATTTACATGGTGCGCATGGTGAGGCTCAGATTGGCTGAAATACCTGCCAGTCAAAAACGCCTAAGTGAAAATCTAGAGGATGTAAAAAGCTTATCGATATGCTAGTTAGGACAAGAGCTTTCATTATATGTGATTTTATGCTGGTGAATTAACCATCACTTTAATATTCAAATTACGCAATATTCAAAATAGAAACATTTGAATCACTATATTTGAATCACTATATTTCTATCTATTATGTATCAGTTTACTAAATTCCCTACCACATGAACTATTGAACTTCTGAATAGTATTTGTTAAATAGAATGTTACGTTTGAAATTTCGAATGTGGATATTAAATCTAATTATGAGCATTAGAAAATTAAAGTACCATTCTAAAACTGGAAATAACATTCAATTACTGAATTTCAATGGATTTTCCTTATCAACATTTGATTGTCCAAAATGTATGACTACAGGACTTTTGGTTCTACCAAACAAATTGCACTTTCATCACATTCGCCCATTCCTAGTTGTAAAAAGTTTGAATTCTTGTTTTTAAGGTTAGTAGATTTCACAGAGGTTGTTCTATGGCGGGATATGGGGGGCTCACCATCAAACATATGTGTAGCACCCCTGCTGAGCTGGGAAGGACAGTGTATGCTGTGCTATGTGGTTCCATAGATTATGTGTGCTTTTTCTTCAACTTTTGTATCACCTTTGTTAGCCCCCAAATTTTAAGCCCTAAAACCTCAACTGTGTGTGATGCGAGGGTTCTTTTTCCATTTGCATTATAATCAATACTGAAGCCTCACATATGTGTGGTGAGGATTAGTGTAAATATTAAGAACTTTGAGGAACAACTCATATAGAGTTGTGCAATGTATGGCTTTCCTGGTTAGTAGGGTTGCATTTCTCCACACCTGTGGGTCATGGGTGAGAGCCAAAGAGGATTCCCATTGCCTTATTGGAGGAGATTTAGAAAAAACCGGGGGGTTTAAGATATCTAAATATGATAGAGACAGTAATCTCTTAGGTGGAAGTGTTGAAACCCATCTCGCCTCCCATTTAGTTTTGGGTCTCAATGGGTCATTGGCAAAGCCCCAGGATCTGAGGAAACTGCACAGCCTCCAAAATTCGAAATGCAAGATTGGGGGTGGATTAAACTCTCGAAGGAAGACGTGGAGAGTGGGCAGTTTATCATCAACATAGAGGTCCGCAATCTTAACCAGGCCCATGTTAGCCCAAATGTTTGGATGCATATCAAATAGTGACAGTAATAATCCTCTAAGGGAGTGAATTGGCGATGGATGCTGGGCGATACCAGGCAGATTATGAATTTTGTCCCAAAACTTCAGGTTTGACTTTATGATGAAGTTAGTAGAAAGAGACGGTGAACTAGTATGCTTGGGGATCCAAATGAGATCTCTCAGAGTGTATCCTTCTGGAATCGATGCCTGTTCAATAGCAGCCCATTTACTTTCTAAAGTTGAGCCCCATTGGGTCACTTGGGATAATCTTGCGGCTTCATGGTATCTCAGTATACTGGGGGCCGCTGCCCCTCCCGCCAGTATTGGCTGTTGTAGGATATGGGTAGCAGTTCTAGGGGCCTTATTACGCCAAATAAACTTATTGCAGTGCTGTTGGAGTTTATGAATTATAGATCTGGGGATTGGGATTGTCAGAGAGCGAAAAAGGTACGTCAGTTTGGGGAGGAGGCTCATTTTAAACGCGGCTATTCGCCCCAGCCAAGATAGCGAGGGGACATTCCATGTTTCTGTAGATTTTTCAATGGCCTTTAACAATGGTGAGAAATTAAGCTCAATTATGGTTGGTATAAGATGAGATAGATAGACACCCAAGTGTTTAATATATAGCGTCGACCATAGAAATTTATACTGCTTTCGGAGGATAGCAAGGGAATCCTCCGGGATATTCATGGCATACGCCTCCGTTTTAAGAACATTGAGTTTATAAAAGCTGACCAGAGTGAATCTCTCCAGTAAAGAGAACAAATGAGGCAGTGAAGCAAGAGGGTCAGATGTAAGGACCGTCACATCATCTGCGAACAGTGCAATTTTCTGTTCGGTATGATGGACCTCAACCCCTCTAATCTGGGAGCATGATCGAATAGCTTCAGCCAACGGTTCCATAACGAGGACAAAGACAAGGGGAGACAAGGGACACCCCTGTCTCGTACCATTGGTGATTGTAAATGGCTCTGAGCAGAATCCAAGTCCTTTAATCATTGCCGATGGGTTAGAATATAACGCTGTTATAGATTTGATAAAAGACTCCGGAAGTCCAAACCTTCGTAACACAGCAAACATATACCCCCAGTCCACCCTGTCGAAGGCTTTCTCAGCGTCCAACGACAGGGTGACACAGGGCAGACTCATTCTATGAGCCTCAAAGTAGACATTTAAAAGCCTTCTGGTATTGTCGGGTCCCTGACGTCCCATCACGAAACCCACCTGGTCAGGATCGATTAGTATGGGTAAAAGAGCATTCAGGCGTGAAGCCAATATTTTGGCATATAGCTTGACGTCCAGGTTTAATAATGAGATAGGCCTGTAACTTTTGCATAGAGTTAAGTCTTTCCCCTGTTTCGGGAGAGTGATAATCACAGCCTGTAGGAATTCAGTCGGGAAGGAACCCTGAGAGCTCGCCAATGTAAAGAAGCGCACTAGAATGGGGATCAGTTTTGTCTGGAATTTTTTATAGAATAGATCTGAGAAGCCATCCGGTCCCGGTGACTTAAAAGCTTTGAGGGATTTAATTGCTGTCTTAATTTCTATCGCAGAGATGGGCCTTTGTAGAAAATCTTCCTTGTCTTGGGGAACCCTAGGGAGGTCTAGGGTGGCAAGGAAGGAGTCAATGATATCTTGGGTTGGGGGCTGGAGTCCACTTTCTTGTTTCAGGTTATAAAGGGAGGCATAATAAGTTGCAAAGGCTTTGCCAATATCTTTAGGTTTAGTGACGGTTTGTCCCCTCACCTTTAGCATGGGGATACGTGCCGCTGCTGTCCTCTGTCTCAACTTATTAGCAAGTAACCTATCGGCCTTGTTCCCCTTATGGTAATATACCTCTTTTAATCTCAGGAGTCTCTCCGCCGATCTCTCGTTTTCCAACCCGACTATCTGCCTTTTAAGGTCCGCCAATTTCTCAGAGAGCTGTACTGTGGGGTTGGTTTTGTGCTCGTTCGACACGTTACGGAGGTTCACTGAAAGTTTTGCAAGGGTTTCCCCTTTACGTTTCTTCAGCGCAGCGGCAATTCTTATAAAAGACCCCCGGATATACGCCTTCAAAGCGGCCCATAAAGTGAAATCATTCACTTCATGGGTATCATTTAAGAGCAGAAACTCTGTGAGGTCTTTCAAAATGGAAGCCTCCGTCTCTGGAGAGGAAAATAAATGAGAGGACAGTCGACATGTTGGAGGTCGTTGAAGCTCCACCAGGGAACGCAAGGTAATATGGACCGGGTCGTGGTCCGACCATGGGCATTGAGGGATCCAGGAACGGGTTATACTATCTAAGAGACCTGGATCACAAAAGAAAAAATCAATACGTGAGTATGAACGGTGGACAGACGAAAAATAGGTGTAGTCTCAGGCTGAAGCATTGAGAGCGCGCCAGACATCAAATAGGTTAAATTGATATATCAAATTCCGAAACATGTGGGAGAGTTCAGTATCAGACTTATTGACCCTACGAGTCGCCTCAGATTTACGATCTAGGTGAGGGTCCCAAACAATGTTGAAGTCTCCAGCTAATAGTAGGAGACCTTGACGTATAGATTCCAATTTCTGAAGGAATTTACGTACTGATCGGATGTGTTGTTTATTAGGACCATAATAAGAAGCAAGTGTGTAAGTGACCCCATCCAATTTACAGATAAGAATCAGATATCTACCCTGAGGATCCGATTCAACTAGGACATTCTCGTAGGAGATATCTTTGTGAATGAGAATGGCCGTCCCTCTAGATTTCTGGGAGAAACTGGCGGCCTCAATCACCGGGAATAGTTTAGATTGAATAGGTATTTTCACACCTTTCACCCAGTGGGTTTCCTGAATAAAGACAAGATGAGCTCTGGACTGAGCCAGAGATCTAAGGAATATACTGCGTTTGGTCGGGGAATTAAGTCCCCTGACGTTGTGGGTCACACAATTATATGGCATGGTTCCCCTAAAATCTCGCCTACTGTTTTAGAAGTAGCGATGTATTGGGAAAGGTTACTGGGAGGGAGGGATTAGGAAGTGAGAAGGGAAGGGAGAGGGGGCGGGGAGGAGGGAAGGAGGAAGGAGGAGAAGAGAGGAGAAGAAAAAAAAAAAAAAAAAAAAAAAATCAGCACGATCTCCAAAACCAATGATGTAGACAATACAGTGGAGATAGACAGATGCGGTATGTATTTAAGATAGACCGCGTATGTAGCCTCTGAAAATCAATTCAGAGTACTTTAAATGGGGGTGGACGGTAACAAGTACCAGAGAGCAGAAGTTGTTGTCGACTAACTAGTATGTGAGAGCAAATAGAAGGGGGGGGGAGGGAGAGAGAACAGGATCCCCGGGCCTGGGAGAGACAAACATAGAAGAAGGGAAGGGAGGGAAGAGAAAAAAAAAAAAAAAAAAGTGTAGAAGTGTGCTATAGTAAGGATTAGAAATACAGGTATATATTGGGTAATGTTTCATCTCAGCATGTTTGTATATCACAGAGATATCACATTCAAATAATATAACATGGAAAGAACATAGTATATTGATTAAATGAATAGTGTGACTGAGTTAACTGGTTACAGAATGTCAATATAACAATAATAGGTAAAACCAAACCAACATTTAAACTCCTGGAAATAAAAAAAATTATACTTTAGCATAGTAGTAAATAGCCTTGTGATTCCTCAGGGATTACATCACATAGTATAAGTAAATGGAGCTATCTGTGTGGGCTATAAAATTGGCAAGGGTAGCTGAAGGACAGCTCCAGAGCATTGTTAAGAAAAAAGGTTACTTCTCAAGTTGAAGAATAAAGACATGACATAGTGTAAAGACAAGCGATATGGGTGATATTTCCATATGGCATAACGATATGATCCCACATCAGTCATCAATATAGACAGTACATTTAGTATCAATGGTTGCAACATATCAATACACAACAATAACTTGAACAGACGCACCATTTAAGCTGAATAATAGAACCATATCCCAACATATTATTGAAGGGTAATCACCTATCATTTAGGTAGCTTAGCATAAACAAAGTCAACTTAACATAGTTATATAAGCACTAGATTTTCTTTTTCTATTCTTATTCTCTTTTTCCTATTGGAAATGGCAATGCTGCGTCAGTATACCTGAAATAATAATGGTAGAGCCATCCCTTAGGTTGTGTAAGCACACTACAATCTAATAGGCCAGGGCTATATATGTCAACTATAGTATAGTTATAAAACTGATATATTGCTCCTATTATGTAGTACGAGTCTCCTTTTTTCTAAAGCTATACCTCAACCAGCGCAAGTATAGGGCTCCACGTCTAGTGGTTATCTAGTGTACACGTCTAATAAGCGGTGTATCAGAGGCCTAAAATTTCAGTACTAGGGGTGAATGTAGGAGTCGGAGAGGGTATCTATTGTTGGTCTACAATGAGCTCAGTATTCTATTCTCTGAAGAGAAAAGTCACCCTGTTACTGACCCCTTACAATATAGTTATAGATCTAGCCATGTATACAAGCTCTAAAAATGGCATACAAGTGGAAAAGTAACATATAGCCAACGTGAAGAGCATAACTATGTGTGGGTACAATATTGAATTATTATGTTTTAAATACCTTACCTTCTTTCCCTTCTTAGAGTCTATAGCATAGAATAAAGTTGATAGAACATCGGTCCTTGGTGAATTAGAAATGTCATAAGACAAGACACTTATACTTAATAAAGCAGGATCTAAGCTTAGAATAAACAAACAGATGTACGTAGCATAATAAAGCAATATAAACCAAACGAAACATTAAAAAAAAAAAAAAAAAAAAAAAAGGTATACATAAAAAGGGAAAATTCACACTAACCGTTTTATATAATACTTTTAGAGCCAGAATATAAGAAAGCAAAAAGGCTTACAGTCTCAGTATAATGTTAAAGGGAAAATGGGCATAGACACATTACCCACTTTACCATCTTTAGGTCAGCCATCTTCTTCTTCTTGAGCTTGATTTGAGGTAGCAGAGGAGCTGGTATGTCTTTGTGGAAGTGGGTCCCATTGTGGGACTGACGGATCTAACGAACTTTGAGCTGGGGGCTGTTGTGATAGCTCAGAGTTCCATATTTTCAGGAGATGTTGGCTCTGTTCCAGTGTGGTGACAATATGTTGGTGATTGTCCTTTAGTACAAAAAGTCTAGTTGGGTGTCCCCATCTATACTTGATATTGTGAGCCCTTAAAAATTTAGTAAATTCTCCAAAGTGTTTCCGCTGTTGCAGGGTATGAAAAGACAAATCCGCAAAGATATTAATGTCTTTAAATTGATCCGAAAGAAGAGGCTTCGCCAGGGAAGCCCTAACCAGCCGCTCTTTGTATGTGTAGAAGTGGAGCCGCACAATAACATCTCTTGGCTTGTCTGACGCTAAACTGCGAGGACGTAGGGCTCTATGAGCTCTGTCAATAAGTCCCTCATTTGGAGTAGAAGGTGGTGCAAGATGGCCAAAAAATTCAGATAGAAAAGTGACCAAGTCACCTGGGGCCATATTTTCGGGAATGCCTCTGAGACCTAGATTGTTGCGGCGGGAACGATCTTCAACATCCGCCATCTTGTTTTCTAGCATAGTAAGTTGCTCTGCAAGGCTTTGGGCATAGGCAAGAACGTTAGCTTGATCCACCGCCATATCTTCCTGTTTCCTTTCCACTGTATCTAGTCGCTCTGAAGCAGAGTTTAAATCTCGTCTCAGGTCTGTTAGTGAAGCAGTGATTTGGGTCTGAAAGGAGGAATGATGTGCCTCAAGCAAGGATTGTAGAGATGTTAAAATAAATGTGGGTGTCACAGTTGCTGGGGCCGCATCCTGCAAGGCCCGTAGGGTGGTGGTCACTGTATTCGACATAGATGTAGGAGAGGTTGAGCTGTCCTGTGAGTCCTCATGAGTGGACGGTGAGATAGGGCTGAAGTGGTCTGCCACCGTCCTTTTAGGGGCTGCAGCTAGCTTAGGTTTTCTTTTATTCGGCTGTGCCATTGATATAGGTTAAAAGGCACAAGCCAGTCGCTTGTATCACTTATAATAAAATGAGGGCAAGTGTGATAGGGATATACCAGGGCCCTGGGGCTGTGAACTCTCTCCCCCCTAGGAGGTGCAATTAGCAAATCATGTGTGCCACAGTGTAGTATCTATCAGAATTATAGATAAAGGAGTTGTTGCTGTGTGTTATCTTCTTTGTCACCATAAATATCTGTAGTTGTGGTACAAAATTAAGCACTGAAAGTGAACAGTCTACATACACAGTGGGAAATCCAAATGTACACGAAATAGCACCACTCCTATGTAATGTGATTAACGTTAAGTAAAGATATCCTTGTGAAGTGCACAGTCTGATGGTCACAATATTATCTTATGCTGCTGGGATTATTATAAGAACTCCTTTGTTATAGTCCACCAGTTAGAAGGGGATTGCTTGTTATATACGTTACAGTCAATTATACTGGCCCCAGAGTGGATATATTTCCAGAATCACAGCGTGGGGACTTAGGCTGCTCCACGCTGTGTTACATTCAGTTGCGCAGCATAAAATAGCAAGAGAAATGGCGATTCGCGCCAAAATCGTTGTAACCTGTTGTGGCTGTATAAATGTCACTAAGGCACTATTAGGGCTACTGGCGCAACTGGTGAGCTAAAGAGCTTTATATCATGTGAGTGCTGGGCATAGAGTAGTGTGAAATGTGACTCACTCTGATCCGGAGATGAGACTCAGAACCGGTCCTTTGAAGTATCTCCACAGGTCTGTACTTGGCGCCTCGTAGCACACCGCACACCTTTTGATGGTAGTATAGACTCCGGAGCGGATCCCCGACCCTCCGGAGTGATGGGTGTGTAGTGTGCTTGAGCTGGGAAGGCCAGGCAGCTATAGGCGTGCGGTCTTCACTGTGAGACCGAGAGCTCCGGTCTGTCCGCAAAATAAATTTGAAAATTTGAGCGTAGTAACCCACTATTTGTACAGAGTTACCTCCAGCAGTGTACCGGAACAATTCAGGGTAAAAGGAAAACTTTTGAAAGCAAAATAAAAGCTTAGTTAGACGATTCAACAGAGGAGCTCTGCAATAGTGTGTCTGCTCTGCACTGCAGTCAGCTCCGCCCCCCTAGTGTAAATATTAAGGAACAAATTTGACAAAGACAATGGCCATTTGTCACCTACAATGATTACATTACAGTTTTTTTGGATTGATCCTTTAGTACAGTGTGCAATGACAATAACAATTTATGTGTGTGAAATTAACCTCTTCATTTTCAAAACAATAACTAATCCTACAAATGAATTATGTTGTTATTGAAACATAATGATGGAAATCTTAATGTATTTTCAATGACTTGTTATACCAGCTGCAGAGTATAAAAAAATGTATATGAAGTAACTAGTTTTGTGCATTTTAACCACAGCCTATTACAATGGGTTGAGCTTCAGGTAATATCATATCTCAATATGTTATCACTTTGTTACACACACTTGCTTCCTTATCGTATATTTGTCTGGAAAACCAAAGCTCAATACTTTGGAAAATACAATGTACTATGAAAAAAACAATGGAAAATTATCATTTTATTAGTTAACTATCCTGCACCCCACTGGGAGTGTATTTTCTTCTGTTGGCTGTGTTTACTTAGGCTATTCAATAGCCTAAACTCCAGTATATAAACTTTCAATGTAGGTGCAGATACCACAGGCTAAACCAGCTATTTAAAATGCTGAAATAAGGGTAAACAATCAATTTAATACACTCTAGCAGGTAAAATGGATCATTGGGAACAGTTTAAAGGGGAGAAATTTTTTGGTTGAACTGTCCTATTAAGGTCACTAATTTCTACAAAGTTTAAAAAAAATTAGGGCTAGATTATGAGTTGCATGCAAGTGAAAAGAGGTTTATCTGGGTTTATGCACATGTATTACAAGTTGAAAGTAAATGCTATCGATTTAGCGTAATTTAAATTAACATGTGTCAGGTTAGCGCGACCTCAGAGCTCTGGTTAACTGTTTTGGGAAAAACAAAAAAGTCCCACAAAACACTTCAAAAATACATTACAATTTACACTTACTCATAATAACACCATCTAATAAAAATTATAATAAAAAAAAACACAAAGGTATTGGAATTCCACCAATCAGGATGTAGGATGAATTATAAATAAGAGACCAGGATGAACAGAATTATACTCCTTGAAAAAGCTGAATGATCAGTGAAACGTACGTCAGAGGTTCATGCTGCACGCTCTTGTGACGTCACTGGAGGTGGGATTTATTGTTACACAGACTAGTCGGCTCCCACATTGGAAATGAAGTTCTCAGTAAAAGAGAGAGGCCTCTAGCTATCAACGTGTCTACCTCAAATACGCTGGAATTCTGCAGCGTATTTGAGGCGAGGCTGATTTGCCTTAGTTATCAAGCCCTAGACACTCCAGATGTTCCGCACACAAGTGCGGCACAATCTGACTACTTTTGCAAGTTATCAAAAAACTAGCAAGTACGCTCTGCACTTTTCCGGCCCAGCGTACCTGGTTTTCAAAGGAGGCGGATCCCATAGGAATCAATGGGAGTCTGACCATAGCGAAAGTTCATGTTCACTGCTGCCAGACATCCCATTGATTCCTATAGTAGTTTCTACACCTAACACCCTAACATGTACCCCGAGTCTAAACACCCCTAATCTGTCCCCCCTACACCGCCGCAACTAAATAAAGTTATTACTCCCTAAACCGCCGACCCAGGAGCCCACCGCCACTATAATAAATATGTTAACCCCTAAACCGCCACTCCCGGACCCCGCCGCAACTCTAAGAAATCTGTTAACCCCTAAACCGCCGCTCCCGGCCCCTGCCGCCACCTACATAATACCTATTAACCCCTATCCTGCCCCCCTATACCGCCGCCACCCCTAATAAATGTATTAACCCCTATCCTGCCGCTCCCGGACCCAGCCGCAATAAAATAAATAGTTTAACCCCTAAACCGCTGCCCCCGGACCCCGCCGCCACCTATATTAAACTTATTAACCCCTAATCTGCCCCCCTACACCGTCGCCACCTATAATATTTTTATTAACCCCTATCCTGCCCCCCCTATACCGCCGCAACCTATAATAAAATTATTAACCCCTAAAGGTAAGTCTAACCCTAACCCTAACACCCCCGTAAATTAAATCTAATTTAAATCTAACGAAATAAATTAACTCTTATTAACTAAATTATTACTATTTAAAGCTAAATACTTACCTGTAAAATAAACCCTAACGGCTAGATTTAGAGTTTTGTCGGTAAAGACCCGCATAGCTAATGCTGGCTTTTTTCTGGCCGCACCATAAAAATAACTCTGGTATTGAGAGTCCACATAAAGGCTGTGTTAGGCTCCAAAAAAGGAGCGTAGAGCGTATTTAACGCAGCTTCAACTCTCGATACCAGAGTTGCTTACGGACGCGGCCAGCCTCAAAAACGTGCTCGTGCACGATTCCCCCATAGGAAACAATGGGGCTGTTTGAGCTGAAAAAAAAACTAACACCTGCAAAAAAGCCGCGTTCAGCTCCTAACGCAGCCCCATTGTTTGCTATGCGTAAACACTTCCTAAGTCTGCACCTAACACCCTAACATGTACCCCGAGTCTAAACACCCCTAACCTTACACTTATTAACCCCTAATCTGCCGAGCGGACTGCACCGCTACTATGATAAAGTTATTAACCCCTAATCCGCCTCACTAACCCTATAATAAATAGAATTAACCCCTAATCTGCCCTCCCTAACATCGCTGACACCTAACTTCAATTATTAACCCCTAATCTGCCGACCGGAGCTCACCGCTATTCTAATAAATGTATTAACCCCTAAAGCTAAGTCTAACCCTAACACTAACACCCCCCTAAGTTAAATATAATTTTAATCTAACTAAATAAATTAACTCTTATTAAATAAATTATTCCTATTTAAAGCTAAATACTTACCTGTAAAATAAACCCTAATATAGCTACAATATAAATTATAATTACATTGTAGCTATTTTAGGATTAATATTTATTTTACAGGCAACTTTGTAATTATTTTAACCAGGTACAATAGCTATTAAATAGTTAAGAACTATTTAATAGTTACTTAGTTAAAATAATTACAAAATTACCTGTAAAATAAATCCTAACCTAAGTTACAATTAAACCTAACACTATACTATCATTAAATTAATTAAATAAAATACCTACAATTACCTACAATTAAACCTAACACTACACTATCAATACATTAATTAAATACAATATCTACAAATAACTACAATGAAATAAACTAACTAAAGTACAAAAAATAAAAAAGAACTAAGTTACAAAAAATAAAAAAATATTTACAAACATAAGAAAAATATTACAACAATTTTAAACTAATTACACCTACTCTAAGCCCCCTAATAAAATAACAAAGCCCCCCAAAATAAAAAATGCCCTACCCTATTCTAAATTACTAAAGTTCAAAGCTCTTTTACCTTACCAGCCCTGAACAGGGCCCTTTACTGGGCATGCCCCAAGAAGTTCAGCTCTTTTGCCTGTAAAAAAAAACATACAATATCCCCCCCCCAACATTACAACCCACCACCCACATAACCCTAATCTAACCCAAACCCCCTTAAATAAACCTAACACTAAGCCCCTGAAGATCTTCCTACCTTGTCTTCACCATACCAGGTTCACCGATCGGTCCAGAAGAGCTCCTCCGATGTCCTGATCCAAGCCCAAGTGGGGGGCTGAAGATGTCCATGATCCGGTAGAAGTCTTCATCCAAGCGGGGCAGAAGAGGTCTTCCATCCGATTGAAGTCTTCATCCAAGCGGGGCAGAAGAGGTCTTCCATCTGATTGAAGTCTTCATCCAGGCGGCATCTTCTATCGACATCCATCTGGAGCGGAGCGGCAGCATCCTGAAGACCTCCGACGTGGAACATCCATCCTGGCCGACGACTGAACGACGAATGACGGTTCCTTTAAATGACGTCATCCAAGATGGCGTCCCTCGAATTCCGATTGGCTGATAGGATTCTATCAGCCAATCGGAATTAAGGTAGGAATATTCTGATTGGCTGATGGAATCAGCCAATCAGAATCAAGTTCAATCCGATTGGCTGATCCGATCAGCCAATCAGATTGAGCTCGCATTCTATTGGCTGATCGGAACAGCCAATAGAATGCGAGCTCAATCTGATTGGCTGATTGGATCAGCCAATCAGATTGAACTTGATTCTGATTGGCTGATTCCATCAGCCAATCAGAATATTCCTACCTTAATTCCGATTGGCTGATAGAATCCTATCAGCCAATCGGAATTCGAGGGACGCCATCTTGGATGACGTCATTTAAAGGAACCGTCATTCGTCGTTCAGTCGTCGGCCAGGATGGATGTTCCGCGTCGGAGGTCTTCAGGATGCTGCCGCTCCGCTCCAGATGGATGTCGATAGAAGATGCCGCCTGGATGAAGACTTCAATCGGATGGAAGACCTCTTCTGCCCCGCTTGGATGAAGACTTCAATCGGATGGAAGACCTCTTCAGCCCCGCTTGGATGAAGACTTCTACCGGATCATGGACATCTTCAGCCCCCCGCTTGGGCTTGGATCAGGACATCGGAGGAGCTCTTCTGGACCGATCGGTGAACCTGGTATGGTGAAGACAAGGTAGGAAGATCTTCAGGGGCTTAGTGTTAGGTTTATTTAAGGGGGGTTTGGGTTAGATTAGGGGTATGTGGGTGGTGGGTTGTAATGTTGGGGGGGGGGTATTGTATTTTTTTTTTTACAGGCAAAAGAGCTGAACTTCTTGGGGCATGCCCCGCAAAGGGCCCTGTTCAGGGCTGGTAAGGTAAAAGAGCTTTGAACTTTAGTAATTTAGAATAGGGTAGGGCATTTTTTATTTTGGGGGGCTTTGTTATTTTATTAGGGGGCTTAGAGTAGGTGTAATTAGTTTAAAATTGTTGTAATATTTTTCTTATGTTTGTAAATATTTTTTTTTATTTTTTGTAACTTAGTTCTTTTTTATTTTTTGTACTTTAGTTAGTTTATTTCATTGTAGTTATTTGTAGATATTGTATTTAATTAATGTATTGATAGTGTAGTGTTAGGTTTAATTGTAGGTAATTATAGGTATTTTATTTAATTAATTTAATGATAGTATAGTGTTAAGTTTAATTGTAACTTAGGTTAGGATTTATTTTACAGGTAATTTTGTAATTATTTTAACTAGGTAACTATTAAATAGTTCTTAACTATTTAATAGCTATTGTACCTGGTTAAAATAATTACAAAGTTGCCTGTAAAATAAATATTAATCCTAAAATAGCTACAATGTAATTATAATTTATATTGTAGCTATATTAGGGTTTATTTTACAGGTAAGTATTTAGCTTTCAATAGGAATAATTTATTTAATAAGAGTTAATTTATTTCGTTAGATTAAAATTATATTTAATTTAGGGGGGTGTTAGTGTTAGGGTTAGACTTAGCTTTAGGGGTTAATACATTTATTAGAATAGTGGTGAGCTCCGGTCGGCAGATTAGGGGTTAATAATTGAAGTTAGGTGTCAGTGATGTTAGGGAGGGCAGATTAGGGGTTAATACTATTTATTATAGGGTTAGTGAGGCGGATTAGGGGTTAATAACTTTATTATAGTAGCGGTGCGGTCCGCTCGGCAGATTAGGGGTTAATAAGTGTAGGCAGGTGGAGGCGACGTTGAGGGGGGCAGATTAGGGGTTCATAAATATAATATAGGGGTCGGCGGTGTTAGGGGCAGCAGATTAGGGGTACATAGCTATAATGTAGGTGGTGGCGCTTTGCGGTCGGCAGATTAGGGGTTAATTATTGTAGGTAGCTGGCGGCGACGTTGTGGGGGGCAGATTAGGGGTTAATAAATATAATACAGGGGTCGGCGGTGTTAGGGGCAGCAGATTAGGGGTACATAAGTATAACGTAGGTGGCGGTCGGCAGATTAGGGGTTAAAAAATATAATCGAGTGGCGGCGATGTGGGGGGACCTCGGTTTAGGGGTACATAGGTAGTTTATGGGTGTTAGTGTACTTTAGAGTACAGTAGTTAGGAGCTTTATAAACCGGCGTTAGCCCCGAAAGCTCTTAACTACTGACTTTTTTCTGCGGCTGGAGTTTTGTCGTTAGATTTCTAACACTCACTTCAGACACGACTCTAAATACCGGAGTTAGAAAAATCCCATTGAAAAGATAGGATACGCAATTGATGTAAGGGGATCTGCGGTATGGAAAAGTCGCGGCCGAAAAGTGAGCGTTAGACCCTTTTTTGAGTGACTCCAAATACCGGAGTTAGCCTAAAACCAGCGTTAGGAGCCTCTAACGCTGGTTTTCACGGCTAACGCCAAACTCCAAATCTAGGCCTTAGATAGCTACAATGTAATTAATAATTACATTGTAGCTATTTTAGGGTTTATATTTATTTTACAGGTAACTTTGTATTTATTTTAGCTAGTTAGAATAGTTATTAAATAGTTATTAACTATTTAATAACTACCTAGCTAAAAGAAATACAAAATTACCTGTAAAACAAATCCTAACCTAAGTTACAATTAAACCTAACACTACACTATCATTAAATAAATTAAATAAATTAAATACAAATACCTACAAATAAATACAAATAAATACACTAACTAAAGTACAAAAAATAAAAAAAGAACTAGGTTACAAAAAATAAAAAAATAATTTACAAACATTATAAAAATATTACAACAATTTTAAGCTAATTACACCTACTCTAAGCCCCCTAATAAAATAACAAAGCCCCCCAAAATAAAAAAATTCCCTACCCTATTCTACATTTAAAAGATACCAGCTCTATTACCTTACCAGCCCTTAAAAGGGCCTTTTGCGGAGCATGCCCCAAATAAAACAGCTCTTTTGCCTGTAAAATAAAAATACAACTCCCCCCAACATTAAAACCCACCACCCACACACCCCTACTCTAACCCACCCAAACACCCCTTAAAAAAACCTAACACTACCCCCCTGAAGATCTTCCTACCTTGAGTCGTCTTCACTCAGCCGAGCCAAATTTTTCATCGAATCTGGGCGATATCTTCATCCAAGCGTGGCGCTGAAGAAGTCCATCATCCGGGTGAAGTCTTCATCCAAGTGGGGGCTGAAGAGGTCCATCATCCGGCTGAAGTCTTCATCCAAGCGGGGGCTGAAGAGGTCTTCCATCCGGCTGAAGTCTTCTATCAAGCGATATCTTCAATCTTCTTTCTTCCGGCTCCATCTTCATCCCACCGACGCGGAACATTCTTAAGGGATTAAATGCCTATCAGTCATTACCAGCAGAGAGGTAAACTTTAATATCTTAATTAACTGAATAAACACACAACTGTTTATGGGTAAATTTTAACTGTCACAGGTTAAAAATATTTATTAAACTTTAATAACGAACCGACAAGAACTATGATGGAGGCAAGAGAGAATGCTAATCAAAACTCAGTGCTGCTGGAGGTAAGCGGCCCAAAAATGGAATCTGCTGCAGAGGGGCCCCCCGCTCATGGAAATGCTACTAAGGGGTTTCTGAGATCACGTGACTTGAGGCTATCCACCCCTCTCACTTTTAGATTGGTCATCACTCCCCCTGTTCGCCCTTTCTAGCGCAACAGGGCCGCTACCTCCCGCAGTCAGGGTGCGGAAAGTTCTTCCCCCAGGAGGGTATCTGATACTCAGCTGCTCGAACCGGGTAAACAGAGGTGGTAGATACCTAATTACTGCACTGGGCTTACTGAGATTAGTTCATCAAAAGAAGGTACGCTCGATCACAAGTATTTAATATAAATAAAACTTCACTTTTATTTTGTATTTCAAAGTTAAAACAGGAGATATCCACAAAAACGAGGAAGAAGGTAGTGTGGTAAGCACGGCTTACGTGTTTCGGCAAAGTGCCATAGTCATAGCCCTGTGCTCTAGCACACCTGTTACACATTATATAAAGAGATTTTTCACCTGATTGGGTAAAAATTAAAAGAAACATACACCTTCAAACCTGAGAACCCTAAAGTAATATTAACACATGAGATGCCAAAGTGGCGACGAGTTAATCATTTAAACATTAAAAGAACTTGGTATATGTACAGGAAAATAATCTAGTACACAAAAAACACACTATATTGAATTACTTAGTTATATTTACAACAAAGTGTCGATTTCTTTTTGTAAACACTTCAACATTTTGTATTCTCAGTTAATGTGGCAAACAATATTATACTCACTCTTATATTCTCTCAAACATATGAGACATTTTAAGTCTAGATGGCACAAATGTTATATAGACATCGCCATAATATTGCAACCGATTTTGCAGCAAATTTTACTAATACTAAGCTGTGAACACTAAGCTGTGTTCTCTACTTTTAAGGTAAGCATGGGGCTCCTCCCTACTCTAGCAACAATGTTGCCACAAACCTCACTAGCCTGCCCTCTTCTCCTATCTCACTCCCTTTCGCCTTAACCCTTAGCTTGCTACAGGCCCATGCTGCGCCCAGGGCCGTTTCTAGAGAATCTGGTTCCTAGGGCAAAATTCCAAAATGCTCCCCCCTCACAGATTCTAAAGTCCCCCTCCTAGACCTTGCATGTCACTCTGTCATTTAGAGGTCAGCTACAAAGCAGCAGTGCACTACTGGGACCTAGCTGAACACATCTGGTGAGCAAATGACAAGAGACAAATGTGTGTTGCGGCCAACCACCAGTTAGCTCCTAGTATTGCATTGTTGCTTCTAAGGATATGTACATATGTTTTTCAACAATGGATACCAAGAGAACAAGAATAATAGAATTGTCTTAACATTTTTGGGTGTATCCTGAATTATGAAAGTTTAAAGGGACACTAAACCCAAAAAAATTCTTTCATGATTCAGCTAGAGAATACAATTTTAAACAACATTCCAATTTACTTCTATTATCTAATTTGCTTCATTTCTTAGATATCCTTTGTTGAAGAAATAGCAATGCACATGTGTGAGCCAATCACACAAGGCATCTATGTGCAGCACCCAATCAGCAGCTACTGAGCCTATCTAGATATGCTTTTGAGCAAAGAATATCAAGAGAATTAAGCAAATTAGATAAAAGTAGTAAATTAGAAAGTTGTTTAAAATGGCATGCTCTTTCTAAATCCTGAAATAAAAAATGTGGGTTTTATGTCCCTTTAATTTTGACTTTCCTATCCCTTTAAATATGTCCTTTTTCTACTACAATGTTTTTTCCAAATATATTGATATTAACTAAAAATATCTTTATATCTTTTACTAATTGCCATTATATTTATACTTTTCTCATAGCTATGCATATTTATTTGTTTAATGCATATCAATCCCTTTAAATTCTTATCCAAAATGTATCTACGTCCAATAGACTTTAAAGTTGAACTTTGCAAAAAAGTCATCTGGTAAGATTTTCTAAAGGATTGCAATATGTCACTGGGTGTATTTGTAACATATTTAGGGGTCTATTACAATTATTGAGAAAAGTTATATAATTTTTTTTTTAAAAATTCACTATTAAAGTCTATCGCCTAGATTACGAGTCTTGCGTTAGCCATAAAAAGCAGCGTTGAGGGGTCCCAATGCTGCTTTTAAAGCCCGCTGGTATTACGAGTCACGCAGGTACAGGTGTACCGCTCACTTTTTTTCCGCGATTTTCGCATACCGCAAATCCCCTTATGTCAATTGTGTATCCTATCTTTTTAATGGGATTTTCCTAACGCCGGTATTACGATTGCTTGAAAAGTGAGTGGTACAGCCTCTCCTGTCCAGACTCCTAACGCATTTAAAAGTCAGTAGTTAAGAGTTTTATGGGCTAACGCCGTAACATAAAACTCTTAACTAAAGTGCTAAAAAGTACACTAACACCCATAAACTACCTATTAACCCCTAAACCGAGCCCCCCCCACATCGCAAACACTTAAATAAAAATTTTAACCCCTAATCTGCCGACCGGACATCGCCGCCACTATAATAAATATATTAACCCCTAAACCGCCGCACTCCCACCTCGCAAACACTAGTTAAATTTTATTAACCCCTAATCTGCCGTCCCTAACATCGCCGCCACCTACCTACATTTATTAACACCTAATCTGCCGCCCCCAACGTCGCCGCTAATATATTAAATTTATTAACCCCTAAACCTAAGTCTAACCCTAAGTCTAACCCCCCTAACTTAAATATAATTTAAATACATCTAAATAAATTTACTATAATTAACTAAATTATTCCTATTTAAAACTAAATACTTACCTGTAAAATAAACCCTAAGCTAGCTACAATATAACTAATAGTTACATTTGTAGCCATTTTATGATTTATTTTTATTTTACAGGCAAGTTTGTATTTATTTTAACTAGGTAGAATAGTTATTAAATAGTTATTAACTATTTAATAGCTACCTAGTTAAAATTAAAATAATGCAATCAGCCAATAGAATTGAAGTTCAATCCTATTGGCTGATCTAATCAGCCGATAGGATTGAGCTCGCATTCTATTGGCTGTTCCAATAAGCCAATAGAAAGTGAGCTCAATTATATTGGCTGACATCTCAAGGTAGGATGATCTTCAAGGGGGTAGTGTTAGGTTTTATTAAGGGGGGGATTGGGTGGGTTTTAGAGTAGGGTTGGGTGTGTGGGTGGTGGGTTTTAATGTTGGGGGGGTATTGCATTTTTTTTTACAGGTAAAAGAGCTGATTACTTTGGGGCAATGCCCCACAAAAGCCCTTTTTAAGGGCGATTTGTAATTTAGTATAGGGTAGGGAATTTTATTATTTTGGGGGGCTTTTTTTATTTTATTAGGGGGATTAGATTAGGTGTAATTATCTTAAAATTCTTGTAATTATTTTTTTATTTTCTGTAATTTAGTGTTTTTTTTTGTACTTTAGTTGATTTAATTTATTTGTAGTTAATTGTAGGTAGTTTAGGGAATTCATTTAATGATAGTGTAGTGTTAGGTGTAATTGTAATTTAGGTTAGGATTTATTTTACAGGTAAATTTGTACTTATTTTAACTAGGTAGCTATTAAATAGTTAATAACTATTTAATAACTATTCTACCTAGTTAAAATAAATACAAACTTGCCTGTAAAATAAATATAAAACCTAAGATGGCTACAATGTAACTATTAGTTATATTGTAGCTAGCTTAGGGTTTATTTTATAGGTAAGTATTTAGTTTTAAATAGGAATAATTTTGTTAATTATAGTAAATTTATTTAGATGTATTTAAATTATATTTAAGTTAGGGGGGGTTAGGGTTAGACTTAGGTTTAGGGGTTAATAACTTTATTATAGTGGCGGCGATGTTGGCGGCGGCAGATTAGGGGTTAATAAATTTATTATAGTTGCGGCGACGTTGGGGGGGCAGATTAGGGGTTAATAAATAAAATGTAGGGTTTGGCGATGTTGGGGACAGCAGATTAGTGGTTCATAGGGATAATGTAGGTGGCAGCGGTGTCCGGAGCGGCAGATTAGGGGTTAATAAGTATAATGCAGGTGTTGGCAATGTCGGGGGCGGCAGTTTAGGGGTTAATAAGTGTAATATTAGGGGTGTTTAGATTCGGGGTTCATGTTAGGGTGTTAGGTGCAGACATAAAATGTATTTCCCCATAGGAAACAATGGGGCTGCGTTAGGAGCTGAACGCTGCTTTTTTGCAGGTGTTAGGTTTTTTTCAGCCAGCTCAGCCCCATTGTTTCCTATGGGGAAAACGTGCACAAGCACGTTTAGCCAGCTCACCGCTACCGTAAGCAGCGCTGGTATTACAGTGAGATGTGAAGCAAAATTTTGCTCAACACTCACTTTTCTGAGGCTAACGCCGGCTTGCAGAAAACTCGTAATACCAGCGTTGTCTTAAGTGAGCGGTGAGAAAAAATGACTCGTTAGCACCGCACACCATTACCGACAAAAACTCGTAATCTAGCCGTATGAGATTTTTGCACATAAATAATTTGATAAAGAACTGTAATAGCTGTTTATTTTTCAAATATATTATACACACAGGCAGTAATAGACAGACATGCACTCACAGACAGTAATAGACAGAGACATGCACTCACAGGCAGTAATAGACAGAGACATGCACACACAGGCAGTAATTTACTGCCTGTGTGTACTTAATAGACAGAGACATGCACAGACAGGTAGTAACAGACAGAGATATGCACACACAGACAGTAATAGAAAGTGACATGCCCTCACAGACAGTAATAGACAGAGACATGCACTCACAGACAGTAATAGACAGAGACATGCACTCACAGGCAGTAATAGACAGAGACATGCACTCACAGGCAGTAATAGACAGAGACATGCACACACAGGCAGTAATTTACTGCCTGTGTGTGGTTAATAGACAGAGACATGCACAGACAGGTAGTAACAGACAGAGATATGCACACACAGACAGTAATAGACAGAGACATGCACTCACAGACAGTAATAGACAGAGACATGCACTCACAGGCAGTAATATACAGAGACATGCACACACAGACAGTAATAGACAAAGACATTCACACTCCGACAGTAATAGACAGAGACATGCACACACAGTCAGTAATAGACAGAGACATGCACACACAGGCAGGGATAGATAGGCATACACACACAGGCAGGGATAGATAGGCATGTACACACACACAGGCAGTAATAGACAGAGACATGCACACACAGACAGTAATAGACAGAGACATGCACACACAGGCAGGGATAGATAGGCATACACACACACACACACTCTCTCTCTCTCAGGCACTAATAGGCAGACACACACACACACAGGCAGGGATAGATAGGCATACACACACTCAGGCAGTAATAGTAGACACACACACACAGGCAGGGACAGATAGGCACACACACACACACACTCAGGCAGTAATAGCAGACACAAGCACTCACGTGAGTTTGGGAAAACTTGCCATTGTCATTGTAAACACACCCATCACTATTAAAGGGACATTATACACTCATTTTTTTTCTTTGCATAAATGTTTTGTAGATGATCTATTTATATTGCCCATAAAGTTTTTTTTTTTTTTTTTTAAATGTATAGTTTTGCTTATGTTTAAATAACATTGCTCTGATTTTCAGACTCCTAACCAAGCCCCAAAGTTTTATGAGAATACCGTCAGATACCTACTCCAGCTTGCTCCTGTTTATGTAAAGGGTCTTTTCATATGCAAAAGAAGGGGGAGGGGGAGTGCCTTATTTGCCACTTGCAGTGGGATTTCCAGCTACCTTTTCAACAGAGCTAAATTGAGAGCTTCTAAGTAAGTTTTTAAACAGTTTTATACTGGATTTTTATATCAGTATCTGTGCATCTTATTCTTTATAGTAATGTCTATTACATGCAGTTATATGAAAATGAGTGTATACTGTCCCTTTAACCTTTATTAAACAATAAGTAAATAAATAAAAAAAAAAGCATAATGTCAAAAAGATTTTTTTTTTTTTATTCAACAGTCCTTAACAGAAAACCTGTTCCTTAGTATGTGGAAACCCAAGTTTTTTTAAAGCACTTTTTTTAATTAGCTCAGTAAAACTAAAAATATGTACATATCATTATGTAAAGACCATGTATAATTTGTCATATGCATAAAACATCACGGGCGCGATCCGATAAACGGCAGAGTTTGCGGCGCTAGCGAGGGAACCCGCGTCGCCCGCAGTTTCAGCTCGCAACTCGAGCTATCCAATATGCAGCGTCATCAGTTGCTAAAGTGGCGCAAGTCTGACAAAGTAGAGATGTCCAGAAATCTGCGTAAGTACAGATTTTTGGAGTCGCCAGTGACTTGCGCCACGTTAGAAACTGCCGGCGCCTACAAAACCTGACTAAAGTCTAAATCACCCGCACTGTCTAACACGCCTCCTAAACATAGCCCGACACGTCTAACCCTCTATCCGCTATTCCCCCTCACTATCCTAACAATAAAAAAAGTTATTAACCCCTAAACCGCGGCTCCCGTAGCCCGCCGCAACCTAATAAAGTTATTAACCCCTAAACCGCTGCTCCCGTAGCCCGCCGCAACCTAATAAAGTTATTAACCCCTAAACCGCCTCTCCCGTACCCCGCCGCCAGCTATATTAAATCTATAACCCCCGAAAGTGAGCCCCTAACACCGCCGCCATCTATTTTAATATTATTAACCCCTAATTTAATCCCCCTACCCCGCCGCCATCTATATTAAAATGATTAACCCCTAATTTAATCTACCTACCCCGCCGCAAGCTATATTATCTATATTAACCCTAAGTATATTATAGTTAATATAGTTATTACATTATATATATTAACTATATTAACCCTAATTATATTAGGGTTAATATAGTTAATATAGTTACTATAGTATTTATATTAACTATATTAACTCTATCTAACCCTAACACCCCTAACTAAATTCTTATTAAATTAATCTAATTCATATTATAAACTAAAATATTCCTATTTAAATCTAAATACTTACCTATAAAAAAAACCCTAAGATAGCTACAATATAATTAATAATTACATTGTAGCTATGTTAGGGTTTATATTTATTTTACAGGTAAATTGTTAATTATTTTAACTAGGTATAATAGCTATTAAATAGTTATTAACTATTTAATATCTACCTAGTTAAAATAATTACCCAATTACCTGTAAAATAAATCCTAACCTAAGTTACAAATACACCTACACTATCAATAAATTAAATAAACTACAAATATCTATCTAAAAATACAATTAAATAAACTAAACTAAATTACAAAAAAAAACAAACACTAAATTACAAAAAATAAAAAAAGATTACAAGATTTTTAAGCTAATTACACCTATTCTAAGCCCCCTAATAAAATAATAAAGCCCCCCAAAATAAAAAATATTCCCTGCCCTATTCTAAATTAAAAAAAGTTCAAAGCTCTTTACCTTACCAGCCCTTAAAAGGGCCTTTTGTGGGGGCATGCCCCAAAGAATTCAGCTCTTTTGCATTTCAATAAATATACAATACCCCCCCACACATTACAACCCACCACCCACATACCCCTATTCTAAACCCACCCAAACCCCCCTTAAAAAAGCCTAACACTACCCCCCTGAAGATCTCCCTACCTTGTCTTCACCACACCGGGCCGAAATCCTCATCCGATCCGGGCGATGTCTTCCTCCTTGCGGCAAAGAAGAATTCTTCATCCCGGCGACGTGTTCCTCCAAGCGGTAAAGAAGAATTCTTCATCCCAGCGACGTCTTCCTCCAAGCGGCAGCAAAGTCTTCTTCCTTCCAGCAGAATCTTCCATGAAGCGGCATCTTCAATCTTCTTTCTTCGCTCCACCACCACGGAGCATCCATCCCGGCCGACGACTGAACGATGAATGAGGTACCTTTAAATGACGTCATCCAAGATGGCGTCCGCCGAATTCCGATTGGCTGATAGAATCCTATCAGCCAATCGGAATTCGGCGGACGCCATCTTGGATGACGTCATTTAAAGGTACCTCATTCATCGTTCAGTCGTCGGCCGGGATGGATGCTCCGCGGTGGCGGAGCGAAGAAAGAAGATTGAAGATGCCGCTTCATGGAAGATGCTGCCGGAAGGAAGAAGACTTTGCTGCCGCTTGGAGGAAGACGTCGCCGGGATGAAGAATTCTTCTTTGCCGCTTGGAGGAACACGTCGCCGGGATGAAGAATTCTTCTTTGCCGCATGGAGGAAGACATCGCCCGGATCGGATGAGGAGTTCGGACCGGTGTGGTGAAGACAAGGTAGGGAGATCTTCAGGGGGGTAGTGTTAGGCTTTTTTAAGGGGGGTTTGGGTGGGTTTAGAATAGGGGTATGTGGGTGGTGGGTTGTAATGTGGGGGGGGTTATTGTATATTTATTTAAATGCAAAGAGCTGAATTCTTTGGGGCATGCCCCCACAAAAGGCCCTTTTAAGGGCTGGTAAGGTAAAGAGCTTTGAACTTTTTTTAATTTAGAATAGGGCAGGGAATTTTTTTTATTTTGGGGGGCTTTATTATTTTATTAGGGGGCTTAGAATAGGTGTAATTAGCTTAAAAATCTTGTAATCTTTTTTTATTTTTTGTAATTTAGTGTTTGTTTGTTTTTGTAATTTAGTTTAGTTTATTTAATTGTATTTTTAGATAGATATTTGTAGTTTATTTAATTTATTGATAGTGTAGGTGTATTTGTAACTTAGGTTAGGATTTATTTTACAGGTAATTGGGTAATTATTTTAACTAGGTAGATATTAAATAGTTAATAACTATTTAATAGCTATTATACCTAGTTAAAATAATTAACAATTTACCTGTAAAATAAATATAAACCCTAACATAGCTACAATGTAATTATTAATTATATTGTAGCTATCTTAGGGTTTATTTTATAGGTAAGTATTTAGATTTAAATAGGAATATTTTAGTTTATTATATGAATTAGATTAATTTAATAAGAATTTAGTTAGGGGTGTTAGGGTTAGATAGAGTTAATATAGTTAATATAAATACTATAGTAACTATATTAACTATATTAACCCTAATATAATTAAGGTAGAAAAATCTGATTGGCTGATTGAATCAGCCAATCAGATTTAAGTTCAATCCGATTGGCTGATTGGTTCAGTCGTCGGCCGGGATGGATGCTCCGCGGTGGCGGAGCGAAGAAAGAAGATTGAAGATGCCGCTTCATGGAAGATGCTGCCGGAAGGAAGAAGACTTTGCTGCCGCTTGGAGGAAGACGTCGCCGGGATGAAGAATTCTTCTTTGCCGCATGGAGGAAGACATCGCCCGGATCGGATGAGGAGTTCGGCCCGGTGTGGTGAAGACAAGGTAGGGAGATCTTCAGGGGGGTAGTGTTAGGCTTTTTTAAGGGGGGTTTGGGTGGGTTTAGAATAGGGGTATGTGGGTGGTGGGTTATAATGTGGGGGGGGTTATTGTATATTTATTGAAATGCAAAAGAGCTGAATTCTTTGGGACATGCCCCCACAAAAGGCCCTTTTAAGGGCTGGTAAGGTAAAGAGCTTTGAACTTTTTTTAATTTAGAATAGGGCAGGGAATTTTTTTTATTTTGGGTGGCTTTATTATTTTATTAGGGGGCTTAGAATAGGTGTATTTAGCTTAAAAATCTTGTAATCTTTTTTTTATTTTTTGTAATTTAGTGTTTGTTTTTTTTTTTTAATTTAGTTTAGTTTATTTAATTGTATTTTTAGATAGATATTTGTAGTTTATTTAATTTATTGATAGTGTAGGTGTATTTGTAACTTAGGTTTGGATTTATTTTACAGGTAATTGGGTAATTATTTTAACTAGGTAGATATTAAATCGTTAATAACTATTTAATAGCTATTATACCTAGTTAAAATAATTAACAATTTACCTGTAAAATAAATATAAACCCTAACATAGCTACAATGTAATTATTAATTACGGGTTTATTAGTTAATTAGGGGTTAATAATTTTAATAGAGATGGCGGCGGTGTAAGGGGCTTACATTAGGGGTTAATACTATTAATATAGCTGGCGGCGGTATAGGGGGATTAGATTAGGGGTTAATAATTTTTATATAGGTGGCGTCGGTGTAAGGGGTTAGATTAGGGGATAGATAAGGTAGATGGCAGCGGTGTAAGGTGTTCACATTAGGGGATAGATACGGTAGATGGCGGCGGTTTTAGGGGTTCACATTAGGCGATAGATCAGGTAGGTGGCGGCGGTTTTAGGGGCTCACAGTAGGGGGTTAGTTTATGTAGATGGCGGCGGGGTCCGGGAGCGGCGGTTTAGGGGTTAAATACTTTATTAGGGATTGCGGCGGGGGATCGCGGTTGACAGGGAGATAGACATTGCGCATGCGTTAGGTGCTAGGTTTATTTTCTAGCTAGTTTAGGGAGTTATGGGGCTCCAATAGTCAGCGTAAGGCTTCTTATGGCTGCTTTTTGTGGCGAGGTGAAAATGGAGTAAGATTTCTCCATTTTCGCCACGTAAGTCCTTACGCTGCATATTGGATACCAAACTGCGCTGGTTTGGTATACCTGCCTATGGCCCAAAAAACTACGGGAGACATCAGAAATATACGGGCGTAACTTCTAGGTTACGCCGTATATAGGATACCAAACCAGCGCAAATATTGGCATCACCGGCTTTTGCGGGCGACGATTTTTATCGGATCGACCCCCTGCTCTTTAGTGACACAGATCAGTGAGATAGGAGACTGCTTTCCTCAGGGTGATTACTCTCCTTTTTACTTTCAGTTTTAGCTCTAAGTAGTTATCTGGTCTTAACACACCCCCTTTGTGATCTTGTTGCTCCATTAGTATGATTGACATCCAATGCAGCCAATTAACATAACAGCTTCCTTTCAAATAAAACATTCACCCAGAATATTGAAACATCATCAATTGATTTCCTAGACGTCACTCTATATGTTTCAGATGCTGGTAAACAGAGTAAACTATACAGGAAGGCTACTGGCACCAAAGACTATCTAAATGCTAGAAGTGCCCATCATCCAAACTGGATAAGAAACATTCCTTTTGGACAGTTTCAAAGGCTTAGGAGAAACTGTACTGAATTAGGTAATTTTTTAGGTAGAAGCTACAAATTTACAGGAAAAATTTGCAGAAAAACACTATACAAACAAGACAGTAAAGGGGGCATACAAAAAAGCTAAAGCACTAGACAGACATGTATTGGTGCATGGAATAAAGGAACAGCCAGATATTTTAGGTGTCAGTAAAAAGTGCAGTGACAGGTGCACTATGAGAGATAAATATATATACATATAATCTGAATCTTCACTTATATAGTAAGATGTCCTCTTTCCATCTAATTGTTGATTTCTGTGTGTATACCGGTATATATCTCTATTTTTAAATCCATGAATTTTATTTGGTACTTTTTTAACTTTATGATTATTACCGTTATTATGTATCTGTAGATAAGTATATAGGCATCTATTATCGTTTATGCATGCATAATGTTTTTTGCTTTTATAGAAATAAGGGTTTTACTAGACCCAAAACCTGTTAACTGTTGTAGATAAGTGAACCTATTTGCACTTATTTATTAATTATAAGTACATAAAAGTAAATCAGGTTAGAAATGTTTTAACAATATCAAACATTTTTTATTTATTTATTTTTTTATATGTTGGGACATACTAGATAAGTATTTTGCACAAAATATTGCAAAAGAGACTATTAAGTATCCCATTGGGGACCCGGTCAACAGGGAGCTTATCATCGTTAGAAAGATTTTACCCTTTACAAAGATGGCGACAGAGGGGCTATGAAAGGCTAATTGCCAGTAGCCCTAACGCATAAAGCTTCCAAGGCAGGGGGACGGCCCTTACCTCTGATGAAGCAACCGATTGGTTGTGAAATGCGTTAGGCTCCGCCCCCCGCTGCACATCACAACTAAACTCTCTCTACACACGGAGCACAATAAGGTAACAGCTGCTGTACATTTTGATACAGTGTAGCAGCAGTTTCTCATACCTTAATCGCTCCATAGCTATTTAACGTTGTACACACAGAGCAATTCAGTCAGCCAGTGACAGGAAGAAGCATTATCCTGTAACCAGCTATTCGACATCCGGCTCTTACTTCATTTTAATTTCTTTGCACTATTTTGTAAAGAGGAAGATCTCCTCACGTTTGCTGGACTTTTTTATGTATTATATATGTTACACTTGTTCTTAATCATTAAATAATTGCATTTTTAACATATATATCATACGTGTTAGTACATTCTTTTCTTCAGTTCATGTCTGCACTCCTGTTGAGTTAGTAGCATAACGCTTTAACCCCTCATAGCCCTTGAGCATTACCCCACAGTATTGAGTGAATATCATCTCCAAGGACTGTGTGAAAAACCTGGGCCGATACAAGGGAGACAGGAGGAATCCAGACCTAAGAATCATCTTCTAACTAACACAGTGCTGCAAAGAGACCTCAGAGTGAATGAGGTAGAACAATGTGAGTACGGATTAATCCCTTTTTCTACACATATATTCTAGTAAATAGACGTATTACACTAGGAGTGCCTTTGTGCGCTTGTCTACCTCTATAATTTTCCATATATATATATATATATATATATATATATATATATATATATATATATATATATATATATTTTTTTTTTTAAATGTATATGCTTGTGATCTGTGTATTTTAACATTTGCTATACCAGTAGTTTATCAAGCAAGCACTGCCACTTTAACACTGCTCCCTAATGCGCCCCAGGCCGCTGCCCAGTCTGCCCGCCCCTTAAGGGATTAAATGCCCATCAGTCATTACAAGCAGAGAGATAAACTGTAATATCTTAATTAACTGAATAAACACACAACACAGGTTAAAAATATTTATTAAACTTAAATAATGAACCAACAAGAACTATGATGACGGCAATAGAGAATGCTAATCAAAACCCAGCGCTGCTATAGGTAAGCGGCCTAAAAACAGAACCTGCAGCAGAGGGGCCCTCTGCTCATGGAAATGCTACTAAGGGGTTGCTGAGATCATGTGACCCACCATCAAAGGGAAGGAGGTCATGTGTACTTGAGGCTATCCACTCTTCTCACTTTTAGAATGGTCATCACTCCCCCCTGCTTGTCCTTTCCAGCGCAACAGGGACGCTACTTCCCACCACAAGATAGCATCCCGATGGTATACTTGCCGCCACCTGTAGCTTACACCACAACCTGACTTACAGGAGGGTTGCTATAGATCTATGGATATCTTGTATAAAAATATCTAGGGCCACATTCTCCAAATGAACCCTATCTCACCTATAGTACTGAAATTTGTCTGCCGTGATGGAATCATGTTTGATCACGAATCCCACTGCACCGTGATAGTTTTACAAACTGAGGAGTTGATCTTTTCCCTCACTCTGTATGCTGCATTTTGATTCGACATATGTCGCCATTCCAGCCTGGGAATTATGTTGGACCAACCAACTATCACGTTTGGTATACGTGCCCTCATCCATGCAATATCTGCTTGCATTATTTCAATTAATTCCAACACTAAAATGGTTCCTAAGTTGTTTCCCCCTAGATGGATAATCACTAAATGATGTTTACCCCAGCGTACTAGGGCCTCTGATATGAGTGAAGGAAGCCTTGGCCAGCACATCCCTTTTTCCCCCAATCATCTAACTGAGGCTTTTGAAGATGGGAAACCCAGACTTTGCCCCCAGGGGAGAGATAGACAGTGGATGGAGGCCCAGTGAACATATGACTGCCCCACAATCCATATCCATATCCGCTGTGGGATACTCCTGCAAAACAGTAACTCAAGTAAAGAAACAATATTTAAGCAACTGGTCGAACATAACCCCTGTATCTCTTAGAACGCCACCTCCCCAAGTGGTGAATAGCATCCACAGAAGAGCCTGAAAAAGCAGCATTAGCTGCAGCCCCTATGTGGAAGTAATGAGGGGCAATTCTAGTTACATCTAAATCTGGCTGGGCAGCTGTGATAGCTAGGATTTTGCGGAACTGATAAAGCGATAAAGAAGTTCCGTTAGCATGCATTAAAAAGGGGCCCTCAGTTGTGGGCCTGCATTCCAGGAATTGATTCAGGGAAATTACCGGGCAGCATTGGCCTTGCGTTTTGGGGATAGCAATCCACACGACCCTGCTGATCCGTTTTTGACCGTGGTAGGTACAGTAAAAGAGAATCCAGAGAAACTCTTAAGTGATTTATTTGCACGCCCTTATTGGTCTGTTTCTTCGATGGCGACACTAGTTCACCTATATGCAGGGCTGCTGAATAAGCTAACATGAAAGCGGCTCGGAATAACAAAAACTCACGTGCCCCAAAGCCTCAACTAGCTGCTCAAGCCTTTCATGAGTAATGGGCTCTCTAGAGTCCCTATGTTGAGGTCAGTGGCGTCACTAGGCTTGGGGTCACCCAGTGCGGTAACTCATGGTGTCAACCCCCCCCCCAAAAGTTATTTTAAAATAAATGAATATATATATATATATATATATATATATATATATATATATATATATATATATATATATATATATATATATATATATATATATATATATTGTGACAAGATTCCTTTTATTTCCTGTCTTGGGACTTTACACTGCCACACAGTCTATTAGGGAATAAGTTTACACACATAAGGTAATGGAGATCAAGCGGCAGTCTGCTTGTTTATTTTGCACAACACAGGCAATTAAATGAAAACAGCAGCAAATAAAAAACAAAATCCTGCCCGTCTAGACACTAACTAAACATACAGCAACAGTGCCTAACTAGTGTCAGTCAGCTAGTCTAGAACTGACAAAACTAACATAAAACAAACAAAGTTAAAGGGACACTAAACCTTAAAAAAAACTTATCTTCAATTGCAATATTATTATATTTCACATATATTTGTAAATGTAATTGTGTTTCATAGTTATACCATTGTAGAGAAATCTTTCTTTGAAAATCAATTGATTTCCGAACCCACCGCTGGCTAGTGTTTTTGCACCCTCCTATCCTGACCGATAACCCAGGTTATGAAAATGGCAGACTTTAGCCACTATGCGCATGCGCGTTTTTCAGGACTCATCAGTGACCATCAAACCAGCAGACCCCTGTGGTATAGGAGATAGCATATGCACATGCGCGAGTCAACGGATCGCAATGCGCATGGTGACCACATTGTCACTTAATGATATGCACAAAATCGCTATAGGATTGGCGATTGAGCTTGTTGGTGAACGGCCCATTATAGAGGCTTGGCTTTACTTACGTCAGTATCGAAATATATATTATAATTTTATAAGATTCAGAAAGATCGTTGTGCTGTAAAAGTAGGTACGTTATTACATATAAACATTTGTTATTTGAAATCGATGGTCATGTTGTGCTTAAAAGAGTAAAGTTTTGGAATCCTTTAAAGGCAAAAGATGTTTACTTTAATGTATAGCGCCTTCAAACAGCAGGCAGCTGCTCCTCTTTTCTGCAGTGAGGGAATGAAGGCCCTGAACTAACTCAAACTTCAGGCTTTATAGCAGCATGATTACACACCTGTGTACTGCTGCAGTGTCTGAGAAACTGATCAGCTGCATGATTACACACCTGTGTACTGCTGCAGTGTCTGAGAAACTAATCAGCTGCATGATTACACACCTGTGTACTGCTGCAGTGTCTGAGAAACTAATCAGCTGCATGATTACACGCCTGTGTACTGCTGCAGTGTCTGAGAAACTAATCAGCTGCATGATTACACGCCTGTGTACTGCTGCAGTGTCTGAGAAACTAATCAGCTGCATGATTACACGCATGTGTACTGCTGCAGTGTCTGAGAAACTAATCAGCTGCATGATTACACGCCTGTGTACTGCTGCAGTGTCTGAGAAACTAATCAGCTGCATGATTACACACCTGTGTATTGCTGCAGTGTCTGAGAAACTGATCAGCTGCATGATTACACACCTGTGTACTGCTGCAGTGTCTGAGAAACTAATCAGCTGCATGATTACACACCTGTGTACTGCTACAGTGTCTGAGAAACTAATCAGCTGCATGATTACACGCCTGTGTACTGCTGCAGTGTCTGAGAAACTAATCAGCTGCATGATTACACGCCTGTGTATTGCTGCAGTGTCTGAGAAACTAATCAGCTGCATGATTACACGCCTGTGTACTGCTGCAGTGTCTGAGAAACTGATCAGCTGCATGATTACACGCCTGTGTACTGCTGCAGTGTCTGAGAAACTGATCAGCTGCATGATTACACGCCTGTGTACTGCTGCAGTGTCTGAGAAACTGATCAGCTGCATGATTACACACCTGTGTACTGCTGCAGTGTCTGAGAAACTGATCAGCTGCATGATTACACGCCTGTGTACTGCTGCAGTGTCTGAGAAACTAATCAGCTGCATGATTACACGCCTGTGTACTGCTGCAGTGTCTGAGAAACTAATCAGCTGCATGATTACACACCTGTGTACTGCTGCAGTGTCTGAGAAACTGATCAGCTGCATGATTACACGCCTGTGTACTGCTGCAGTGTCGGAGAAACTGATCAGCTGCATGATTACACGCCTGTGTACTGCTGCAGTGTCTGAGAAACTAATCAGCTGCATGATTACACACCTGTGTACTGCTGCAGTGTCTGAGAAACTGATCAGCTGCATGATTACACACCTGTGTACTGCTGCAGTGTCTGAGAAACTGATCAGCTGCATGATTACACACCTGTGTACTGCTGCAGTGTCTGAGAAACTGATCAGCTGCATGATTACACACCTGTGTACTGCTGCAGTGTCTGAGAAACTAATCAGCTGCAAATCCTGGACTGGAACCAAATGTAACCAAGCTATGTGACAGAATCCTTTTCCTCACATACCTGCCTTCTATGACAAAACCATGGGATCTGCAACAATATATATATATTTCATCCGTTAAGGTATAACAATGTCAATCTTATTGACCGGGGTGCTGCAGCAAACTAAACACAGGCTTGGAGCCTATATATATATATATATATATATATATATATATATATATATATATATATATATATATATATATATATATATATATATATATATATATATATATATATATATACAGTATATATATACATATATATGTAGAAATATATAGGGTATATATATATATATATATATATATATATATTTATTTACATACACACTAATATATATAAATAAATATATATTTATAATATATATATTTTTAATATATATATATATATATATATATATATATATATATATATATATATATATATATATAATGGAGCAGGGGGGAGAGTATTTTAGATGGGGATGTGTGTTATATATAATATATATATATATATATATATATATATATATATATATATATATATATATATATATATATATATATATATATATATTTAAACACACACACATATAAATATATATATAGCTATATATACAGGGAGTGCAGAATTATTAGGCAAGTTGTATTTTTGAGGATTAATTTTATTATTGAACAACAACCATGTTCTCAATGAACCCAAAAAACTCATTATTATCAAAGCTGAATAGTTTTGGAAGTAGTTTTTAGTTTGTTTTTAGTTATAGCTATTTTAGGGGGATATCTGTGTGTGCAGGTGACTATTACTGTGCATAATTATTAGGCAACTTAACAAAAAACAAATATATACCTATTTCAATTATTTATTTTTACCAGTGAAACCAATATAACATCTCAACATTCACAAATATACATTTCTGACATTCAAAAACAAAACAAAAACAAATCAGTGACCAATATAGCCACCTTTCTTTGCAAGGACACTCAAAAGCCTGCCATCCATGGATTCTGTCAGTGTTTTGATCTGTTCACCATCAACATTGCGTGCAGCAGCAACCACAGCCTCCCAGACACTGTTCAGAGAGGTGTACTGTTTTCCCTCCTTGTAAATCTTACATTTGATGATGGACTACAGGTTCTCAATGGGGTTCAGATCAGGTGAACAAGGAGGCCATGTCATTAGATTTTCTTCTTTTATACCCTTTCTTGCCAGCCACGCTGTGGAGTACTTGGACGCGTGAGATGGAGCATTGTCCTGCATGAAAATCATGTTTTTCTTGAAGGATGCAGACTTCTTCCTGTACCACTGCTTGAAGAAGGTGTCTTTCAGAAACTGGCAGTAGGACTGGGAGTTGAGCTTGACTCCATCCTCAACCCGAAAAGGCCCCACAAGCTCATCTTTGATGATACCAGCCCAAACCAGTACTCCACCTCCACCTCCACCTTGCTGGCGTCTGAGTCGGACTGGAGCTCTCTGCCCTTTACCAATCCAGCCACGGGCCCATCCATCCGGCCCATCAAGACTCACTCTCATTTCATCAGTCCATAAAACCTTAGAAAAATCAGTCTTGAGATATTTCTTGGCCCAGTCTTGACGTTTCAGCTTGTGTGTCTTGTTCAGTGGTGGTCGTCTTTCAGCCTTTCTTACCTTGGCCATGTCTCTGAGTATTGCACACCTTGTGCTTTTGGGCACTCCAGTGATGTTGCAGCTCTGAAATATGGCCAAACTGGTGGCAAGTGGCATCTTGGCAGCTGCACGCTTGACTTTTCTCAGTTCATGGGCAGTTATTTTGCGCCTTGGTTTTTCCACACGCTTCTTGCGACCCTGTTGACTATTTTGAATGAAACGCTTGATTGTTTGATGATCACGCTTCAGAAGCTTTGCAATTTTAAGAGTGCTGCTTCCCTCTGCAAGATATCTCACTATTTTTGACTTTTCTGAGCCTGTCAAGTCCTTCTTTTGACCAATTTTGCCAAAGGAAAGGAAGTTGCCTAATAATTATGCACACCTGATATAGGGTGTTGATGTCATTAGACCACACCGCTTCTCATTACAGAGATGCACATCACCTAATATGCTTAATTGGTAGTAGGCTTTCGAGCCTATACAGCTTGGAGTAAGACAACATGCATAAAGAGGATGATGTGGTCAAAATACTCATTTGCCTAATAATTCTGAATTCCCTGTATAAGAAAAGAAATGGATATTCAATGCTGAGTCTGTAAACAGCATGTACAGTCCCCAATCTTCTAGGATATAGGGCCCAATCTCGGTAGTCCCAAAATAACAACTCTTGAATAAGAGAGCAGAAAGCAGTTCATGCTGGCACTTACTAGGGATGCGGTCTGATCCAGGAAGGGGAAACACACACTCTCACACCACGTACTGACCCGATAGGCACCGCCACCGCCGCACCTCAAGAAGACCGGTGAGTGTACTTCTCCACACCTTCTACGACTTGCGTAAAGCTTGCATCCACTTTCTCCATGTAACGAAGACGCCATGCTCAGCATGTCCAATACGTCTATGACGTGTGTACTACCGCTCGGCCAATCCTGTGGGGGATCTCAGGTGAATGAGCAAATAGTGGGAACTCTCAGGGCTGCAAATATATATATATATATATATATATATATATATAAATACATATAGCAAAAGATAGAAGACAGCACTCTCTGGTCTTAAATACAAAGGTTGTTTTAATAGTAGTGACGTTTCGGGGAAAGCTTCCCCTTCCTCAGACCCTATCCTGGGTCTGTGGAAAGATGAAACTTTCCCCAAAACGTCACTACTATTAAAACAACCTTTGTATTTAAGACCTGAGAGTGCTGTCTTCTATCTTTTGCTATTATTACCCACATTCATGCACCCTGGCAAATTGTGATATTGTTCGTGAGAGTGCACTTGTCCTATTAACCTATACATACATATATATATATATATACACATATATATACTGCTCCAAAAAATAAACCAAAATAACACATCCTAGATCTGAATGAATTAAATATCCTGACAACAAAATCACACTTGCTGACAACAAAATCACACAACAATTAAAAATTGGAAATCAAATGTTTCAACCCATGGAGTTCTGGATTTGGAGTCACACTCAAAATTAAAGTGGAAAAACATACTACAGGCTGATCCAACTTTGATGTAATGTTCTTAAAACAAGTCAAAATAAGGCTCAGTAGTGTGTGTGGCCTCCACGTGCCTGTATGACCTCCCTACAATGCCTGTGCATGCTCCTGATGAGGTGGGGGATGGTCTCCTGAGGCATCTCCTCCCAGACCTGGACTAAAGCATCTGCCAACTCCTGGACAGTCTGGACAGTCTGTGGTGCAATGTGAAATTGGTGAATGGAGCGAGACATGATGTCCCAGATGTGCTCAATTGAATTCAGGTCTGGGGAACGGGCAGGCCAGTCCATAGCATCAATGCCTTCATCTTGCAGGAACTGCTGACACACTCCAGCAACATGAGGTCTAGCATTGTCTTACATTAGGAGGAACCCAGGGCCAACCGCACCAGCATATGGTCTCACAAGGGGTCTGAGGATCTCATATCGGTACCTAATGGCAGTCAGGCTACCTCTGGCGAGCACATGGAGCGCTGTGCGGCCCCCCAAAGAAATGCCACCCCACACCATTGCTGACCCACTGCCAAACCGGTCATGCTGGAGGATGTTGCAGGCAGCAGAACGTTCTCCACGGTGTCTCCAGAATCTGTCACATCTGTTACATGTGCTCCGTGTGAACCTGCATTCATCTGTGAAGAGCACAGGGAGCCAGTGGTGAATTTGCCAATCTTGGTGTTCTCTGGCAAATGCCAAACGTCCTGCAAGCACAACCCCCACCTGTGGATGTTGGGCCCTCATACCACCCTCATGGAGTCTGTTTCTGACCGTTTGAGCAGACACATGCACATTTGTGGCCTGCTGGAGGTCATTTTGCAGGGCTCTGGCAGTGCTCCTCCTGTTCCTCCTTGCACAAAGGCAGAGGTAGCGGTCCTGAAGCTGGGTTGTTGCCCTCCTACGGCCTCCTCCACATCTCCTGATGTACTGGCCTGTCTCCTGGTAGCGCCTCCATGCTCTGGACACTACGCTGACAGACACAGCAATCCTTCTTGCCACAGCTCACATTGATGTGCCATCCTGAATGAGCTCCACTACCTGAGCCACTTGTGTGGGTTGTAGACTCCGTCTCATGCTACCACTAGAGTGAAAGCACCGCCAGCATTCAAAAGTGACCAAAACATCAGCCAGAAAGCATAGGAACTGAAAAGTTGTCTGTGGTCACCACCAGCAGAACCACTCCTTTATTGGGGGTGTCTTGCTAATTGCCTATAATTGCCTATAATTTCCACCTGTTGTCTATCCCATTTGAACAACAGCATGTGAAATTGATTGTCACTCAGTGTTGCTTCCTAAGTGGACAGTTTGATTTTACAGAAGTGTGATTGACTTGGAGTTACATTGTGTTGTTTAAGTGTTCCCTTTATTTTTTTGAGCAGTGTGTATATATATATATATATATATATATATATATATATATACACACACACACATATATAAGGTGTTTAATGTCTGCTTATGTCTCCTTCTGTGGACAAATAAACCTTAGCTGATTTAACAGCACATAATATTGGTTTGCAGTGTTTTCTATACACACATAGGCCCCTATTTATCAAAGGTCTTGCGGACCTGATCCGACAGAGCGGATCATGTCCGCAAGGCCTTGCTAAATGCGAAGAGCAATATGCTCTCCGCATTTAACATTGCACCAGCAGCTCACAAGAGCTGCTGGTGCAACGCCGCCCCCTGCTGACTCACGGCCAATCGGCCGCCAGCAGGGAGCTGTCAATCAACCCGATCTTACTTGATCGGGTTTATTTCCGGCGATTCCTGTCCACCTTCTCAGAGCAGGCGGACAGGGTTATGGAGCAGCGGTCTGAAGACTCGCCAGAAACACAGCCCTTCAAGCTCCGTTCAGAGCTTGATAAATATGGGCCATATACTGTATGTGTCAGATCAATATATTTATGATGATCAGGGAACATTTTGAGCTACAATAGAACAGGGGATATTCACCCTTCAAACTAGACGCCCAAAGGGCTTTAATGCAGTGGGGGATATCATAAACCATTGGCAACATAAATAGTACTCAATGGTATTCCAATGTAGTAGTCATATCAACAAATAATATTACATATAGGAGAACTAGCAGCTTTTGGGATATAATTTCTTGCTTCACATAATAGCTTATTATAAGTATACCCTTAACTCGCTTAAAATATTAGAACAGGGCAACCTTTTCTTAGATTGAGCTCCTTTTCATTATAGTCATCCATTAAAAATCTAGTGTTTATTTATTTCTTTAAGCAAAGGGTTATTTCGCTTTTATGTAAAAGCTATACATATATAAGTATCAACTTTAGAAAATACATCCAATTAATACTAAAAAGCTGTAGTAGACATACTGTTTTACAGGTTGTTCTCCTTTTATGTATATAACTGTATATATTTGAAATGAGTTCCAAATGTTGTAAGTTTAATCACTTTTTCTACTGTATGTGTCAATGATTTTGTCCGCTTCAAAAATGAAAAATGAAAATTGTAACTGAATTACCCCGTATTGAAAAATTCACAAAGTGTAGTGCCATAAAAGGTTAAACAGGGTACCCAATACTCACCAGCCGCACCTAGTTAACTAAATTGACCAGGCCTTAAAAAGGAGGTTAACACAGACACTGTATGGTCTATGAATAAGGCTCTTTTTCAGCCGAAACGCGTAAGACCTATCATCTGGCTGCTGATGAGTAAATGGCATACCCTTTAACTCATTTTTCATACCCCGTTTTCTTTTGAGTGTATTTTATCACATTTTTATCAATAAAGTTACCACTGTTTTTCATTGATTCTCGCTGGATTTTTTGTTGAATTTGGACAATAGAACAGGGTGTTTAGAAATAAAATTCCAATGCTCTAAAATCTGTCTGGATTGAGTTATTCCTGCTTGTACCTCCTTCTAAAGTGACAAAGAGATGAAAAGGAAACAGCACAGTAAAAAAAACTTCTATGTAAAAGGTAAACTGTAGACATAACTCTAAAATCACTGCATTCAACATGGAGGAGCTCTGTGTAGCAGAAATGATCTGGTGATCTAAATATGGCAGAGAGCCTGCAAAAGTTGATTTATACAGCTAATTATTTACATTAAATAAACACACTTTTTTTGGGTTCTATAAACCTACTATAAAAAAAAACATAATTTATGTAAGAACTTACCTGATAAATTAATTTCTTTCATATTAGCAAGAGTCCATGAGCTAGTGACGTATGGGATATACATTCCTACCAGGAGGGGCAAAGTTTCCCAAACCTTAAAATGCCTATAAATACACCCCTCACCACACCCACAATTCAGTTTAACGAATAGCCAAGAAGTGGGGTGATAAGAAAAAAGTGCGAAAGCATATAAAATAAGGAATTGGAATAATTGTGCTTTATACAAAAAAATCAAAACCACCACAAAAAAGGGCGGGCCTCATGGACTCTTGCTAATATGAAAGAAATGAATTTATCAGGTAAGTTCTTACATAAATTATGTTTTCTTTCATGTAATTAGCAAGAGTCCATGAGCTAGTGACGTATGGGATAATGATTACCCAAGATGTGGATCTTTCCACACAAGAGTCACTAGAGAGGGAGGGATAAAATAAAGACAGCCAATTCCTGCTGAAAATAATCCACACCCAGAATAACATTTTTAATGAAAAAACATAAGCAGAAGATTCAAACTGAAACCACTGCCTGAAGTACGTTTCTACCAAAAACTGCTTCAGAAGAAGAAAACACATCAAAATGGTAGAATTTAGTAAAAGTATGCAAAGAGGACCAAGTTGCTGGTTTGCAAATCTGATCAATCGAAGCTTCATTCTTAAACGCCCAGGAAGTAGAAACTAACCTAGTAGAATGAGCTGTAATCCTTTGAGGCGGAGTGTTACCCGACTCAACATAGGCATGATGAAATAAAGATTTCAACTAAGATGCCAAAGAAATGACAGAAGCTTTCTGATCTTTTCTAGAACCGGAAAAGATGACAAATAGACTAGAAGTCTTTCGGAAAGACTTAATAGCTTCAACATAATATTACAAAGCTCTAACAGCATCCAAAGAATGCAATGCTTTCTCCTTAGAATTCATAGGATTAGGACATAATGAAGGAACCACAATTTCTCTACTAATGTTGTTAGAATTCACAACCTTAGGTAAAAAATTCAAAAGAAGTTCGCAGCACCGCCTTATCCTGATGCAAAATCAGAAAAGGAGACTCACAAAAAAGAGTAGATAATTCAGAGACTCTTCTGGCAGAAGAGATGGCCAAAAGAAACAAAACTTTCCAAGAAAGTAATATAATGACCAAAGAATGCATGGGTTCAAAAGGAGGAGCTTGAAGAGCCCCCAGAACCAAATTTAAACTCCAAGGAGGAGAAATTGACTTAAAGACAGGTTTTATACGAACCAAAGCTTGTACAAAATAATGAATATCAGGAAGATTAGCAATTCTTCTGTGAAAAAGAACAGAAAGAGCAGAGATTTGTCTTTCAAGAAACTTGCGGACAAACCTTTATCTAAACCATCCTGAAGAAATATAAATCTTCCAGACTCTATAATATATCTCTCTAGATACAGATTTACGAGCCTGTCACATAGTATCAATCAGAGTCAGAGAAACCTCTTTGACCAAGAATCAAGCGTTCAAACTCCACACCTTAAAATTAAGGTTTTGAGATCCTGATGGAAAAAAGAACCTTGAGACAGAAAGACTGGTCTTAACGGAAGAGTCCACAGCTGGCAAGAGGCCATCCGGACAAGATCCGCATACCAAAACCTGTGAGGCCATGCTGGAGCTACCAGCAGGACAAACGAGCATTCCTTAGAATATTGGAGAATACTCTTGGAAGAAGAACTAGAGGCGGAAAGATATAGGCAGGATGACACTTTTAAGGAAGAGATAATGCATCCACTGCCGCCGCCCGAGGATCCCTGGATCCGGACAGATACCAGGGAAGTTTCTTGTTTAGATGAGAAGCCATCAGATCTATTTCTGGGAGTTCCCACATTTGAACAATCTGAGGAAATACCTCTGGGTGAAGACCATTCGCCCAGGTGCAACGTTTGGCGACTGAGATAATCCGCTTTCCAATTGTCCATACCTGGGATATGAACCGCAAAGATTAGACAGGAGCTGGATTCCGCCCAAACCAAAATTCGAGATACTTCTTTCATAGCCAGAGGACTGTGAGTCCCTCCTTGATGATTGATGTATGCCACAGTTGTGACATTGTCTATCTGAAAACAAATGAACAACTCTCTCTTCAGAAGAGGCCAAGACTGAAGAGCTCTGAAATTGCACGGAGTTCCAAAATATTGATCGGAAATCTCACCTCCTGAGATTCCCAAACCCCTTGTGCCGTCAGATACCCCCACACAGCTCCCCAACCTGTAAGACTTGCATCTGTTGAGATTATAGTCCAGGTCGGAAGAACAAAGAAGCCCCCTGAACTAAACGATGGTGAACTGTCCACCATGTCAGAGAGTGTCGTATAATCGGTTTAAAGATATTAAGTGAGATATCTTTGAGTAATCCCTGCACCATTGGTTCAGCATACAGAGCTGAAGAGGTCGCATGTGAAAACGAGCAAAGGAGATCGCATCTGATGCGGCAGTCCTAAGACCTAAAATTTCCATGCATAAGGCTACCAAAGGGAATGATTGTGACTGAAGGTTTTGACAAGCTGAAATCAATGTTAAACTTCTCTTGTCTGACAAGGACAGAGTCATAGACACTGAATCTATTCTAGAAACCTAAAAAGGTTACCCTTGTCTGAGGAATCAATGAACTGATTAGTAAATTGATCCTCCAACCATGAACTTGAAGAAACAACACAAGTCGATTCATATGAGTTTCTTCGAAAATGAGAAGACTGAGCAAGTACCCAGATATCGTCCAATAAGGAAATACCAAAACCCTGTTCTCTGATTACAGAAAGAAGGGCACCGAGAATCTTTGAAAAAAATTCTTGGAACTGAGGCTAGGCCAAACGGTAGAGCCACAAAACTGGTAATGCTTGTCTAAAAAGAGAATCTCAGACACTAAAAGTGATCTGGATGAATCGGAATATGCAGATACACATCCTGTAAATCTATTGTAGACATATAATGCCCTTGCTAAACAAAAGGCAGGACAGTCCTACAGAAACTGAATGTCGGTATCCTTACATAACGATTCAATATTGATAGATCCGGAACTGGTCTGAAGGAATTGACCTTCTTTGGTACAATGAAGAGATAAAATAAAACCCCAGCCCCTGTTCCAGAACTGGAACTGGCATAATTACTCCAGCCAACTCTAGATCTGAAACACATTTCAGAAATGCTGAGCCTTTGCTGTGTTAACTGGGACACGGGAAAGAAAAAAATCTCTTAGCAGGAGGCCTTAACTGAAGCCAATGCTGTACCTTTCTGAAACAATGTTCTAAAACCAGAAATTGAGAACGGAATTGATCAAAATTTCTTTGAAGAAAACGTAATCTGCCCCATACCAGCTGAGCTGGAATAAGGTCCGCACCTTCATGGGTACTTAGGAGCTGGCTATAGGTTTTCTATAAGGCTTGGATATATTCCAAACTGGAAATAGTTTCCAAACTGATACCGCTCCTGAGGATGAAGGATCAGGCTTTTGTTCCTTATTGTGAGGAAAGGAATGAAAAATGATTATTAGACCTAAATTTACCTTAGATTTTTTATCCTTTGGTAAAAAAGTTCCCTTCCTTCCAGAAACAGTTGAAATAATAATTTATTACCCTGGAAAGAAAAGGAAAGCAAAGTTGACTTAGAAGACATATCAGCATTCCAAGTTTAATCCATAAAGCTTTTTCTAGCTAAAATAGCTAGAGACATATACCTGACATCAACTCTAATGATATCAAAAGATGGTATCACCAATAAAATTATTAGCATGTTATAGAATAATAATAATGCTATAAAATTATGATCTGTTACTTGTTGCGCTAAAGCTTCTAACCAAAAAGTTGAAGCTGCAGCAACATCCGCTAAAAATATAGCAGGTCTAAGAAGATTACCTGAACATAAGTAAGCTTTTCTTAGAAAAGATTCAATTTTCCTATCTAAAGGATCCTAAAAATGAATTACTATCTACCGTAGGAATAGTAGCACATTTAGCAGGAGTAGAGACAGCCCCATAACCTTAGGGATTTTGTCCCAAAAAAAAAAACTCTAATCTGTCAGATGGCATAGGATATAATTGCTTAAACGTTTAGAAGGAGTAAAAGAATTACCCAAATTATTCCATTCCCTGGAAATTACTTCAGAAATAGCATCAGGGAGATTAAACACTTCTGGAATAACTACAGGAGATTTAAAAACCTTAATTAAACGTTTAGATTTAGTATCAAGAGGACCAGAATCCTCTATTTCTAATGCAATTAATACTTCTTTAAATAAAGAACGAATAAATTCCATCTTGAACAAATACAAAGATTTATCAGCATCAACCTCTGAGACAGAAACCTCTGAACCAGAAGAACCATTATCAGTATCAGAATGATGATGTTCATTTAAAAATTCATCTGAAAAAAGCGAAGTTTTAAAAGACTTTTATGTAAACTAGAAGGAGAAATAACAGACATAGCCTTCTTAATGGATTTAAAAAAATAAAATCTCTTATGTTTATCAGGAACACTCTGAAAATTAGATGTTGACGCAACAGCAACAGGTAATGTAACAGTACTAAAGGAAATTTTATCTGCATTAATAAGTTTGTCATGACATGCAATACAAACAACAGCTGGAGAAACAGATACAAAAAATTATAGCAGATACACTTAGCTTGATAGCTCCAGCACTAGACAGCGATTTTCCTGTAGTATCTTCTGACTCAGATGCAACGTGAGACATCTTGCAATATGTAAGAGAAAAAACAACATATAAAGCAAAATTGATCAAATTCCTTAAATGACAGTTTCAGGAATGGGAAAAAAATGCCAAAGAACAAGCTTCTAGCAACCAGAAGCAATGAAAAAATAAGACTTAAATAATGTGGAGACAAAAGCGACGCCCTTATTTTTTAGCGCCAAATAAGACGCCCACATTATTTGGCGCCTAAATGCTTTTGGCGCCAAAAATGACGCCACATCCGGAACGCCGACATTTTTGGCGCAAAATAACGTAAAAAAATGACGCAACTTCCGGCGACACGTATGACGCCGGAAACGGAAAATAATTTTTGCGCCAAAAAAGTCCGCGCCAAAAATGACGCAATAAAATGAAGCATTTTCAGCCCCCGCGAGCCTAACAGCCCACAGGAAAAAAAGAGTCAAATTTTTGAAGGTAAGAAAAAATGATTAATTCAAATGCATTATCCCAAATATGAAACTGACTGTCTGAAAAATAAGGAAAGTTGAACATTCTGAGTCAAGGCAAATAAATGTTTGAATACATATATTTAGAACTTTATAAACAAAGTGCCCAACCATAGCTTAGAGTGTCACAGAAAATAAGATTTACTTACCCTAGGACACTCATCTACATGTTTGTAGAAAGCCAAACCAGTACTGAAACGAGAATCAGCAGAGGTAATGGTATATATAAGAGTATATCGTCGATCTGAAAAGGGAGGTAAGAGATGAATCTCTACGACCGATAACAGAGAACCTATGAAATAGACCCCGTAGAAGGAGATCACTGCATTCAAATAGGCAATACTCTCCTCACATCCCTCTGACATTCACTGCACGCTGAGAGGAAAACCGGGCTCCAACTTGCTGCGGAGCGCATATCAACGTAGAATCTAGCACAAACTTACTTCACCACCTCCATCGGAGGCAAAGTTTGTAAAACTGAATTGTGGGTGTGGTGAGGGGTGTATTTATAGGCATTTTAAGGTTTGGGAAACTTTGCCCCTCCTGGTAGGAATGTATATCCCATACGTCACTAGCTCATGGACTCTTGCTAATTACATGAAAGAAATAAACATTTTGGAAGTTGGACTAGAACCCCTCCCCCACTCCATATGAATTTATATCTATAAACAGGTAAATATATAAACTACTTCACATCTAGAAAAAGACTGACTCTTTTTACTAAAGTCGGTAAATAGAAATGAATTGTTATGTACAACACTGGCTGTAACTTCTTCTGTATAACAAAGGCTGATCTGAGCAGTATCACAATAGCTGCACACAAAGTTTTCTTGTATGATCACTTCCCCTGGGATCCCACAGACATAACTTGTTGCAACAAGCTAAATCTAGTTGTAAAACTGTTCCTAATATACAATTTTAACCATCTAGCTGCCAACGAGCTAAGTATATTGTGACCTAGGTCAATAAATCGAATATGATCAAACTTCCTTGTTAGACAAACAGATTAATGAGTTCTTCATCCCAAACCCATGGTGATTGGCTAGAAGCAGGACAATAGCTGGGGCCTTATGCCTCAAAAAAGACCAAATGTGTTGCGCAACTTCTGTGACCTGCTAGTGCCACTAAATAATGCAAACCTCTACATGTTAAAATCAAAATTGTAACAACATCTTACCAGTGATTCAGATTACTACCCTGATCCACGACCTGGCGACCATGATGATTCCACACAAATTGCTTGCTGCATCAGCCAGCCGCCTGTCGTCCTTCTCACTCTCTTCCTGCTCCTCACAGTTGCGCAGCCGCAGTAGTATGTGTGTAGCACTTGCTACTTCCCCCTAACCGCCCTGTTCATTCATCTGGTCTGGTCACGTTCCTCATGGTGTGGTGGTGCTGCAGCGCCAGCATGTCACATGTGCCAGAAATAGTTGAGGAACAAGACGGTGACCAGTCTAGAGGGGAGGGACAGACTGTTCTGGGAGGGTTTGTGTGACTTGAGGTGATCAATGATGGCTCATAGCTGGCTGGCCTGCCTAGGATATCTGAGAACTGAGATGGTGCCTGCCTGGTGCCAGATGTGGTGAAGGTGGGGGCCAATGCCATGATGAGACCATGTGTGATCCAGCCTGGCCAGCTGATGTGTGTGTGTCACAGTGTGTGCAGGGCGATGCTGCGCTGCACTGCGCACAGACTGTGCACACTAAAGTTTTGTAAAGTGGCAAATCGATATTGACATAAATAAAGTATTGCTACAGTAAATAAATACAACTTGATGTGGTGTGGTCTCACCCCCACTTAGGGAGTCACCTGGGTGTGGTTCACACACCCCGCATCCCCTAGTGATGCCACTGATTGAGGTTGTGATCTACCCCAACCTTTCACAACTTGATGCACAAAAAATGAGTTAGCTGGATCAGGCAAGGCAAGCGTATGGTAGAAAAAGGATAGGGTCGCTAAGCGTGAATGAACGGGTGCCTGCATGCTACTCACACAGAGTGACTTGTGACGCCTCTGAAGCCTCCATTTTCTGATTGTGACAAAATAGTTCCCATTCCTGCCAGTGTCTCACGTAAGAGTGCCAGGTAGTTGAGGCTAGTGGAGCTTGCACTAGAGGGAGCAGGGATATCCAGAATTTAGAAGCTGCCAAAGGAAACCAGGACATCGTAAACCTTCTTGAGCAGCTTGAAGTGCGAGGCATCAGAATGTCACCTAATCAAACCTCGATAGGGCATCAGCTAGAACATTATTTACCCCAGGGACATGTTTAACCGGAAATTGTATGTTAAGTTCTAGACAGCGTAACACCGAGTGTCGTAACAAGCAAACTACTACAGCAGACGTCGCCAAAATGCCATTAATGGCATGCACCACGCTGAGATTATCTGTCCAGAAGATAAGAGTACTGTTTGAAAATTAAGTACCCTAAAGTTCTATAGCTAATACTATAGGAAAAAGTTCCAAAATGGTGAGATTACCAGTTAAGCCCCTAACACTCTGACTGAATATGGGGTCGGAGCTCCATGATTTTTGGAGAAAAACCTCCCAAACTTTTAAATTAGCTCTCATATCCTCAGTTACACAAAAATCTGTGTGATGGCTTATCTCTCCTCTTTCCCTTCCAATCTACGGTTAAAGACCCTTCCCATTGGAATGACTCTACCCGCAAAATTTAGAAGAACAAGGAGAGACTGCAGTTGTCTTACTGTAATAGTTATTTTAGAAACGGCCGTTTTAACCGCCTCAAGCATACTGTGCACTTTACCGGAGGGTAGTCTGCAGAGCATTGCTTCAGTATCAATTTTGATACCCAAGAATGTAAGGCAAGTGCAAGGGCCTTCAGACTTATCTTTCACTAAAGGAACTCCAAATTGGGACATGAGTTCACGCGTTATCTACATTAATTGCTGGCACTCCTCTGTACCCTTCTTGTCTACCAGAAGAAAGTGATCTAGGTAGTGAGCTATGTGATCGCTTCCCGCCAAATGAGCTACTGCCCAGTGCAAAAATGTACTGAATGTTTCAAACAAAGCACAAGAGATGGCACAGCCCATGGGCAGGCAGCGATCCACATAGAAACAACCTTCAAACCTACAACCCATAAGATAAAAAGAAGATGGATGTAAGGGCAGTAAACAAAAAGCAGACTCAATGTCTAATTTTGCCAATAAAGCACCTCATCCCACCCTGCGCAGCAGCTCTATGGCGCTAACAAAAGATTGATATCATAACATGCTGAGTTCCAGGTCATTCGCATCATTGACGGAGCTGCCCGCAGGGTGTGAGAGGTGCTGTATCAGTCAAAATTTTCCTAAATCTTTTTTCGGCACTACTCCCCTGGGAGATATTATTAATTCTGTCAAAGGAGGGTAAGAGAAGGGACCTATAATGTGTCCCAAACTAATTTCTTTTGAAAGTTTATCCCTTACCACTTCAGGATATTAGTATGCTGATTTTAAGTTGTGATGGAATGTAGATCCCTTAATGCTTGGTGTTACAGGGATAATGAAGCCACGATAAAAACCGTCTAAAAGCAAATTTGCTGCTTGGCGGTCTGGATACTCCCGAAGCCAAGGTTCAAGAGCGTGCACCTTCACTGGTGTTGGTGCTCTTTGAAGCAGGAGTGAATCTAGCTTATGGCCTGCTGGCAGGCGGTTCTCTTTTTTTCGCACATTCAGCCCCTGGATGTAATCCACCACAGAACTTTCATGAGTGTCTGAAGGTGCAGGAGCTACCTTTTTCACATCTATTTTCCTAAAATGCCCAGCAGGCACCCCCTCTCCGTTCACCCTTGGGTGTCCGAAAGGATTGGTTTGGAAAACTAGTGGAAGAGGAGGGAGATCCATGAGCATCAAGTCATTGACAAAAGTGTGTATCTGTGGTATCAAAGGTGAGCACCGGATTACCAGCCATCTTTTGCCTAAATTCATCATCATAATCTCTCCATGCTCCATCACCAAATTTCGTCTAAATCCAGTGTATATTGTCTGTATATTTTAATATTGCATGACACTGACTGCGGTATTTCTCTTAATAGCATGAGGAGAACACTCTAAAGCATATAAGCCACTCCTCAAAAGTTTCAGGCCGCTTAAATCTTTTTGGGCCAGTGCCATCCAAGCTTTTTTCCTTTTGCCTATAAGCCTCTGCAGACAATTCAAAAATGTTTACATATTTACCCTGCTGGATCTTTTTAACAGTTTTTTGTTTTAAATGACCATGCATGGAGGGGGCGTAAGATGGCAAAGAATCACCATAAAGAGCAACCTTGCGCTCAGGGATCAAGCTATTGGGTGGGAGCTGTTCTACCTGAAGAGGTGGGTCAGACGGGGGTTCTACTGGGGCAACAGATGATTGTGGCTGTGCTGCTTTTTTGAATGAACCTGACTGAAATTCCTGCCACATTCTTTTTACCATAGAAAACATATGTTTCTGACCTTTACCCTTCAACTCCAAGGAAGTGTCTCTATCAGCTTCCAAGTCAGATAATGACGAATCAGCTAAGTAAGGCCTGTCATGTGTACATGTGCAGGACTTACCAGTACCTGAAGATGAATTTTCATGCATTCAACTAGCTGATGGAGTCTCCTTCACTGGACCACCACTTTCTGGCTGGGTTGATGCACTGGCAGCATTCTGCTGTGGACAGAGCCATGTCTGATGACATCCTGGACATACTGAGTGCAGATGGAGCAATACCAGATGGACGAGGCATGTCTTGCATTTGTGCCTCAGGCTGTGCTGTATTCTGCAATACAGAAAATAATTCCCGAGCACTACGGACACGGGGAATGGAAGGATTAGTAGACCCTAAGCCCACCTGTGAATCTGATTGTGGGATGTTGTACATTAACTCTTGCACTTTCAATAGATGATACACTCTTGGTACAACTCATAAGCTCAGCATTCATGTTGATAAAAGGCCCTGTGCAGTGTTGTATTTAGGTTTTGTGCTTTCCTAAGCACTTAAAATTCTGCTCCCCCCCCCCCCCAAACACACACAAAGGTTTTAGGCCTTTATTTCCCCTTAATATTTCTTTGGGTCAGTGTGTGAAATGTTTTTTTTTTTATTTTTTATAACAATTCAAAAGAAAATGGGCTAGCAAAACACTTGCATATGGGTGGGTTGAATTGCATGCATCTCATACCATTTTCTCCCTGGGAGAAGGCAGAGAAAAGAGGGGGAGGGGAGAAAAGGGAGAGAAAGGGAGAGAGGGCAGATAAAAGTGGGGAGGGAGAGGAGAAAAGGGGGGAGGAAAAAAGGGAGGGAAAGGAGTGAAAGAAGAGAGCAAGGGAAAGAAAGAAGGGAGGGAAAGAAAGAAGGGAGGGAGGGAAAGAAAGAAGGGAGGGAAATAAAGAAAGAAGGGAGGGAGTTTAGGAAGGGAGGGAGAAAGGGAAAGAAGGGAGAGAGGAAGGGAGGGAAAAAATACACTTTGAAACAATCACTGTCCTTTACATGCCACAACATACAGTAATTACCATCACTCAAGTAATGAAACTCTTTAAGTGTCAGTTTACTATTTACTCCTTGGGTTCATGAATGCAGAGAAAGCTAGCTATTAGTAGCTAACATACATTAGCGGTGAGTTTATGATTAGACATCACAAGCTGATCTAGCCGTGCACTGACGCATCCAGTCTTTTAGTTACTAAGACCTGCAATAAGCACTACGATCACAGACCTACCACAGCTGACAAGGGGAGACAGCATATAGGCAGAAGGTCTTCTCCTCCAGCCTCACCTTGTTAGCATATCCCTGGGCAAGTTTCTCACCAAGAACGCTACCACTGCAAAAATGCCGGTGGCTCTAAATGAAGCAACGGTTTAAAGGAGCACTGCCTGTGAAGAGCGACCTTATTAAGCCTGCATGCCTTGTCTTCTCTGTAAAAGCCTGCACTTTATCGCTCACTGTATTGTGTGCTGGCTTTTAGAGAGAGAATAGGACAGATGTGCTGCCCCTCCCAAATCTGCTGACCTAGGCAGCGGCCTTCTTGGCCTAAGCCATAATACGCCCCTGGCCCTGTGTCATCATGGGATGATGTATTCACATTCACAGATCCACTATCAACATTTATTGATAGCAATGCTTCACTTGTACCCATTTGCACGCTTAAACTATCAATATTGGGGGTTAACATTCAATCTGGGGCTCCCTTGAGAGAATTGTGCCTCATTCACATTTGTTCTTAATTGTGCTTCATTCACATTTATTTGCACTGCATCATTCTACATATTAGCGTTAGTACTAAATAAAGTAGACAGTGCATATGAAGCAACTCTGCTGCTTGACAAAACAGACCCCCTACAACTTTAATTAATGTTTATCCTTTGGTTAGGGTTTTGTGGCCCTTTATACATGCTGCCCCTGGATCCCCATGATACAGCTTTGCGGCTGGATGCATTATTGTTAATAGCCCCGCCCCTTATCAATTTCGATCTTGAGGGACACCTGGTAACTAGCTTGCGCTGCCTTGCTATTGCCCCCATTGAACCTGCTAATTCTACCCATGCCGGTGTCCTCTCATGGTGCTCACCTGTTGAGAGCACTTGAGGACCCGACCGATCGCTACCATCTCCAACGCTGATGTGACTTCCGGTGACGCAGATGAAGACAGAGCTCCAACCGGAGCGTGAGGATCCGAAGAAGCCATCACCGGCACGATGGAAGCCAGGAAGGAATATTCAGCTGCCACTGCGGACAGGGATGACACCGCTGAGCCAGGTAAGAGTCAGGATGAGAGCAGCGCTATGGCGTCTACAACCTGGCTTAAGGGGCCTAATGGTGGAGAAGCAATGGGGCCTACAAAGGGCCCTAAAAAAATCAGAGGATGGGATCGGAGGGATTTTTCCTACCATGTGGCCTACAACTGTGCCTACACCAATTCTGGGGCCTTTGGAAACAGTATGCCTAGGGGTTATTTGGGGTGTTTGCCCAAGTAGGTTATTAAACAAAGCTTGCGGCCTATCAATCTGAGGCCTAATGACCGGGGACGCCATTTGAGGTTCAGCAGCCTGTGCTTGCCCCGATTGAATCAAAGGGGCCAAAACTAGAGGCCTCACGGCACCACCAACTATCTGGCCATGTGTCTGGAGAGAGGCCGCTTCTTGAGAAGGCTGAGCCATTGCCTCAAAGGCAGAAGCCAAAATCTCGCCATCCATAGGGGCATGAATATCAGCCATAATGACTGTATGTGGAGCAATTGGTTTTGCAATCGTATTAATTGTCTGTATAGATTGTGACTGTCTATTTTGTTGGGGGGATCATTTCCTCTAGCTCATCAATAACATCCATGTCACTTACCTGCTTTTTCTGCTTTTCTTTCCTAGATTTCTAAAAATCCAGCTCCTGGAACCGCTTTGGAGGCAATGTAGATCATCTGGAACGATGCATTGTTAAGAAAAAAACAGGATGTTTCTGAACAATTGCAGAAAAAAAACGTCTCTGCTCCAGGATCCAGGAAGAAGAGGGCCAGGAAGCTGTGTTCTCCACTTTTAAGGTAAGCAGGGGGCTTCTCCCTACTCTAGCAACAATGTTGCCACTAACCTCACTAGCCTGCCCTCTTCTCCTATCTCACTCCCTTTGGCCTTAACCCTTAGCTTGCTACAGACCCGTGCTGTTCCTTACACTGCCTTTTTGTTGCATTATATGTTCTTTTGGTTGTTTGCATACTATAGGACAGCAGAGTGAAAGTAACAGATTTTTCAGTTCATTTATAAAGACAAGTGCATACTCCTAAGCTCCTTTGTGCCTATCTAGACATACTGTTCAGTAAAGGAAACATTGTTGCAAACACTTCTGCCATAATCTATAACCTAACACCACCTAAATTTTGCAAAATACCAAACACTAAAATTACACAAAATTAAAAAAAAAAAAACTAAGCACTCCCAAAAAAAAAAAGTTATGCAAATCCTAAAGTTAACATCCCCTTATGAAAAGCCCACCCCAAAATAAAAAAAAACCTATACTAATACTACTTATAAGGCCTTTTGGTAGGGTATTGCCTTAAAGTGATTTAACTTTTTACTTGGCAAAAAAAATCTTTGTATGGGAATTGCCCTTAGAAGGGTATTTGGAAGGGCAGTGAATATAGCTCTTTTGTCTAATAAAAAAGCCCTATTCTAAACAAAAATAAATTTAAAAAAAAACCTATCCTAAAAAATGACTGTCCTGAAAATGGCATTTGGTTGGGTATTGCTCTTAGAAATGCACATTTGGCAGGGTAGTGCCCTATAGTATAACAGCTCTTAAAAAAAAAAAAACTGTTCTAAAAAAATCCTAAAAAAAACCCTTTCCTAAAAAAAAAAAAATATTAAAAAAAAGTGGCACTGAAAAGGGCATTTTGTAGTGCATTGCTCTTGGGCTAAACTTTTTTTTAAACCCCAGTCAAAAAAATCCTACAGCTAAACCCCAACTCACCCAACTTGTTTCCGCTCCTACACGATCTGCTCCAGTGGTGGTCCTCTTCATCCCCTTTATATAGGGGTACCCTTGCACTCGTATTGGCTGAAAGCTTTTTTTATTGGCTGATTTGAATTTGATCAGCCAATAGGATTGCAAAGGGTCAGTTATTTAGGGCCAGATAACAAGCGAAGCATCACTTAATGCTCCCGCTCGAGCATTAACTCCGCTAGAAGTTAGCTTTTTGCATGCCGGTAGCGCACATATTACAAGTTGAAAGTAAACTGTTTTCTCTCACGTGCTAAACCGATTCCTATTCCCCCTTAGTAGTCAATAGAGCAAAAAAAGTAGAAAAAAACCTTGCACCCTATTTACACACAAACATGATAGCATGTTCTCAAGTGTGCCAACCTGATATGAAAATATGCATATTTCACATCACAATGTGTTTCACGCAGCAGAATATGTTCTATTTATTCATAAATGCACATTTATTTATATAGCTGATGTTTTTTTTTAACACAAATATATATTTATACCTATATAAGATTATATATAGATATATACAGATATATATGGAAATATATATTTAAAAATACATAGAACATACAGCAAAATATGTGGTACTGCTATACCGCTGAAAAATTTACCATTGTGCGTCGAATATGCAGGTCTCCCATATTTTATCCTTTATGCAACTCTCCATTCCGCACTCAAAAAATGGCTTTTGAGTGTGGGATTTTCATAGCGCCTGTATTACAGGTAGACTTGTGCGCTGCGGAAAAATTTGTTTCGTTTCAGATTGATTTGGATGTTTTTGAATTTCGTTTCTGGATCGATTTGAATTCGAATACATTCGAATGTATTCGTTTTCGGATTCATTTGGATTCGAATAAATTTGGATGTATTCGGTTCGGATTCGATTAGTAAATTCGGAAGTTCGGTTTGTGTTAGGTGGGATTTGCTGTGTATTAGACTAGTATTATGTACTGTAATATTAGGTGTAACCCATAGCAGAGCGATATAACCTAATATACTGTACAATACTAGTGTAATTGTGATTAGTCCATGGCCATCCGAATGTAACAAATAAATACGAACTAATTCGGATTTATTCGTTAGTTTCAGTGCTACGGTAATTTTGACAAATTCGTAAGAAGTTTGATTTGGAAACTAAACGAAATGCACATGTCTAATTACAGGTTGTGCGGTCCGGCTATAACGCTAGCATTATAGCTTCAGTGTGCGGCTGTGATCGCATGAAGAGTAGGCTCCGCGCTGGATGTCGTCATTGCCGGTCCTCGTCAGCTCCATGCCACCACAGCTCTGCGCCACCAGGATGAAGATAGAAGATGCCCCCCACGATGGAGGAAGATGTTGCCGTCTGGATGAAGACTTTTCGCCGCCTGGATGAAGATGGATGTCCAGACATCAGGAACTGTGAGTAGATTTTCTGGTGTTAGTGTTAGCTCTTTTTTATTTTTTTTTGGTGGGGTTTTTTTTTTAGATTAGGATTTTTTTTATTTTAATGGGCACAGAAGAGCTAATTGCCCTTTTAACGGCAATGCCCATACAAATGCTCCGTTAGGGGCAATGGGTAGCTTAGGTTTTTTTAGACTTAGGTTTTTTATTTTGGGTGGGTTGGTTTGGTGGGGGGGTTTACTTTTAGGGGGAACTTTGTAATTTTATTATGTAAAAGAGCTGTTTATCATAGGCCAATGCTCTACAAAAGGCCCTTTTAAGCGCTATTGGTGTGGTAATGTGTTTTTTTTTATTTTGTGTAATTTTAGCGTTTGTTATTTTGTATAACTTAGGGGGTGTTAGGTAAGAGGTCTTTGGGGAGTTAGCTGTTAGGTAGTTAAGTAGTGTTGGGTTAGTTTGCACTCCGGGGGTTCTGGCAGTTTAGGGGTTAATAGGTTAGGACAATGTAAGATGGGGGTTATGGTGGTGTAGGGGTTAATAGGTTAGGGGGTGGTTAGGTTAATAGACTATGGAAGATTAGGGGTTTATACCGGAAAGTGCTGACAAGTGGCAATGTTGACGGATGTTTGCTGAAGCCGCAATCCCTATTATATCCTATGGGGGACTAACTGCCACTCGTCAGCACTTTGCAGGTCCGCCTTTTATTTGAATATATCAACAGATATAGCAGGCAGTTTTTCGTCGGTCTGTCGATGTTTTGAATATCAAGCCTAAATATCCAAAAACAAGAATGTATCAAAGGATATAAATCAAAGATGCTGCAATCTTTAGACAGAGATTCCTGAAAGTAGCCCAAGTATTTTCTTTTTTTTCCTGCTGCTATTACTAGACTATTGCTAGCAGCAGAAGTTGCTGAAAAACAAGTAAAACACAAAAAAACAAAAGTGCAGGGCAAAATCTGTAGTGTAGCGTAAACCAAATGTGTTTAATTAAATTAAAGTAGAATTTATGAACACTTATCAACCTTATTGAATTTTATGAGGTATTTTTAGCGCCAAACAACAAGTCTCAGAGTCAATAGTATACCCCGGAGAAACTCCCGATAGCAACAGACAGTCTTTTCATGTACAGTCTCAGGGTCCACCAGTAAATGTCTTGCAACAGCGAAGTGTCTTCTCCAATCAGCACCAGAGGACACGGGCAAACATGCGCAATGCTGTGACTCCTCAAGAGGGTGTGGCCTAATGGGTTTCGTAGAGTCACTAACTACTTCATCAGGGGTTTCCAAATTCAGAACAGCCCCATCAGTAAATATCTGACTTTTTTTGGTCCACTTATCTATTATATATCCTTATGAATATGTCCCTTTTCAATCTCTTTTCAATTAGGCAAATTAGTTCATAATCTAAATATTATCCTTTGTTATTATTCTATTGTCTAGGTTTTAGTAAACAAAGTTATTATGCCTAGGTAAACAATGTAATGCTCTTTCAATTTTTTTTTTCATATGCGGGACATGAAACTCAAACATTTTATTTCATTACTTCAAATTTGCTTTGTTCTCATGGTATTCTCATTGTATTTTTTAACAGGATACCTAGGTAGGCAGGGACATGAACTTGTGTGGAGCAGATTGTTAAAACACTGCTGCCATCTAGTGTTCTTGCAAATATATAACATTATTAAAAGCATTCTTGCAACAATGCTGTTCTCCAGTGCTCCAGACACTTGTATTTTCCTGAATCTTCCTAACTGCCTATCAACAAAGGATGACAATGAATGAAAATTGAAAATAGAAGTTAAATGGATTTTTGTTTACACTCTATCTGAACCATGAAAGTAAAATGTTAATCTTCATGTCCCTTTAAAGTGCCATAATAGTAAAAAGAAGACATGCTCTAATGAATCATTTTAAGACTATTGACCTTATACTGCTGGGGTTAAACACACAGTAGAAGTGTTGCTCAGGCCCCACAGACACTGGTCGTCCGGAGTGGAACCGCTGCTGTTAGTCTCATGACTCAGACGTACAACTAGCACTACTGATTGGGTCAGCGCCAGTTTCCTTTCAGGACCAGCAGTGGTCTGAGCAGCGATTCTACTATGTGTGTTTAAATACACAGTAAGTGTAGGGTTAATAGTCTTAAAATTACATACAATAACAAATTAGAGGATGCCATTTTTTTTTCGAACACTGATCCTGCAACATGCCATACAGTGATTGATGGGTCAGGTCAGGAATTCATTTCAGACGCTACTTAGTTAGGGAATTACAATGACCAATTTTCAACAGACTTTCTTTGTATTGCAAGTTTTGTATGAAAGGGACAATCAACACCAGAATTTTTGTTGTTTTAAAAGTTAGATAATCCCTTAATTACCAATTCCCCAGTTTTGCATAACCAACACAGTTATAATTATACACGTTTTACCTCTGTAATTACCTTGTATCTAAGCCTCAGCAGACTGCCCCCTTATTTTAGTTCTTTTGACAGACTTGCATTTTAGCCAATCAGAGCTGTCTCCATGGTAAATTGAAGTTCATGAGCTCAATGTTATCTATATGAAACACGTGAACTAATGCTCTCTAGTGGTGAAAAACTATCAAAATGCATTTAGATTAGAGGCGGCCTTCAAGGTCTAAGAAATTAGCATATGAACCTCCTAGGTTTAGCTTTCATCTAAGAATACCAAGAGAAGAAAGCAAAATTTTAAACATGAAAGGTTTTTTTTGGACTTGACTGTCCCTTTAATGCTCTAGTTAAGCTACTGCTAGTTTTTTGGCTATATTTTAAATACAAATTAATTTAATGCCCCTTTAATAATCATATTGTTACCTAGAAAAACTTGTTGCTGAAGCTGTGTTAAAATGCGCAAAAGTAGAAAACACTTGAAGTTTCTCTATCCTGGTAACCATCTCTCAGTTTTCTAATTAATTTCAGAGCATTCTCTGCTGACAGTTGCAGAGTAATTACACCTGACCTTTCAGGGGGCGAATGAGGGGGTAGGTCTCAGTGACAGGGTAGGAGAATTGCTACCCTGAGTAAAGCGAGATAATTAAAAGAAGGAACGGGAATGTTCACACTACATGTTCTCATTATGGGATGATACATGTGAGGAGAAAGAAGTCACAGTAAAGTCTAGGTTAGTGAAAGAAATGTTCTGCCCCAAGCAATGTAAAGGGAGACTATAGACTATAAATAATAGAAATATATATTCAGGCTGCAAAATAATAGAACATTTTATTATGTTGACATGGGTGCCAAATTAGCATCCATCTTATTATGCAATACGTGTACTTCAAAAATGGAGGATTATGGGTAATGACAGCAGGCAATTACATGTTTTTCTCAGAGCCATATTAGACCATTTATAATATTTCACACAATAATTGATTAGAGAAAATTACTAAAAATTCACTATGGAATGTTTTTTTTTTTGTTTGTATGTTTTGGCTGAAAAAAAATATTGGCAATGAAAGATAACTGTTATTTTTAACAAACATAGGGGTAATTATGAGTGGAGTGCAAATTAGTGCTCCCCCTCGTGCAATAACTTTGCTAGAAGTCATTTTTTTGAGCACGTCGGGTAGCAAGAATATTACACGTTTAAAGTAAAATGTTTGCACACGAGCGCTAACCCAATGAGTGTAAAGAGCCATACTTCAAATATTGCGACTATAGGGCGATATTACATGTACGGCGCAAGCTTCTGCACAACTGCTGAAACCCGCGCCACCCGTAATTTCATCTTGCACATTGGGGTATTACATAAACCCCACCGGCAGTTCATAAAGTGCTTAAGTCGGATAAACTAGCGATGTCCAGAAATGTGTGTAAATACAAATTTCTGGAGTCACCAGTGACTTACGGCACTTTAGAAACTGCCGGCGCCTAAGAAAATAAAAAAAAATATCTAATCTCCCGTAAAAGTCTAACCTGCCTCCCAAAAATAAACCCGACACGTAAAACCCCTATATCCGCCATAAAACCCACATCAGAACTAATAATAAAAGTATTAACCCCTAAACCGACAACCACCACAAAGCAATAAGCCTTATTAAACTATTAACTCCTAATCCGCAATTCACCCACATCACGATCTACCTAATAAACAGCCAGATTACGAGTTTTGCGTTATGAGAGGCTCGCTACTAACTTGCAAGTTATTCCCACGATCACCTTTAATAGCGTTGCTATTACAGGTTTGCAAAAATCCGGCGTTAGCAGGCAATATGTCAGCATTGAGCTCCATACCGCACACAAATAGCAGTGCTGATTTGTGCTGGTTTTACGTGCTCGTGCACGATTTCCCCATACACATCAATGGGGAGAGCCATCTAAAAAAAAGCCTAACACCTGCAATAAAGGAGCGTAAGGCTCCGAAACGCAGCCCCATTGATTCCTACGGGGAAAGAAAAGTTATGTTTACACCTAACACCCTAACATGAACCCCGAGTCTAAACACCCCTAATCTGCCACCCCCGACATTGCCGACACCTACATTACACTTATTAGCCCCTAATCTGCCGCCCCCGACATCGTTGCCACCTACCTACACTTATTAACCCCTAATCTGCTGCCCCAATGTCGCTGCTACCTAATTTACACTTATTAACCCCTAACCTCCTGCCCCCAATGTCACCGCAACCTACATACATTTATTAACCCCTAATCTGCCGCTGACACTATACTAAAGTTAATTAACCTCTAAACCTCTGGCCTCCCACATCACTAACATTAAATAAATATATTAACCACTAAACCTAACCCTAAGTCTAACCCTAACCCTAACACCTCTAACTTTAATATAATTTAAATAAATCTAAATAAAAATTACTACTATTACCTAACTAATTCCTATTTAAAACTAAATACTTACCTATAAAATAAACCCTAAGCTAGCTACAATATAACTAATAGTTACATTGTAGCTATCTTATGTTTTATTTTTATTCCACAGCTAAGTTTGTATTTATTTTAACTAGGTAGAATAGTTAGTAAATAGTTATTAACCGCCGCACTCCCGCCTCGCAAACACTAGTTAAATTTTATTAACCCCTAATCTGCCATCCCTAACATCGCCGCCACCTACCTACATTTAGTAACCCCTAATCTGCTGCCCCCAACATCTCCACTGACACTATACTAAAGTTATTAACCTCTAAACCTCTGGCCTCCCACATCACTAACACTAAATAAATATATTAACCATAAACCTAACCCTAAGTCTAACCCTAACCCTAACACCCCTAACTTTAATATAATTTAAATAAATCTAAATAAAAATTACTACTATTACCTAACTAATTCCTATTTAAAACTAAATACTTACCTATAAAATAAAGCCTAAGCTAGCTACAATATAACTAATAGTTACATTGTAGCTATCTTATGTTTTATTTTTATTTCACAGCTAAGTTTGTATTTATTTTAACTAGGTAGAATAGTTAGTAAATAGTTATTAACTATTTACTAACTACCTATTTAAAATAAATACAAATTTACCTGATAAATAAAACCTAACCTGTCTTACACTGACACCTAACATTACACTACAATTAAATAAATTACATTAATTAAATACAATTAACTAAATTACAAAAAATAAAAAACACTAAATTACACAAAATAAAAAATAAATGATCAAATATTTAAACTAATTAAACCTAATCTAATAGCCCTATCAAAATAAAAAAGCCCCTACCCAAAATAAAAAAACCCTAGCCTAAACTAAACTGCCAATAGCCCTTAAAAGGGCCTTTTGCGGGGCATTGCTCCAAATAAATCAGCTCTTTTACTTGTAAAAAAAAAATACAAACAACCCCCCCAACAGTAAAACCCACCACCCACACAACCAACCTCCCCAAATAAAACCCTATCTAAATAAACCTAAGCTCCCCATTTGGATGGGTATTGCCCTTAAAAGGGCATATAGCTCTTTTTCCTTGCCCAACCCGCTAATCCATAATACCCACCCAATAAACCCTTAAAAAAAAAACTAACACTAACCCCCGAAGATCCACTTACAGTTTTTGAAGACCGGACATCCATCCTCAACGAAGCTGGGAGAAGTCTTTATCCAAGCGACAAGAAGTCATTCTCCAGATGGGCAGAAGTCTTCATCCAGACGGCATCTTCTATCTTCATCCTTCCGACACGGAGCGGCTCCATCTTCATGACATCCGGAGCGGAGCATCCTCTTCTTTCGCTGGCTATTCAAGAATGAATTTTCCTTTAAATGACGTCATCCAAAATGGTGTCCCTTGAATTCCGATTAGCTGATAGAATTCTATCAGCCAATCAGAATTAAAGGTGAATAAATCCTGTTGGCTGATGCAATCAGCCAATAGGATTGAGCTTCAATCCTATTGGCTGATCCAATCAGCCAATAGGATTGAGCTCGCATTCTATTGGCTGTTCCAACATCGCAATAAACCTAATAAAGTATTTTAACCCCTATTCCGCCATTAACCAACATCGCAATAAACCTAATAAAGTATATGAACCCCTAATCCACCATTAACCCACATCGCAATAAACCAAATAGAGTATATGAACCCATAATCCACCATTAACCCACATCGCAATAAACCTAATAAAGTATATTAACCCCTAATCAGCCATTAACCCACATAGCAACAAACCTAATAAAACTAGTCACCCCTAATCCGCCAAACCCACAAAACGTAATAATCCTAATACATCTATTAACCGCGAATGCGCCAAACCCCCACAATGCAAATAACTAATTAAATTACAAAGCCCCCTAACCTAACACCCCCTAAATTAACCCCAATGATCTAAATTAAAAAATACTAAATTAAAATAAAAAAGATAACATTAGAATGAAGAAGAATAGAGGGGTGCCTCATGTGTAGGATCATTAAGTATATATATAAGTAAAATTTAATTTGTGCCAAATGGGTACTCACATATTAGTAAAGCACACCAATGTACTAGTAGGTACAGGCTGTCGAATTGTCAGCCTGTACCTACTAGCACATTGGTGTGCTATACTAATATGTGAGTACCCATTTGGCACAAATTAAATTTTACTCATATATATACTTAACGATCCTACACATGAGGCGCCCCTCTATTCTTCTTCATTCTACAGTTATAACCCGGACCAATCGTTGAGGAGGAGGCAGCCATTATCTACTATAAAGAGGATCGTCCTATACCTTGAAAGTGAAAAAAGATTTTATGCGACTTTTACTCTTAAACATTTTCATCTAATGTTTTACTTCCTTATATACACAAAACTACCTTAGTCATGTTGTTATAAGAGATTGCATAGCGGACTCAGTATATTGATAACTGTTAATCATTGATATTGTTGTTTATGCTTAATGTTCAGAGCCCTTACATTACTTAAAAATGTAAAAAAAAAAACCTAAATTTAAATTTATCTAAGATTACAAAAGAAATTATCTAATATTACATTAAATAATAAACAAAATGATCAGGGCCTTTTGTAGGGCATTGCCCTAAGTTAAACAGCTATTTTCCTTAAAAAAATACTAAGTCGGGGGCGGAGCTTAGCCACGCAGGCGAATGGCTGTGAACTAAAAGAGCTCCAAACTTTTAGGGCAACTAAACTCCAATTTATGGCATAAATCCCCTAAATTTGCTCTCCCCTTCTTTCCCCTAACTTCCCCCTGGGCTTGCAACAATACGAAGGAGCAGTGGTTTTTAAAAAAAAAAAAAAGAAGCAGAGAGATTGTTTTGAGCTGGCGGAGACCACATCGGCCCGAGTGCTAATAGAGGGCAGAGACCTGCACACAGTACACTTGTTGTCGGCTCAGCGCAGCCCACTCGGACATCAGAGCCTGACTATCCTGTTCCATAACGCAGCTGCACCAGAGGACAAACACGGACCGCTGTGCTCAGTCGGTAGAGGAATTCACGCTGGCAGCGCCTGAGGTCCCGGCTTCACAACAGAAGCAGTAATAAAAAAATAAAATAGAAAGCCGGTAAGTGGATTGTCACAGGGGCTACAGGTCAGCTGTGGGACAGTGCGAGTGGCGCTCAAGTTAGACAGCCAGACAGTTGGCCACTGGAGGAGACTATACAATAAGATATAAAAGGCACAGTTAAACTCACTGCTTGTGCCGGGGGCCATTTTGACACGCTGTGGCGCAATCAGTAATATAGACGAAACACCGCTCAGTGTAATGACCAGTGACTTGAATTAAATCCCCACACATCATCTGATAGGCATTAAAGCAACCACACTCTTGCTATTGGGGTATAATATATATCTCTTACTAAGATCATTAAAGTAATTTTACAGGTCCAATTTCCCACGTGTCACAGTTCAATATACAGTGATAATCAGTACACACAGTCTGGTAATCTACATTGCATAACCTGGAAGTTGATTTAACATTTCTCAGCCCTGTGGGTTTGGTCCCTGGTGAATAGGTCTACTCAGAGAATCACGTCGGCTTGGTTAATGTTATTAATAATGTAACCCTTGGTTTGCAAACATATACAATGGCATAAGCTCACTGACTACTTTGAAGACAATCATCCCCTGCTGAGAGGCTGTTAAGGTAGCGCCCATCCCCATTAGAAAGGGTACAGAATCAGACTCTGCAACTGCTACACATAAAGGCACCTTCTTATCAAAAAGGACCTGAGTCATTGCGCTGGGTGATGCCTGGTAAAAAGTCAGCTAAAGCAGAAAAAAGTGCTCCATCCAGGCCACTAAGTAGATATCTCAAACAGATAAACCAACACGGCATTCCATCAGCGGAGGTAATGGCCGCACGCCAGCAAGTACAGACAACAGAAGTGCATCAACCTGACCTGCAGGCTCAACCGCTAACAAAGGATGATCTGCAATACTTGTCATCAAAAGATGACATTAAAGGGGTCATGCAAGAAATGCGCAGTCTATTTGGCGACCTCAGGAAGGACATTAACACATTAGAGTCCCGAGAGGCACAGACTTCAACTGCTACCACAGTGCAGCAGAACCAATCAGATTTGCAGTGGCAAAATGAAACAATTCAAGCCCTATCAAATAAACTAGAAGATTTGGACAATCGGGGCCGCAAAAAAAACTTCCAAATTAGAGGAGTGCCTGAATCTGTTCACCCCCCAGCCATAGAGGGTTATCTCCAATCTCTCTTTCGCACGATCAAAGGAACCCCCTCATCTCCTGAGATCATTATGGAGCAGGCACACAGAGTGCTGCACCCTAAACCCCCTCCTAAGGGCCCTCCCAGAGACATTATAGTGAAGTTCTTAAACTATAAACACAAAGAAGAGCTCCTCAGATGTGCTAGAGCCAAACACCCCATTCACCATGCTGGGGATGAGATCCAGCTGTTTTCGGACCTCTCGCCGGTTACGCTACAAAAAAGAAGAGATCTTAGTCACGTCACAACACAGCTGAGGGCAAACAAAATACAATACCGCTGGGGTTTCCCGGTCTCACTGATCGCTTCAAACAACAATAAAACTGCTATATATTGTCCAGGATCTGACCTACAGAGGTTCTACTCAGACCTATCCTTGGAACGGCTGACGGATCCCACCTCAAACAATCAGGACAAGGAACCTACAAATCATCCTGAAACACCCGACCCGGAACTAAGCTGAAAAGTGGGAAGATGGGGCCTTGGACTCTTCTCAGGGTTCTGCTTTACAGTTGCTGGATAAGTCCAGCCGTGACATAGTATCCTTCGCATATCCACTCAAAACTCACACTGTGGGGGACATTTGGGATAGTGCTTAAATTCCTAAACCCTTAAAAATGTTCTCTTTATGTAGTATTGATGTCCGAAGCTCTATTTTGAAGCATATGATCGGACACATTTCACATTACATGTGTTTTGCCTGGGGCCTAGCCTCGCAATGTCTCACTAAAGGGACAGTCAAATAAAAAAAAAACTTTCATGATTTAAATAGGGTAGGCAATTTTAAACAACTTCCCAATTTACTTTTATCACCAATTTTGCTTTGTTCTTTTGGTATTCTTAGTTGAAAGCTAAAACTAGGAGGTTCATATGCTAATTTCTTAGACCTTGAAGACTGCCTCTAATCTGAATGCATTTTGACCACTAGAGGGCATTATTTCACATGTTTCATATAGATAACATTGAGCTCATGCATGTAAAGTGACCTAGGACTGAGCACTGATTGGCTAAACTGCATGTCTGTCAAAAGAACTGAAATAAGGGGGCAGTCAGCAGAAGCTTAGATACAAGATAATTACAGAGGTAAAAAGTATATTAATATAACTGTGTTGGTTGTGCAAAACTGGGGAATGGGTAATAAAGGGATTATCTTTCTTTTTAAACAACAAAAATTCTGGTGTTGACTGTCCCTTTAATCTTCCTAAGGAAATGACTTGATTTGAATAAAGAGAGCATATGTGTACCCACAGCCCCTCCTCAATCATCCCATACCCACACCTTTATCCCCATAACAAGTTCGCTCTCCCTCCTGATATTAATATCCCCTCCCACCCTTCCCTCCCTTCCCTTATCCCCCTTTATTTCCCGATTATTTCAATGCAGATTGTATACCCTGGACGTCTAGTATAGTTGTCTAGGAGACAGATTTATGTTTAAGGAATTATGTTGGCCCTAAAGTTACTTCCCCAGTAAGTTAAATTCATGTTCTTGTATAGGCTCTTGCCTTTAGGGACATTAACTTAGAAGGTTCTGTTCGTGGAAGTGTTTACCTTTCACTTTCACTTGCAATTATTAACTGTTTTAACCATCAAGACCATTGTGCACTAGATACTTCTTTTCCACCTTTCTCCTCCTTCCTATACTAGTTCTCCTCCCTTTCAGCTTTCCCCTATATTTCTTTCTTTTTTTTTTTTTTTTTCTCCAACAGGAATGGCTCATGACAAAAGTAGATGGGGATCACACACAATTACGCTCACTACCATTAATGCCAAGGGCCTCAACAGTCCAGGTAAGAGATCTATCGCTATCAGAGACTTCAAACATTTGCATAGCCACATAGTGTTCGTTCAGGAGACACACTTCAGTAGGGGCAAAGAACCTAAATGGATAAATGCAGCGTACCCAACTGCGTACTTTTCATCAAGTACTGCCAAAAAATGTGGAGTAGGCATATTGATTAATCAGGCTGTACCAATTAAAATTACACATATTGAAAGAGACGCTGAGGGCAGATTTCTGGTACTGGTGGGCACATTATATGAACACCCTATCACTCTTATGTCCATATATGCACCCAATGTAGCACAACACAAATTTTTAAAGAAAAGCTCTAAGGTCATATTGGATCACGCGAAAGGACCGATATTTGTAGCAGGAGATCTCAATCTCCCTTTAGAACCTCACATAGATATCTCGACAGGAACCTCCAGTGTTCCTTGCAGGGTCATTAAAAAAGTAAAAGCCACTTTGTCTGACTTGCTACGTCACGATACGTGGAGAAACCTGAATCCAAATACTAAAGACTTTACTTACTACTCCCCGCCACATAACAAGTACTCTCGTATAGATTATATTCTAACTGACACAGGGGGACTCGACCTAATAGATAAATGGGACATAGGCTCAATAACGTGGTCAGACCACGCCCCAGTTACATGCACTATACAGTGGCCAGATGTCCCTCCCACTGCGTATATATGGAGATTGGACGAATCACTTTTAGATAATCCACTTATCTCATCGGATATCCAAAAATCACTTACAGAATACTTCAATCTCAACGACCCCACCCACACCTCAAGGTCAAACGTGTGGGAAGCACATAAGTGCGTTATATGGGGCGAGTTCCTGAAACATAAAGCTAGACTACTTAGGGAGCATAGAGAAGTCCATACACAGTTACTAAATAAAATCACCTCACTAGAAAAGGAACATAAGCAGGACCCTTCAGACGAGACTGCCAAACATTCACTTGCCACCACTAGGGCCAAACTTAAATTCCACCTAGCAGCCGCTTTTCAACGCAAGATTCTTAGGGTCAAGCAGCAATACTACGAAGGGGGGAACAAACCATTTAAACTGCTGGCCAGATCAATACGCAGAACACAACTCAAAACACATATTCACTACTTGGAATTGGCAGATGGTACTAAACTAAACAGTAACAAACACATAGCAGCTGCATTTCACTCCTACTATGACAAACTATACAATATCTCTGATGACCCAGACACAAGCAGACAGACAGCACAGACAGCATTAAGAGGACAAGCAATAGATGAATACTTAGCTAAGCTGGGGCTCCCTAAACTAGAAAAGGCTAACGCAGATACACTTGATGCCCCAATAACACAGGATGAATTATCACAGGCTCTAAAAGAGCTGCCCAATGGAAAAAGCCCGGGCCCAGATGGGCTTACCGTTAGATATTATAGAACATTCTTTACAATTTTGGATCCACATATGTTACAATTATTTAATAACCTAGGAGATAGCTCCACACTGGTAGGCTCGATGCTAGAGGCACACATATCGATTATCCCCAAACCTGGCAAAGCACCTACAACACCGGGAATTTTCCGCCCGATATCTTTATTAAACACAGACATAAAGATCCTGGCCAAAATACTAGCGAGAAGGCTGTATGTCCTCCTCCCTGATCTCATTTCAACGGATCAAGTGGGCTTTGTACCCAGCAAAGAGGCACGTGATAACACCACAAAAGTGCTGCAGCTTCTCAGCCATGCCAGAGTGCAGGAAATACCGATGGCACTCTTTTCGACTGATGCAGAGAAGGCCTTCGACCGGGTCAATTGGCTCTTCCTGCGTCGGGCCATGGAGGCGATGAATTTTGGTAATTCTTTTCTCAATATGACATTCATGCTATACACATCCCCTAGCGCCCGAGTACGGTTAAACAGCATGCTGTCAGAAGCATTCAAAATTACAAATGGTACCAGGCAGGGGTGCCCTTTGTCCCCCCTTCTATTTGCAATCTCGATAGAAGCCTTGGCCCATAAAGTCAGACACAACCCTAAAATAACGGGGGTAAAAGTGGGAGACACAGAGCATAAACAGGCTCTGTATGCAGACAACATTTTGTATACCCTCACAAACGTTGACACTTCGGTGCCGGAGCTACTATCAGAGATAGAGACATATGGAAACCTTTCCAACTTCCATCTTAACCTAAACAAGTCGGAACTCCTTAATATCAGTGCACCCCCAGAACAAATACAGCAATTGAAGTCAGACCTTAAAGTCTCGGTAAACACTAAACAATTAAGATACTTAGGTATATATCTCACATCTAAGCCCCAAGACCTATATAAAGATAACTACATAAGATTACAAGATGAGATCATAAGAGACTTATCTTCCTGGAAAAATAAACCACTCACCTGGCTGGGCAAGATAGGAGTAGTAAAGATGAATATCCTCCCCCGTATCCTTTACCTATTGCAGACAGTCCCGATCTCTCTCCCGAGGGAATATATACCTCAGCTACAAAAGATACTTGAACAATTTGTGTGGTCAAGTACAAAACCAAGAGTACCTAGGAGAACAATGTATTTACCTAGGGATAGGGGAGGTCTGGGATTTCCGGATTTGTCAGCCTATAGGCAAGCTATATTATTACAGCGTATAGTTTAATGGTCTCAAAACACAACACATAAAGTGTGGGTCAGATTAGATGGACAAATTTTTAAACTTAATAACATAGGCACATTAGCATGGATCACAACGACCCAAGATACTAAGCAAATACCAGATAACCTCGGAAATACTAAATGAATGGGATAAAGTAGTAGCCACTAACGCACATATTTCATCCAGAACCTCCCCACTTTTACCAATCATTGAGAACCCTGAATTACCATACTATAAGATTGGAACACACCCCGGCAGACCTTACCACCTCAAAACTGGCTGTCTATACAATATCTTAGAGAGTGGCAAATTATACACTCAACAACAGATGATTGCGATAGATTGCAATATATTTTCTTCATGGTTAAGGTACAACCAAATGGTACACTTCTTAACACGCCACACACACAAAGACGAGCTGGGAAGGAATCCCACACCCTTTGAGCACTTATGTATAGCAAACAGACCACAAAGACGGTTAATCTCACTCATATACAAATTAGTGTCTGACCCCCCTGACGGCCCACTCCCCACTTACACGAGAACATGGAACAGGGAGCTTAGCTTAGATGTAGACAAAGAGTCGTGGCTAAAATCGTTTCTATTGACAAAACACTCATCGGTTTCAGCAAATGTTCAGGAGATACACCTGAAACTACTGTGTAGATGGTATCTCACGCCAACTAGACTTCATAGGCTATACCCCAGGGCTAGCTCTCTGTGTTGGAGAGGGTGCGGGGAACCTGGCTCGCTCCTCCATATCTGGTGGTCCTGCCCAAGGATAATGGGCTTCTGGACAGAGGTGATCGCACAGGTTTCAGAAAAACTGAATGTTAACGTCCCCTGCACCCCGGACACGATGCTTCTTCTGAACATCCCAAAAATCAAAGAACCACACAAACAAGAGCTTAAGATAATGCTCACAGGAGCTAAAAAACTAATCCCACAAAAATGGAAAACACAGAACATTCCAACACTAGAGGAATGGCGTATTGCAGTAGAGGACCTATTGGTGCTCGAAAGGCTACACTATATTAAGACAAGCCATGTGGCTACACATGAAATGATGCTGGCCAGTTGGAGGGGTACATCTGTCTAGCCGGTGGGATATCAGGGCAAATTCACGCAGTCTGAACCACCTGGGGTTTTTTTTTTTCACCCTTCCCCTCCTACCTACCCCTGGAGACTTCTCCCTTTCTCTCCCTTTATATCTCTTGTGAATCTCTTACTCTATGGAATATCTTCTGGCATGCCTGGTCAGTTAAATTACTTGTTTACTGTTTAGAAATAACCTTACTGTTTAAGGAAAACTGTTAAAAACTCAAGCTTATAATTGAGACGCAAGCACCTGAACTGTACCTACATTGAGACTTGATTTTATTCACGAAAGAGCAAGCCTGGTCAAATGGACATTACTTTACTCATTGTATCTACGATACTTGTTGTTTCTATTTTACTTTATTGTATTGTTGAATGTTTTGTACAATAAAGCTTGTTTAAAAAAATAAAAATAAATACTAAGTCCCCCCCTCTAACAGTAAAACCCCCCACCCACCAAACCCCCCAAAATAAAAAACCTAACACTAAAAAATCATAAACTACCCATTACCCCTAAAGGGGCATTTGTATAGGCATTGCCCTTAAAAGGGCATTCAGCTATTTTACTGCCCTTAAAAGGGCATTCAGCTATTTTAAGGTTGCCCAGAAATCCCTAATCTAAAAAAACAAGCCCCCAAAAAATTAAAAATAGCCCAAGTCTAGGCCCACAAATAGGTACTCACCGTTAATGAAGTCCGGCAGAGAAGGTCCTGTTCCAGGTGGTGAAGTCTTCTTCCAAGTGACTGACATCTTCTTCCTAGTGGGAACCTCTTCCTTCTTCATCCAGGACCAAGCCGGCACGGAGCGGAGATGAGCGCAGAGCAGGACCGGCAACTGCGGAGCCATGGAGCATGAAGGATCCTCTTCGTACGATCGCCACCGTACACTGAATAGTGAATGCAAGATAAGCGTTTAAATATGGCGTCCCTTGCATTCCTATTGGCTGATTTGATTCTTCAAATTCAAATCAGCCAATAGTATGAGAGCTAATGAAATCCTATTGGCTGATTTGAACAGCCAGTAGGATTTGAACACCCAGTAGGACCAAGCCGGCTCTGTCCGCTGGACTTCAGGAACAGTGAGTACCTATTTGGGGGGGTTAGATTTAGGCTTTTTTTTTTTTTTTTTTTTAGATTAGGGATTTCGGGGCACTCTTGAAAGAGAGGAATGCTCTTTTAAGGACAGTAAAAGAGCTGAATGCCCTTTTAAGGGCAATGCCCATACAAATGCCCCTTTAGGGGCAATAAGTAGTTTACGATTTTTTAGTGTTAGTTTTTGTTTTTTGGGGGTTTGGTGGGTGGGGGATTTACTGTTAGAGGGGGGACTTAGTATTTTTTAAGGGAAATAGCTGTTTAATTTAGGGCAATGTCCTACAAAAGGGCTATTGGTAGTTTAGAATTAGATTAGGGGGTGTTTTTATTTTTGGGATGGTTTTTTGATTTTCATAGGGATTAAGTTTAATTTTTTTAATTTTGATAATTTGGTTTATTATTTTATGTAATGTTAGACTTTTTTTAATTTTTTGTAATCTTAGATTAATTAAAATTTTTATTTTTTTAATTTTTAAGTAATGTTAAGTTTATTATTTTAATTGCAACTTAGTATTTTTTAATTTAGGTAATTGGGGTTAATTTAGGGGGTGTTAGGATGTTAGGTTTGTTGCGATGTGCGTTAATGGTGGATTAGGGGTTCATATACTTTATTAGGTTTATTGCGATGTTGGTTAATGGCGGATTAGGGGTTCATATACTTTATTAGGTTTATTGCGATGTGGGTTAATGGCGGATTAGGGGTTCATATACTTTATTAGGTTTATTGCGATGATTAGATCTTCATGAGAGCAGAGTATCTGTGTGTACTTTTTGAACAAAAGATAAAAAGGTTAAACAATAAAGACAATTTTTCAAAGCCTTCTTTGCTCATATTTATCAATGGTGCCAATATTAGTGAATGCTGAGTCTGACGTCTGGTGGCATATTGTAAGTAGCAAAGCTGGCAATTGTATTTGCAGAATGTATACTCCTGTTGTAGCACCGACAAACATACAATTTGTGCTATGTGCTAAAACTATGTGAAAGGGCAAGGATAAAGGATTCCTCTAGGGCTGTAGGGACCCCATTAGTGCTTAGACTGTTACTTCTGAGAAGGTAAACAGGGGCAGAGAGGGACTGTAGTGGGAAAAAAAGTGGAAAATATTTTTTTTTATTTCACGATTCAGATAGAACATGCAATTTTAAGCAACTTTCTAATTTACTCCTAGTATAACATTTTCTTCATTCTCTTGGTATCTTTATTTGAAAAACAAGAATGTAAGTTTAGAAGTTGGCCCATTTTTGTTAAATAACCTGGGTTGCCCTTGCTGATTATTCCCATGACTCTCATCCATACAGTGGGGGACATTTGTAGATAAAGGAATTGCACTGGGTGGGAAGCTTTAAAGGAGTAAAAAGGTAACAATTAAAATGTAAATAAATGCGTTTAAATTTTAACTAGAAGAAGTTTAACAATATACTTCCATTAGGTAAAATGCTTCTAGTAAAAGTTAATAGTGTAGTGGGGTTAGTTTGCAGTAGGGATTATGTCACTTTAGGGGTTAATAATGTAGTGGGGTTAGTTTGCAGTGGGGATTATTTCACATTAGGGGTTATTAGTGTTGTGGGATTAGTTTGCAGTGAGAATAACGTCACTTTAGGGGTTAAAAGGGCAGTGGGATTAGTTTGCAGTGGGGATTATGTCACTTTGGGGTTAATAGTGTAGTGGGGTTAGTTTACATTGGGGATTATGTCACTTTAGGGGTTAATAGTGTAGTGGGGTTAGTTTACGGTGAAGATTATGTTACTTTGGGGGTTAATAGTGTAGTGGGATTAGTTTGCAGTGGGGATAATGTCACTTTAGGGGTTAATAGTGTAGTGGGGTTAGTTTGTAGTGGGGATTATGTTACTTTAGGAGTAAATAGTGTAGTGGGGTTAGTTTGCGGTAGAGATTATGTCACTTTAGGGGTTAATAGTGTAGTGGGGTTAGTTTGCAGTGGGTAGTATGTCACTTTAGGGGTTGATAGTGTAGTGGGGTTAGTTTGCGGTAGAGATTATGTCACTTTAGGGGATAATAGTGTAGTGGAGTTAGCTTGCAGTGGGGTTATTGTGTAGGGCTGTGTAGCTGTTTTATTGGATTGGTTTTTTTTAATAAAATAATAAGAAATAAACAAATGTATTAAAGCTTTTCATTCATACATTCTTTATTTATTCTTTTAATTCATGTAGGTTGCCGTTCTTTTATTCGGTTGGGTTCTGAAATAGGCAATGTGCATGTGTAACATGTGTACAAGGGGTCATTTACATTACATCTTCAATGCAGGAGGTGATGTAGCTTTGTCTCAGTGAGATTGCCTTTAAACACTGATTTCAGCCCTTTTGAATATTTCATCGGAAATCTCTATTTTATGATGAATCCCTTTTTAATATACACTTTGACACTTTGATGATGTTTCGATCACCTGGGCCTATTCCTTTCACAGAGGATGAATTATCCTGTAGCATAGCAGTCTGATCCAGCCCCAAAATACCATCTGAACGAGAGAAAACAATAAACTACAGACATACATTTTGGCCTCTTTGGGCCTAATCAGTGAGGTGCAGTTGCATCCCTCTCTAGGGAACTAGTTTTCAAACCTGTCCTCAGGCCTCCCTAACAGGCAACATTTTGAGGATACCTGAGCTAGAGCACAGGTGAAATAATTAGCTGAAACATGGTTATTTTACCTGCTCTCATTTTATTATTATTATTATTCTTTATTTATAAAGCACCAACAAATTCCGCAGCGCTGTCCATGGGTACGAAGATATAAGTACAACGGTGAAACAATACAATATAAGATTTTTTTTCAGATAGATGTAGGGGGAATTGAGGGCCCTATTACAATAGGAACTTACAATCTAGATGGGTAGGAGGATGGGAAACAGGAGGTGTTGACTGCAAAGGTGAGAATGATGTTAGTGAGGAGTTAGATGAGGGCAACTGTTGGTTATGTGAAATTCATTTGTTGTGAGTTGGGTGATAAGCTTCCCTGAACAAAAAGGTCTTTAGGGAGCGTTTAAAGGAGGACATGTTAGGGGAAAGTCTGACAGCTCTAGGAAGTGCATTCCAGAGGGTTGGTGCCACACAAGAGAAGTCCTGTTGTCTAGCATGGAGAGGAGGTGATGGTAGAGGACTCAAGGAGCAGGTCATTGTTGGATCTTAGGGGGCGGGCTGGAGTATATTTGTTAATGAGGTAGGACAGATAGGGTGGGGCAGCATTGTTGAGGGCTTTGTAGGTCAAGGTGAGAATTTTTAATTTAACTGCTGTGAATGGGGAGCCAGTTAAGGGACTCACAGAAAGGTGCAGCGGATACAAAGCATTGGGAGAGGTGGATTAGCCTGGCAGAATATACCCTTACAAAAGTACCTTAGGAAACATCAGAGGAATACCTTTGGTGCTTTTTAAAGAACCCTGTTCATAATAGAATAGGTACCTTGGAAATACTTATAACCAAGACACACTTAAAGGGACAGTTCACCCAAAATTGTTCTCCCCTTTACATTATTCCTAATTATCCTTTTTACCTGCCAGAATGTATTAAATTGGATACAAGTAGCTCCTTTACTCCTATTTCAGCATTTGAAATAGCTGATTTAGTCTGTGGTATAGCCACCTATACTGAAAGCTGGCGGCATTTAGGATGGATTGAAGGGGGTAGAGCCTCAGAGGCAGAAGAGAGGGAGGCCAGTTAGTAGGTTATTACAGTAGTCAAGTCTGGAAATTACCAGGGAGTGGATTAGCTGTTTAGTAATTTCAGCACTCAGAAACGTGGGGAATGAAGGACAGATTTGAGTCAAGTGTGACTCCAAGGCAGCGGACTTGGGGTGATGAGGAGATAGTGGTTCGGCCAACAGTGATAGAAAAATTAGAAACTGGAGTAGAATTAGAGGGGGGGATTAGAAGTAGTTCAGTCTTGGACATGTTTATTTTTAGGTGGTGAGAGACCATCCAGGAGGAAATGCCAGATAAGCAGTCGCTGATGTGAGAATTGACAGAAGGAGAGCGTGCAGAGGTGGATAGGTAGATCTGGGTATCATCAGCATAGAGGTGATAGTTGAAGCCATAGCTGTCGATACGTTTACCCAGTGAAGAAGTGTAAATAGAGACAACAGTAATCCTGAAAACCTGGTCTGTTGGGGAGGCCTAAAAACAGGTTTGAAAACCAGTGCTCTAGGTCATGCGAGAAAGGAGTTCATGTATAGTTTCCCCTTTTACTATTAGGGAGACCTTAGAGTAATTTGCATACACAAAAGAGAAAATAGAGAGATACACTCAACTGGAACAAAACAAAAGCTGGAAATTTTTCTGTGCTTGTCCACAAGGTCAGTGCCTCTAGAGTGCAGTCTGAAGACATCATTTGTGTCACACAAGCCGCTGATGATAATCTGAGAAGGTGGGGTGTTTGAATGCTGGTGCACAGGGAACTCACAGCATATGTGCGTATGTATCTCTAAAGCAATAATAACTTTTGCTAGGAAAATTTTTCCCATAGAAATATATTGCAAAAATGCTTCTATTTAAAATTTAAATGCACTCATACACATTTCAATTTGACTTTCTATCTAGGGATGTGCATTTGTTTTAATGAAACAAATATCCGAATAAATGCACTAACTTATTTACAATATAACAAATTTAATTCATTAATATATTAATTATTCTTTAAATTAGGTATATTAGTTACCTGCTAATTCTGCTATTAGCACGGCTCCCCAGTGAGCTACCAGTACATTATCGAGGCAGATCCCTTCTCCTTTAGCGCAGGTGGAGGGGCACTAATTTAAAGGACCAGTCAACACATTAGATTTGCATAATCAACAAATGCAAGATAACAAGACAATATAATAGCACTTAGTCTGAACTTCAAATGAGTAGTAGATTTTTTTATAACAAATTTCAAAGTTATGTATATTTCCACTCCCCTTGAACCATGTGATAGCAATCAGCCAATCACAAATGCATATACGTATAGTCTGTGAATTCTTGCACATGCTCAGTAGGATCTGGTGACTCAAAAATTGTAAATATAAAAGACTGTGCACATTTTTTTTTAATGGAAGTAAATTGGAAAGTTGTTTAAAATTACATGCTGTATCTGAATCATGAAAATTTAATTTAACCTGAGTGTCCCTTTAACCTTCTTTACAGAGTCCATGGGCGCCCTAATAGGAGCATTAGGTCCTGGATAGAGAGTCGGAAACAGGGTTGGATAAGAGCACCCCCACACCTGTGCTAAAGGAGATGGCATCCGCCGTACTCAAGTACGTGTAGCACACTAGGGAACTGCGCTAATAGGAGAATTAGCATGGTTTATGAAGAAGATTAGCGCGGCTCCCCAGTAAGTATCAAGGGAAATAACATTTACATTCATTAAAAAAAAAAAAAAAACTAATCAAAATGTTAATGAATATTCAGTATTAAACTAACTGAATACCAAATAGTGCAGCACACAAATACTACTAATTTTTCAGAATATTCGTTCCGAATGATTTGTCAGAAATGAAATTATTTAGTGCTACACAAGTCCATTTCTATCCCTTTAATTGGGGTTGGAATGCGGAGCTGAATGATTAAAGGGAAGTGGTGTTACTTCACTTCTCAATGGTTAGTTTAGTGTTTAGCATAGTTTTGAGAAATATGGATCAGAGGAAGAGAAGCCAGTTGAGTTTTTACATAAGACGGTCGGTGAGCTTGTTTAGTTGTTATATTTGGGGTTATGTCATTTAAAACAACTTATGTATTTTTTTTTGGTGTGACCTTAAAGGGACATGAAACCCAAAGTTTTTCTTTCATGATTCAGACAGAGAACACAAGTTTAAAAATGTTCCAATTTACCTCTTTTATCTAATTTGCTTCATTCGCTTTGTATTCTTTGTTGAAGAAGCAACAATACACTACTGGGAGCTAGTTAATGTGTTGGGTGAGCCAATAAATTGAGGTATATATGTGCAAGAGCCAATCAGCAGCTCCTGAGCCTACCTAGGTATCCTTTTCAACAAAGCATCCAAGAAAATAAAACAAATTTGATGATAGAAGTAAATTGGAACGTTGTTTAAAATTATATGTTCTATCTGAATCATGAAAGAAAAAAATTGGTTTTATGTTCCTTTAATCTATGGGTAAAGCATGCAATGACATGCATGTAACTTTGTTACTGAGCATTACAATAAGTTCTAAAATTTCCATGTGTTTTTACAATTTTATATTAGTCTTAAAATGTTTTTTATTAGTGCAAAACAAAATGACATTCAGATCAAAGGAACATGAATGTCAAATTAAAGGGACAGTCTACTTGAAAATTGTTATTGTCTAATAAGATAGATAATCCCTTTATTACCCATTTCACAATTTTGCACAACCAACACTTATATTAATACACTTTTACCTCTATGATTACCTGTATCTAAGCCTCTGCAGACTGCTCCCTTGTCTCTGTGCTTTTTACAGCCTTGCATTTTAGCCAATCAGTGCTAGTTCTTGTTTAACTATTATCAATGTATATGGGATTGAGTACGTTATCCATATGGCACACATGAACTAGCATTGTCCAGTTGTTGTGCTAGATTTATAAAGCTAATAAAATGCACTGAGATAAGGGGCAGCCTGCTAGGGTTTAGAAACAGGCAAACCTAGAGGTTATAAAGTATATTAATATAACCATGTTGGTTATGCAAATATGGGGAATGAATAATAAAGATGTCATCTATCTTTTTAAACAATACAAAAGTAGGCTGTAACTTTAAACTTTAATAATTCAAATAGGATTTATAACTTTAAGAGACTTTCCAATTAACTGCTGTCATCCAATTTGCATTGCACTCTTGATAACCTTTGTTAAAAAGTCTGCTCTAGAACAGCAATTCACTACTGGGAGCTAGCTGTGCACATCTGATCAGTCAAGGGCAAGAGGCATATGTGTGTAGCTACCACTCGCTAGTTAGCTTGCTGCCGCTAAGGATATGTACTTACGCTTTTCAGCAAAGGATACCAAAAGAACAAAGTAAAAATGCCAATAAAAGTACATTGAAATGTATGCTAAAAATCACGCTCTATCTAAACTATAACATATATATATATATATATATATATATATATATATATATATATATATATATATATATATATATATATATATACTGTATTTATATACATATGTGGGAGCAGGAAGATATGTTTGCCTTCTCAAATCTATCAATTGGGATAGAAGTATTTGACTTCTACAGGGTATATGGTAACTTCTTTGAGGGTCAGAGGACAAAAAAAAAAATAATCACAATTTTCAAACCTAAAGAATCAGTAAAATACACTGCATAGTTTTTTTTGTTTGTTTTTTCAAATGAGCATAATAAATGCTTTTATGAGAAATTACATTCTGAGTTGAAATTCCCTTTAAGGTTTTTTTGTTTTTTGTTTTCCATTTTCTTTCCTCCCCTTAGACCAAACATTTGTCATCTAGATTATACTCTCTTTATGTGTGTGTTTTTTTGTCACTAGTTACTTTAGTGACATGTTTTTCAATGAGAGTTTAGGCCCTAGAAACATTTTTAGAACTTTTCGAAAGGAAAAGTACATTTTATTCAGAACAAAAAAGTCTTTACTGAATTTTTATCAAGTACTTCCTGTAAATACCTCAAAGCAACAAGTTATCTACACACCTGCCTCTCATTGTATCTTCATAACACTTTTTAAATAAAAAAAAACATATAAATAAAGTTTCAGTCTTTTTAAATTGTAGCGATTAAAGGGACACTGAACCCAATTTTTTTCTTTTGTGATTCAGATAGAGCATGCAATTTTAATAGACTTTCTAATTTACTCCTATTATCCAATTTTTTCATTCTCTTGGTATGTTTATTCGAAAAGCAAGAATGCAAGTTTAGATGCCGGCTCCTTTTTGGTGAATAACCTGGGTTGTCCTTGCTGATTGGACAGCACCAATAAAAAAGTGCTGTCCATGGTTCTGAACCAAAAGTGCTGTCCTTAGCTTAGATGCCTTCTTTTTCAAATAAAGATAGCAAGAGAATGAAGAAAAATTGATGATAGGAGTAAATTAGAAAGTTGCTTAAAATTGCATGCTCTATTTGAATCATGAAAGAAAAAAATTGGGTTCAGTGTCCCTTTAATGACTCCGCTAAAAACATACTTTTTAATGGATTTTGTTTTATAGATAGAAGATTCCAGTCAGTGAGCTGAATAATATAATGAAAAAAACCTCTGCAATTTGAAAAAACAAAACAAAACAAAAACTCATGATTTATGTGTTGTTCAATTAGAAAAAGTAAAACAATCTATTAAATAAAATTAAGTAAATAAAGCATGGTTTGAAAATGAAATAAATGTGTTTTGCACATTATATCCTTCGAATCTGTATTATAAATGCTTTTTTTTTTATTATTTTGTTTTATTTTTCACCACCACTACCTGATTGTGTCTAGGATATAAATTTTAGTAAATACTGTCAGAAAATCTTTCATGTAGGTCCTAAAGAAAGAATTAATAGCTAAGTACAGGCGTGAGCTTGTTTTTTGTTCTGCATGCCTTTATCACCAACTGTAAAAACAGCAGTATCTTTTCTACAGACCTATATTGCATCCTTGGGACCCTCAAGCCTTTAAAAACAGGCTTGTTATTTCATCATAGCTCTGCCAAGAGGCACAGGAAAACAAAAAAAACAGGGAAATAACATATTTCACCAAAAAACTAAAAATCAAATCAATGAAGAGCAGTGGATATATGGTCAAGACTATCTTACCCCTAAAAATTCATTTTAGTAATATAAAAAAACATAAAAGTGCAAAAAGAAAATGTGTTATAGTATTTTATTATTGCGCAATGTCTAGCATTTAAAGGAACATGAAACATTTTTTTTCTTTCGTGATTTAGAAAGAATATGCAATTTTTAACAACTTTCTTATTTACTTATTTTATCTAATTCGCTTCATTCTCTTGATAGCCTTTGCTGAAAAGCATATCTAGATAAGCTCAGAATCTGCTAATTGGTGGCTGCACAGATTCTTTGTGTGATTGGCTCAACAATGTGCATTGCTGTTTCTTCAACAAAGGCTATCTAAGGAATAAAGCAAATTAGATAATAGCAGTATATTGAAATGTTGTTCAAAACTGTATTCTCTATCTGAATCATGAAAGAAAAATGTTGGGCCGCTTTAAAGTCAGATTCAAAGCAGAAATGTACTACTGGCACATCTGGTGAGCCAAGGACAAAAGGCATACGTGTGAAGCCACAAACGACCAGCTAGCTCCAAGTAGCACATTGGTGCACTTTAGTCTATCTACATATGCTTTTTCAAAGAGAATAAAGCAATAGTTATAGTAGATTTAAATTGAAACGCATATTAAAATTGTATTCTCTGATGTACCAGGAACATTTAATTTGTTTGATGCTCATGTCTCTTTAAAAAATTAACAAATACATTATGAATGCTTAGAATCTTTATAGTTTCTGTACAAAAAATGTGGACAATATGACCTGGATTTATTAAGTTTGTAGTGGGTATACCTTAATCTTACTATTATCTCAACTGAATTGTGATAAAGGGACATTACACTTAAAATGTATTCCCACATGAACGTCTAGGTGTCAAACAGTTTTTGTTCCCTCTAGTGAAACAGGAGTGCCTCTATCATATTAAAGTGAAATTTACTTCACCCTGCAACACTGTATTGCGCTTTTATACTTAAATATTATGCCCTGCATATGCAAGCACATAATTTACACATAACATTTCTTTTTAAGGGACAGTATACTGTAAAAAATTTTTCCTCTTAATGTGTTTCCAAATTCCAATTACTTTTTTTACCAACTGCAGAGTATAAAATGTATGATAATTGCTTTTTAAGTTTTATTTGTAAACAAAAAAGAAAAGATGTGTTAAAAACACACCAAAAGTAGCGCTAATCCTTTTTAAATTATATATATAAAATTAGTATTAAAAACACTTGTAATATATAATATATAATAAAAATAAGAAATAATATTATACAATGAGAATGAAAAGTCAATAAAAGTTAGTATATAAAAGTTAAAATCCAAAATTTTGCAGGTAGTGCACAAAAATCAGGCTGCTCCTCTATAGCAGGTGAATCCACAGACCTTGATTGTGTACACAGAATCTAGAAAGACAGAGGAGAGGAGCGCAGACTCAAATGCAGAGTATAAAAAGTTTTAATATTAAAACCACACAGACAAATAGCAACTCACAAGATGCATAAAATAAAACAGCATATCAAGTGTTAAAAAACACTATGTAACTTATCCCCTCAGCGAGTGGTGTCCAAAGCAGCTCCAGGAAAGGCAGATGTATAGCTGTATTTCTCCCACAAATGCCAGAAACCAGGCTGGCAAAACGAAAGAAAATACAAAGTCCGTTTCCAGAGTGTTAGTAAATAATGGGTGATAAGCTACCAAGTTATATATGTATTATCATAGCTGATTACAATCCTAGGCTCTCAAATCACAAAGTTCAAGGCTGCAGACTTGGAACTGTGGACGGCCTCACCGGATCAAATGATTTGACTAAAAAAGGGGGCGGAGCTCTACGCGTTTCGTCCCAGTGACGTAGGGACTTTCTCAAGAGTGATTTGCTTAGACGGTGCATGCCTTTTTATATGGGCAGTGTGTGATAACACTCCCACTGGAACCACCAATCAGATGATTGTGGCTTGTCACTAAAAAATAGCGTGAACGATATGCACAATCGGAGGGAGAGATAATATAAACAGCCACTTTGTATAGCGTCCTTCATAAACATGTAGTAAAAGGGGCTTTTTAAAAACAATATATGTATATGCCATACATTAAAATTGTAGTGCAATATTGATAGACATATAAAAGGAAAAATAAACATTATTAGACTAACAATCTTATGGCATATAAATTGAACTATGTTTAAAACACAGATCCTGATATAGAATTCATTAACAAAGACTAAAAAATAATGAAAATAAATATGATCTAAAAGACACAACAATTCATAAGATATTGTAACCATAATTGATAAATATTCAAGTATCCCCTAATCAATTAATAATAGATAAAAAAAATAATAAATAGAATAAAAAATAAAAAGTTATTTATATTTTTCTAAAAAGGGTCTATCATCTAGGGCAAGGACGTGAATTCCACTAGAGAAAGATGATACTAGATGTGGGGGGCTTAAAGAAAGGCTTGGAGATCTATTTCAATGTTTAACCCATTGGGTTCCAGACTGTCAAGGGTCTTTATCCAAAAGGTTTCCCTTTTTCTGAGGTTTAAAAGTCTATTGGTATCCCACACATTGGGTTTTACCCATTCTATAATTTTTACTGAAAGATCAGACGGGTTGTGATTGTGAAAAAACTTAAAATGGCATGACACACTATGGTTATCAAACCCAGATTCTATATTCCTTATATGCTCCCTAATCCTATATTTTATTTTGCGCTTAGTACGACCTATGTAGATTAACCCACATTTACATGTCAGTTGGTAAACCACATAGGTAGTGTGACATGTGCATCTGTCCTTGCAGGGGTACCTCTTAGTTCCATTATGATTTAAAAAATGGGTAGAGTTACAGTCTATTAAAGGGCATAATACACAATCCGGAGTTTTGCATGGATACAGACCGTTCTTTCCCCCACACCAACTATTCATTGTTGTAAAGTTTTGTTTTGTATTTCTTAGTTTAGTGGGGGCAATGTAATTTTTTATATCTTTGTTTTTCCTGAAAATAACATTAGGTTTTTCCCCTATGATCTGATTAAGGATAGGGTCAAGTTTGAGGACTTTCCAATGTTTATTCATTTAGATTTAAATTGAAACGCATATTAAAATTGTATTCTCTGATGTACCAGGAACATTTAATTTGTTTGATGCTCGTGTCTCTTTAAAAAATGAACAAATACATTATGAATGCTTAGAATCTTTATAGTTTCTGTACAAAAAATGTGGACAATATGACCTGGATTTATTAAGTTTGTAGTGGGTATACCTTAATCTTACTATTATCTCAACTGAATTGTGATAAAGGGACATTACACTTAAAATGTATTCCCACATGAACGTCTAGGTGTCAAACAGTTTTTGTTCCCTCTAGCAAAACAGGAGTGCCTCTATCATATTAAAGTGAAATTTACTTCACCCTGCAACACTGTATTGCGCTTTTATACTTAAATATTATGCCCTGCATATGCAAGCACATAATTTACACATAACATTTCTTTTTAAGGGACAGTATACTGTAAAAAAATTTTCCTCTTAATGTGTTTCCAAATTCCAATTACTTTTTTTACCAACTGCAGAGTATAAAATGTATGATAATTGCTTTTTAAGGTTTATTTGTAAACAAAAAAGAAAAGATGTGTTAAAAACACACCAAAAGTAGCGCTAATCCTTTTTAAATTATATATATAAAATTAGTATTAAAAACACTTGTAATATATAATATATAATAAAAATAAGAAATAATATTATACAATGAGAATGAAAAGTCAATAAAAGTTAGTATATAAAAGTTCAAATCCAAAATTTTGCAGGTAGTGCACAAAAATCAGGCTGCTCCTCTATAGCAGGTGAATCCACAGACCTTGATTGTGTACACAGAATCTAGAAAGACAGAGGAGAGGAGCGCAGACTCAAATGCAGAGTATAAAAAGTTTTAATATTAAAACCACACAGACAAATAGCAACTCACAAGATGCATAAAATAAAACAGCATATCAAGTGTTAAAAACACTATGTAACTTATACCCTCAGCGAGTGGTGTCCAAGGCAGCTCCAGGAAAGGCAGATGTATAGCTGTATTTCTCCCACAAATGCCAGAAACCAGGCTGGCAAAACGAAAGAAAATACAAAGTCCGTTTCCAGAGTGTTAGTAAATAATGGGTGATAAGCTACCAAGTTATATATGTATTATCATAGCTGATTACAATCCTAGGCTCTCAAATCACAAAGTTCAAGGCTGCAGACTTGGAACTGTGGACGGCCTCACCGGATCAAATGATTTGACTAAAAAAGGGGGCGGAGCTCTACGCGTTTCGTCCCAGTGACGTAGGGACTTTCTCAAGAGTGATTTGCTTAGACGGTGCATGCCTTTTTATATGGGCAGTGTGTGATAACACTCCCACCGGAACCACCAATCAGATGATTGTGGCTTGTCACTAAAAAATAGCGTGAACGATATGCACAATCGGAGGGAGAGATAATATAAACAGCCACTTTGTATAGCGTCCTTCATAAACATGTAGTAAAAGGGGCTTTTTAAAAACAATATATGTATATGCCATACATTAAAATTGTAGTGCAATATTGATAGACATATAAAAGGAAAAATAAACATTATTAGACTAACAATCTTATGGCATATAAATTGAACTATGTTTAAAACACAGATCCTGATATAGAATTCATTAACAAAGACTAAAAAATAATGAAAATAAATATGATCTAAAAGACACAACAATTCATAAGATATTGTAACCATAATTGATAAATATTCAAGTATCCCCTAATCAATTAATAATAGATAAAAAAAATAATAAATAGAATAAAAAATAAAAAGTTATTTATATTTTTCTAAAAAGGGTCTATCATCTAGGGCAAGGACGTGAATTCCACTAGAGAAAGATGATACTAGATGTGGGGGGCTTAAAGAAAGGCTTGGAGATCTATTTCAGTGTTTAACCCATTGGGTTCCAGACTGTCAAGGGTCTTTATCCAAAAGGTTTCCCTTTTTCTGAGGTTTAAAAGTCTATTGGTATCCCACACATTGGGTTTTACCCATTCTATAATTTTTACTGAAAGATCAGACGGGTTGTGATTGTGAAAAAACTTAAAATGGCATGACACACTATGGTTATCAAACCCAGATTCTATATTCCTTATATGCTCCCTAATCCTATATTTTATTTTGCGCTTAGTACGACCTATGTAGATTAACCCACATTTACATGTCAGTTGGTAAACCACATAGGTAGTGTGACATGTGCATCTGTCCTTGCAGGGGTACCTCTTAGTTCCATTATGATTTAAAAAATGGGTAGAGTTACAGTCTATTAAAGGGCATAATACACAATCCGGAGTTTTGCATGGATACAGACCGTTCTTTCCCCCACACCAACTATTCATTGTTGTAAAGTTTTGTTTTGTATTTCTTAGTTTAGTGGGGGCAATGTAATTTTTTATATCTTTGTTTTTCCTGAAAATAACATTAGGTTTTTCCCCTATGATCTGATTAAGGATTAGGGTCAAGTTTGAGGACTTTCCAATGTTTATTCATTTAGATTTAAATTGAAACGCATATTAAAATTGTATTCTCTGATATACCAGGAACATTTAATTTGTTTGATGCTCGTGTCTGTTTAAAAAATGAACAAATACATTATGAATGCTTAGAATCTTTATAGTTTCTGTACAAAAAATGTGGACAATATGACCTGGATTTATTAAGTTTGTAGTGGGTATACCTTAATCTTACTATTATCTCAACTGAATTGTGATAAAGGGACATTACACTTAAAATGTATTCCCACATGAACGTCTAGGTGTCAAACAGTTTTTGTTCCCTCTATCAAAACAGGAGTGCCTCTATCATATTAAAGTGAAATTTACTTCACCCTGCAACACTGTATTGCGCTTTTATACTTAAATATTATGCCCTGCATATGCAAGCACATAATTTACACATAACATTTCTTTTTAAGGGACAGTATACTGTAAAAATTTTTTCCTCTTAATGTGTTTCCAAATTCCAATTACTTTTTTTACCAACTGCAGAGTATAAAATGTATGATAATTGCTTTTTAAGGTTTATTTGTAAACAAAAAAGAAAAGATGTGTTAAAAACACACCAAAAGTAGCGCTAATCCTTTTTAAATTATATATATAAAATTAGTATTAAAAACACTTGTAATATATAATATATAATAAAAATAAGAAATAATATTATACAATGAGAATGAAAAGTCAATAAAAGTTAGTATATAAAAGTTCAAATCTTAAATTTTGCAGGTAGTGCACAAAAATCAGGCTGCTCCTCTATAGCAGGTGAATCCACAGACCTTGATTGTGTACACAGAATCTAGAAAGACAGAGGAGAGGAGCGCAGACTCAAATGCAGAGTATAAAAAGTTTTAATATTAAAACCACACAGACAAATAGCAACTCACAAGATGCATAAAATAAAACAGCATATCAAGTGTTAAAAACACTATGTAACTTATCCCCTCAGCGAGTGGTGTCCAAGGCAGCTCCAGGAAAGGCAGATGTATAGCTGTATTTCTCCCACAAATGCCAGAAACGAGGCTGGCAAAACGAAAGAAAATTCAAAGTCCGTTTCCAGAGTGTTAGTAAATAATGGGTGATAAGCTACCAAGTTATATATGTATTATCATAGCTGATTACAATCCTAGGCTCTCAAATCACAAAGTTCAAGGCTGCAGACTTGGAACTGTGGACAGCCTCACCGGATCAAATGATTTGACTAAAAAAGGGGGCGGAGCTCTACGCGTTTCGTCCCAGTGACGTAGGGACTTTCTCAAGAGTGATTTGCTTAGACGGTGCATGCCTTTTTATATGGGCAGTGTGTGATAACACTCCCACCGGAACCACCAATCAGATGATTGTGGCTTGTCATTAAAAAATAGCATGAACGATATGCACAATCGGAGGGAGAGATAATATAAACAGCCACTTTGTATAGCGTCCTTCATAAACATGTAGTAAAAGGGGCTTTTTAAAAACAATATATGTATATGCCATACATTAAAATTGTAGTGCAATATTGATAGACATATAAAAGGAAAAATAAACATTATTAGACTAACAATCTTATGGCATATAAATTGAACTATGTTTAAAACACAGATCCTGATATAGAATTCATTAACAAAGACTAAAAAATAATGAAAATAAATATGATCTAAAAGACACAACAATTCATAAGATATTGTAACCATAATTGATAAATATTCAAGTATCCCCTAATCAATTAATAATAGATAAAAAAAATAATAAATAGAAAAAAAAATAAAAAGTTATTTATATTTTTCTAAAAAGGGTCTATCATCTAGGGCAAGGACGTGAATTCCACTAGAGAAAGATGATACTAGATGTGGGGGGCTTAAAGAAAGGCTTGGAGATCTATTTCAGTGTTTAACCCATTGGGTTCCAGACTGTCAAGGGTCTTTATCCAAAAGGTTTCCCTTTTTCTGAGGTTTAAAAGTCTATTGGTATCCCACACATTGGGTTTTACCCATTCTATAATTTTTACTGAAAGATCAGACGGGTTGTGATTGTGAAAAAACTTAAAATGGCATGACACACTATGGTTATCAAACCCAGATTCTATATTCCTTATATGCTCCCTAATCCTATATTTTATTTTGCGCTTAGTACGACCTATGTAGATTAACCCACATTTACATGTCAGTTGGTAAACCACATAGGTAGTGTGACATGTGCATCTGTCCTTGCAGGGGTACCTCTTAGTTCCATTATGATTTAAAAAATGGGTAGAGTTACAGTCTATTAAAGGGCATAATACACAATCCGGAGTTTTGCATGGATACAGACCGTTCTTTCCCCCACACCAACTATTCATTGTTGTAAAGTTTTGTTTTGTATTTCTTAGTTTAGTGGGGGCAATGTAATTTTTTATATCTTTGTTTTTCCTGAAAATAACATTAGGTTTTTCCCCTATGATCTGATTAAGGATTAGGGTCAAGTTTGAGGACTTTCCAATGTTTATTCATTTAGATTTAAATTGAAACGCATATTAAAATTGTATTCTCTGATGTACCAGGAACATTTAATTTGTTTGATGCTCGTGTCTCTTTAAAAAATGAACAAATACATTATGAATGCTTAGAATCTTTATAGTTTCTGTACAAAAAATGTGGACAATATGACCTGGATTTATTAAGTTTGTAGTGGGTATACCTTAATCTTACTATTATCTCAACTGAATTGTGATAAAGGGACATTACACTTAAAATGTATTCCCACATGAACGTCTAGGTGTCAAACAGTTTTTGTTCCCTCTATCAAAACAGGAGTGCCTCTATCATATTAAAGTGAAATTTACTTCACCCTGCAACACTGTATTGCGCTTTTATACTTAAATATTATGCCCTGCATATGCAAGCACATAATTTACACATAACATTTCTTTTTAAGGGACAGTATACTGTAAACAAATTTTCCTCTTAATGTGTTTCCAAATTCCAATTACTTTTTTTACCAACTGCAGAGTATAAAATGTATGATAATTGCTTTTTAAGGTTTATTTGTAAACAAAAAAGAAAAGATGTGTTAATAACACACCAAAAGTAGCGCTAATCCTTTTTAAATTATATATATAAAATTAGTATTAAAAACACTTGTAATATATAATATATAATAAAAATAAGAAATAATATTATACAATGAGAATGAAAAGTCAATAAAAGTTAGTATATAAAAGTTCAAATCCAAAATTTTGCAGGTAGTGCACAAAAATCAGGCTGCTCCTCTATAGCAGGTGAATCCACAGACCTTGATTGTGTACACAGAATCTAGAAAGACAGAGGAGAGGAGCGCAGACTCAAATGCAGAGTATAAAAAGTTTTAATATTAAAACCACACAGACAAATAGCAACTCACAAGATGCATAAAATAAAACAGCATATCAAGTGTTAAAAACACTATGTAACTTATCCCCTCAGCGAGTGGTGTCCAAGGCAGCTCCAGGAAAGGCAGATGTATAGCTGTATTTCTACCACAAATGCCAGAAACCAGGCTGGCAAAACAAAAGAAAATTCAAAGTCCGTTTCCAGAGTGTTAGTAAATAATGGGTGATAAGCTACCAAGTTATATATGTATTATCATAGCTGATTACAATCCTAGGCTCTCAAATCACAAAGTTCAAGGCTGCAGACTTGGAACTGTGGACAGCCTCACCGGATCAAATGATTTGACTAAAAAAGGGGGCGGAGCTCTACGCGTTTCGTCCCAGTGACGTAGGGACTTTCTCAAGAGTGATTTGCTTAGACGGTGCATGCCTTTTTATATGGGCAGTGTGTGATAACACTCCCACCGGAACCACCAATCAGATGATTGTGGCTTGTCACTAAAAAATAGCGTGAACGATATGCACAATCGGAGGGAGAGATAATATAAACAACCACTTTGTATAGCGTCCTTCATAAACATGTAGTAAAAGGGGCTTTTTAAAAACAATATATGTATATGCCATACATTAAAATTGTAGTGCAATATTGATAGACATATAAAAGGAAAAATAAACATTATTAGACTAACAATCTTATGGCATATAAATTGAACTATGTTTAAAACACAGATCCTGATATAGAATTCATTAACAAAGACTAAAAAATAATGAAAATAAATATGATCTAAAAGACACAACAATTCATAAGATATTGTAACCATAATTGATAAATATTCAAGTATCCCCTAATCAATTAATAATAGATAAAAAAATAATAAATAGAATAAAAAATAAAAAGTTATTTATATTTTTCTAAAAAGGGTCTATCATCTAGGGCAAGGACGTGAATTCCACTAGAGAAAGATGATACTAGATGTGGGGGGCTTAAAGAAAGGCTTGGAGATCTATTTCAGTGTTTAACCCATTGGGTTCCAGACTGTCAAGGGTCTTTATCCAAAAGGTTTCCCTTTTTCTGAGGTTTAAAAGTCTATTGGTATCCCACACATTGGGTTTTACCCATTCTATAATTTTTACTGAAAGATCAGACGGGTTGTGATTGTGAAAAAAATTAAAATGGCATGACACACTATGGTTATCAAACCCAGATTCTATATTCCTTATATGCTCCCTAATCCTATATTTTATTTTGCGCTTAGTACGACCTATGTAGATTAACCCACATTTACATGTCAGTTGGTAAACCACATAGGTAGTGTGACATGTGCATCTGTCCTTGCAGGGGTACCTCTTAGTTCCATTATGATTTAAAAAATGGGTAGAGTTACAGTCTATTAAAGGGCATAATACACAATCCGGAGTTTTGCATGGATACAGACCGTTCTTTCCCCCACACCAACTATTCATTGTTGTAAAGTTTTGTTTTGTATTTCTTAGTTTAGTGGGGGCAATGTAATTTTTTATATCTTTGTTTTTCCTGAAAATAACATTAGGTTTTTCCCCTATGATCTGATTAAGGATAGGGTCAAGTTTGAGGACTTTCCAATGTTTATTCAAGATTTTCTGGATTTTAAAATGTTGGTTATTATACTGGGTGACGAATTTTGGACAGTTTTTTCTATCCTTCTTCAATTTGTTACTACCATTTTTAGGGATATCTATTAGAGAAGCTCTGCCCATCATGTCAACCTTCTGTTTACAATCTTCTAATAGCTTAGTATTGTAACCCTTCTCTTTAATTTTTTTATGAGTATATTGGATTCCTCATTGTAATGATCTTTGTTTGTGCAATTGCGTCTGATTCTTTGAAACTGTCCTAGGGGAATGTTCTGTTTCCATTGTCTAAGATGTCCAGACTATTTCTATCAGTAGATTTTCTATAATTTCTAACAGCTACTGTATTGGTGAGCTCATTGTGATATAGAACAAGATCTAAAAAAGGTATACGTTTTGGTGATTTGTCCATGGTAAATTTAAGATTATAGGTGTTGTTATTTATATACTTCATAAAATCAGATATTATATTTTCTTTGCCCTGCCAAATCATAATAATGTCATTGATATAGCGATGGTATTTTATGACATTAAGATGAAACGGATTGTTATTCCAAACTAGATTCTCCTCAAGATGAAATCCCCATCGCCGTACCCTGATGTTGTCTATAATAATTACCTTCAAATAGAAAATAGTTATGGTTCAAAATGAATGATATTCCATCGACCAAGAATTCTATTTGTTTTTCTGCAAATCTATTTTTGCTTAATATGTCCTTTATAACAGATACCCCTTTTATATGGGGGATGCTAGTGTAAAGCGATGATACATTGCACGTAATCCAAGTATAGCTAGATTCCTATGCCAGGCCTTCAAATTTATTAATTACATCAATAGTATCTCTGAGATAGGCTCTCATGGTTGTGACAATAGGTTGTAGATAATAATCAATATATTTAGATAAGTTGTGACATAGTGTCATGCATATACCTTTAAGGAGATTGATCACCTGCTTGCATCCTCCCTATAAAGCCTTACCTTTCCCATAATTCATTGCTTGGTAATTTGAATCATTGCTAGATTCACTAGCTGCTCTTTTGCCCAGCCGTTTCCTGAATTGAGGATTATCCTTTTGTATCTTTATCTCCCATTCGGATACAACATATCATTTCTTGCTAATACTTGCCGGATCTACTTTTCTGTGTAGCAGTCACACAGCCTGCTCTCTCGACTCTGTCTCAGAGCAGCACCGGAGCATAACGTTCCTCTCACTCTCTCGATCTGTTCAAGTCTCCAAGTTATAAATTAACAAAAATCCAACACTGCTGCTTAGCATTACATATTACCAAGCCTAAAAAATGGATCCTGCAGATATCACTACACACATGCAAAACCTTTCACAGAGAGTTGACCAATTAGGACAAGGTTTAAGGGAATTGCAGATACAAAATGAAACATTGAGAACAGTAATTAAAGATACTGTAACTACAAAATCTGCTACTACAGATTCACATCCTGAACCCATTGTAAGCCCCCAAGACAAGTTTTATGGGGATAGATCTCAATTTCGTAGTTTTACAAATGCATGTTATTTGATTTAAAACCCAGATCTTACTATAATGACAGACAAAAGGTTCTCACAGTTATTTCTTTTTTACGTGCTGAACCAAGAGCATGGGCAAATACATTCTATGAGACGAATGACCCTATTCTAAATTTATTAGACTCCTTTTTTGCAGCCATGGCAAATCTGTATGATGATCCGCAAAAACAATTAACCGCTGAAAATAATTTGCGATCATTAAAACAACTAAAAAGGCCAGTAGAGGAGTATATTTCAGATTTCAAAAGATGGGCTATGGATAGTGAATGGAACAATATAAGTTTAAAAAACCAATTTCGGTTAGGCTTGTCTGAAGCTTTACGAGTTAGCTAGAACAGAGCTCCCTGAAACTTTAGAAAACCTTATGACACTATCGATATCAATTGATAGGAGATTGAGAGAGAGGAAAAAAGAGAGGGGGATAGTAGACATACCCAAGCATAAACAGTATATACCCACACAAAAATCCTCAGAAGAAACAATGGACATTGGCGTGGTTAGAGGACCACTTACACCAGAAGAAAAGGCCAGAAGGAAGCTGAACAATCTATGTCTGTATTGTGGATCAAAAGCACATGGATTGAAAGACTGTCCTAATCTCTTAAAGAATAAAAGAGGTAAAATACACCAGAATTATTCAATGTTCAATTCTCATATTGCTACTTCCCATTACTATTCTCTTTCTGTTATTTTACAGTGGGACCATCATCAGATTAAGGTTCAAGCCATCATTGATTCTGGCACATCTGGTGCTTTCATTGATTGTTCTGTTGTTAACATTAATAAAATACCCACTATAAAAAAATCTTCTCCGGTTGTTTTGCGGGTTTTTGATGGCACTTCCTCCTCATACGGACCTATCACTACACATACCATACCACTTCTTGTTTCAACTCATGAAGGGCATAGTGAGTATTTATCCTTTGATGTTACTACCTCACCTCTATTCCCTATAGTACTAGGGTTGAATTGGTTGCATACACATCAACCTCATATACAATGGTCTGACCTATCACTCACATTTCCTTCACAATATTGCAAAAAGCATTGTTATTCTCACTGTAATTTATCGGTAACTAATACTGAGACCATTCCTAAAGTATACCATAACTATCTAGATGTGTTTGATAAAAAAGAAGCGGAGACACTTCCTCCGCATAGGAGTTATGACTGTCCAATTGAACTCCTACCTGGTTCCCCAATTCCGGTTGGACGTATTTACCCTCTCTCACAGCCTGAGTTAAAAGATTTAAAGCAATATCTTGATGAAAACCTCAAAAAAGGGTTTATCACACCCTCAACCTCTCCAGCAGGGCTGGGATGTTCTTTGTTCGGAACAAAGATGATACACTAAGACCTATTATAGATTACAGGGCTCTGAATAAAGTTACTAGGAAAAACAGGTACCCCCTCCCACTCATCCCTGAATTACTGGAAAGACTATCCTCTGCTAAAATATACACCAAATTAGATCTCAGAGGTGCCTATAATTTGGTTAGGATACGTAGTGGGGATGAATGGTTAACAGCGTTCCGTACCAGGTATGGCCTTTTTGAGTACAGGGTCATGCCATTCGGGCTTTGTAATGCCCCTGCGACTTTTCAGTTTTTTGTTAATGATATTTTTCATGACCTTCTAAATGTATATATGATCATCTACCTAGATGATATCTTGATCTATTCACAAACTTTAGATCAACATATTCAACATGTCAGGACTGTATTGGAGAGGTTAAGAAGGCATCAATTATTCGCAAAGCCCGAGAAGTGTTTATTTCATGTCACAGAATTGTCCTTTCTTGGTTATCGGATTAGTCCACAGGGTATTAAAATGCAAGATGACAAGGTGTCCACCATCACCAATTGGCCAACACCCACATCTAAAAAACATGTCCAAAAATTTCTTGGATTTTCTAATTTTTATAGGAAATTCATTGGTGGATTTTCCTCCATTGTGAAACCACTCACTAGATTAACAGGAAAAAATACAAAATTAATTTGGACCACTGAAGCTGAAGACGCCTTTCAGTTACTAAAAAACAAATTCACTACTGCACCTATATTGCACTTCCCGGATCATATTTTGCAATATGTTCTCGAGGTTGATGCAAGTGACTACGCAGTCAGTGCTATCTTATCACAGAGACAGTCTATAGAGTCACCTCTACATCCAATAGCCTTTTATTCCAGAGCTATGACAACTTCTGAATTAAATTACCCCATAGGGGAAAAAGAGCTCCTTGCCATAAAAACCTCATTGGAGCATTGGAGGCACCTTCTAGAAGGCACAGAGAAACCGATAATAATCTATACTGATCACAAGAACATTGAGTATCTACAAACAAATAGAACTCTCTCCGCAAGACAAGTTCGTTGGAGTCTATACTTCGCTAGATTCCATTATATTCACCGTCCAGGTTCTCGTAATGGAAAGGCTGACGCTCTGTCTCGACTGCCTGTCTCTCTAGCATCACTTTCTAAACCCTCAACTGTAATACCGACAGAACAAATCATTGCCTTAAATAGCACCATTCAGGACCAAATACGTACTGCCCAAGAAAATGATACCGACCTTCCTCGTTTGTCCCTGAGAAAGGATACTGATAATCTGCATTATCATGATAATCTCTTATATATTCCTCCATCTGAACAAGACAAGGTAATCCATCTAGTACATGATACACTACTTGCTGGACATCCTGGCATTAAGAAAACAGCGGAACTTCTACAACGCTCTTTTTGGTGGCCTAGGATGATTGACAAGATTTCTGCTTACATTAGATCATGTCCTACCTGTGTTCAAACTAAACCTCAGAAACATAAACCATATGGGTTGCTTCTATCTTTACCCATACCCTCTTCACCATGGTCTGAAGTAGCTATGGACTTTATCGTCGAATTGCCTAAATCCTCTAATCACACCACAATCCTCGTTGTCGTAGACCATTTCACTAAAATGGCACATTTTATTCCTACGTCTAAATTACCTTCAGCTTCTTTAACTGTTCAATTGTTCCTCACCAACATTGTAAAACTACATGGACTTCCTAAATCAATTACTACAGACAGAGGATCCCAATTTACATCCAGATTCTGGAGACAATTGTGCACAACTCTTGGGATCACAAGGAACCTATCTTCTGCCTACCACCCACAATCCAAGAAAGGAAGGGTAAATCAGGTACTTGAGCAATATTTAAGATCTTACTGTTCTCACCAACAAACATCCTGGTTTGATTGCCTACCCTATGCCGAGTTCACATATAATAACACAATCAACTCATCTACTAAATACACTCCATTTTTTTCGAATTATGGATTCAATCCTGCCTTTCATCCATTTTCAAATCATTCAAGCAACTTAGTGTCTGTTCAAGAACTCACTAACAGCCTCAAAACTAATATCGCTGAAGCTCAAGGACAACAAAAACATTACTACGATCTTAGACATAGTAAACCACCTGAGTACAAAAAGGGTGATAAAGTTTGGTTGTCAACCAAACATCTACGATTAAATGCTCCCAGTAAGAAAATGACTTCCTTATTCATTGGTCCCTATCAAATTACTCGTGTAATTAGCAGTAATGCTGTTACATTGGATCTCCCTAGTGAATTACAAATTCATCCGACGTTTCACGTCTCCTTACTGAAGCCCTATACTCTCATTAGGGGTGAACCATTACCACTCAAACATTCTGTTATCACTGATTAACTTGACTATGAGGTCGCTGACATTTTGGACTCAATGAAACGAGGGAGACTTCTTGAATACTTGGTTCATTGGAAGGGTTAATCTCATGATGAGGACTCCTGGGAACCCTCCACGAATCTTTCTGCCGATCGCTTGGTTGCCTTGTTTCATAACAGACACCCTGATAGACCCTCTCCTTGAACCCCGGAGGGTTTCCTTTTGAGGGGGGGTACTGTCATGCATATACCTTTAAGGAGATTGATCACCTGCTTGCATCCTCCCTATAAAGCCTTACCTTTCCCATAATTCATTGCTTGGTAATTTGAATCCTTGCTAGATTCACTAGCTGCTCTTTTGCCCAGCCGTTTCCTGAATTGAGGATTATCCTTTTGTATCTTTATCTCCCATTCGGATACAACATATCATTTCTTGCTAATACTTACCGGATCTACTTTTCTGTGTAGCAGTCACACAGCCTTCTCTCTGCACTCTGTCTCAGAGCAGCACCGGAGCATAACGTTCCTCTCACTCTCTCTCGATCTGTTCAAGTCTCCAAGTTATAAATTAACAAAAATCCAACACTGCTGCTTAGCATTACACATAGAGAGCCTATCCCAGAGATAATAGGTCTACCCGGGGGGTTTATGGGGTCTTTATGCACCTTGGGTAGATGATAAAAACAAGATATTTTGGGGTCCACTTCATAAAGGTAATTATATTCATTTAAATTTAAAATACCATTTGTTTTAGCTGTTAACAAAAATTCAGATAGATCAATTTTATATTTATGCGTGTGATTGAACGTTAATTTTATATAGGTGGTCGAATCCGATAACAGTCTATCAGCTTTCTTCAGATAGTCATCCCTATTTTGGACAAAAATCCCACCACCCTTGTCTGCTGTCCTAAAAATCACATCAGTACATTCACTTAAATTCTCTAGGGCAGTTCTCTCTTCTTTAGACGTTATCTCCTATTTGTAGGCCTCTAGATAAGGGATTTTTGGATAAGGCATCTAAATCTTCACATACTAATTTGTTAAAAATCTTTATATACTCAGATTGGGTATGCTGAGGATAAAAGATAGATTTTTTCTTTAAATTGCAATGTTTCATTTTGAGGAGAATCTAGTTTGGAATAACAATCCGTTTCATCTTAATGTCATAAAATACCATCGCTATATCGATGACATTATTATGATTTGGCAGGGCCCAGAAAATATTATATCTGATTTTATGAAGTATACAAATAACAACACCTATTATCTTAAATTTACCATGGACAAATCACCAAAACTTATACCTTTTTTTAGATCTTGTTCTATATCACAATGAGCTCACCAATACAGTAGCTGTTAGACATTATAGAAAATCTACTGATAGAAATAGTCTTTTAAATATTACAAGTGGACATCTTAGACAATGGAAACAGAACATTCCCCTAGGACAGTTTCAAAGAATCAGACGCAATTGCACAAACAAAGATCATTACAATGAGGAATCGAATATACTCATGAAAAAAATTAAAGAGAAGGGTTACAATACTAAGCTATTAGAAGATTGTAAACAGAAGGTTGACATGATGGACAGAGCTTCTCTAATAGATATCCCTAAAAATGGTAGTAACAAATTGAAGAAGGATAGAAAAAACTGTCCAAAATTCGTCACCCAGTATAATAACCAACATTTTAAAATCCAAAAAATCTTGAATAAACATTGGAAAGTCCTCAAACTTGACCCTATCCTTAATCAGATCATAGGGGAAAAACCTAATGTTATTTTCAGGAAAAACAAAGATATAAAAAATTACATTGCCCCCACTAAACAAAGAAATACAAAACAAAACTTTACAACAATGAATAGTTGGTGTGGGGGAAAGAACGGTCTGTATCCATGCAAAACTCCGGATTGTGTATTATGCCCTTTAATAGACTGTAACTCTACCCATTTTTTAAATCATAATAGAACTAAGAGGTACCCCTGCAAGGACAGATGCACATGTCACACTACCTATGTGGTTTACCAACTGACATGTAAATGTGGGTTAATCTACATAGGTTGTACTACGCGCAAAATAAAATATAGGATTAGGGAGCATATAAGGAATATAGAATCTGGGTTTGATAACCATAGTGTGTCATGCCATTTTAAGTTTTTTCACAATCACAACCCGTCTGATCTTTCAGTAAAAATTATAGAATGGGTAAAACCCAATGTGTGGGATACCAATAGACTTTTAAACCTCAGAAAAAGGGAAACCTTTTGGATAAAGACCCTTGACAGTCTGGAACCCAATGGGTTAAACATTGAAATAGATCTCCAAGCCTTTCTTTAAGCCCCCCACATCTAGTATCATCTTTCTCTAGTGGAATTCACGTCCTTGCCCTAGATGATAGCCCCTTTTTAGAAAAATATAATTAACTTTTTATTTTTTATTCTATTTATTAATTTTTTTAATTCAAGGGGATACTTGAATATTTATCAATTATGGTTACAATATCTTATGAATTGTTGTGTCTTTTAGATCATATTTATTTGCATTATTTTTTAGTCTTTGTTAATGAATTCTATATCAGGATCTGTGTTTTAAACGTAGTTCAATTTATATGCAATAAGATTGTTAGTCTAATAATGTTTATTTTTCCTTTTATATGTCTATCAATATTGCACTACAATTTTAATGTATGGCATATATATATATTGTTTTTAAAAAGCCCCTTTTACTACATGTTTATGAAGGACGCTATACAAAGTGGCTGTTTATATTATCTCTCCCTCCGATCGTGCATATCGTTCATGCTATTTTTTAGTGACAAGCCACAATCATCTGATTGGTGGTTCCGGTGGGAGTGTTATCACACACTGCCCATATAAAAAGGCATGCACCATCTAAGCAAATCACTCTTGAGAAAGTCCCTACGTCACTGGGACGAAACGCGTAGAGCTCCGCCCCCTTTTTTAGTCAAATCATTTGATCCGGTGAAGCCGTCCACAGTTCCAAGTCTGCAGCCAGGAACTTTGTGATTTGAGAGCCTAGGATCGTAATCAGCTATGATAATACATAGTAAACAATGGGTGATAAGCTACCAAGTTATATAACACTCTGGAAACGGACTTTGTATTTTCTTTCGTTTTGCCAGCCTGGTTTCTGGCATTTGTGGGAGAAATACAGCTATACATCTGCCTTTCCTGGAGCTGTCTTGGACACCACTCGCTGAGGGGATAAGTTACATAGTGTTTTTAACATTTGATATGCTGTTTTATTTTATGCATCTTGTGAGTTGCCATTTGTCTGTGTGGTTTTAATATTAAAACTTTTTATACTCTGCATTTGAGTCTGCACTCCTCTCCTCTGTCTTTCAAGGTTTATTTGTGTATATGAAATAGTTTTTTTTTGTTATGAAGCCACAATCTAATAAAATGGGTTGAGCTTGTAGGTATAATCACATCTAATTACTTTATCACACGGTGTACATATACCTGCTTCTTTATCTTATATCATTTTTTTTTCTTGCAGTGAGTGCAACATTTATATTGCAATGTGGGCATAGCTGGGACTGGTAGGTTGGTCTCTTGTCTTTGTTGGAAGGAAAAAAGTTTTAATTTAAGTTTAACCCTTGCAGTGAGTGCACATTACTTTATTTTTATTTTACATTTTTGTTTTCTATAATTAGCAAATATTATATGTATGTATTACATATATGTATTGTATATATAAATATTACTAGTACCCCTCCCTTATCTAATTGAAACAATATTTGTTTGTTATTGCAGTGGGGGACTGTGGATACCTAGGAGTTTGCGACAGCACCATAGCACTTATGTAGCATACGTTTATCTTTGGGTGTAAAATATATAACAAATAATTAATAACAATAATTTCTCAGTGGCTGGCTACATTGCACACAGTATTACATATATTATAGTATGGTCAGGTGTACACCTCATCTAATTGAAACCAAATTTGTTATTGCCGTGGGTCACCGTGACTACCTGGCAGTTTGCTTCAGGCTTTCCACAGCAGCATAGTACTTACGTATCATATCTTTATCTTTGGGTGTAAAATATATAACAACAACAATAATTAATGCTAATCATTTTTAGTGACTGGCTATATTGCATAAATAAAAAGAGAGAAGCGCTCAACCTGGGAACGAACAATAGCATAATAGCTTGTTCTATGGCTAGTTAGCACCCAAAAAGCAGCCTCTTTTTACTCAACATGTGCCTTTCACAGAGAAGAACTTTCCTGAAGCATATCAGTCTGATCCTGACTTAACAGTGCAGTCCAGCCCCGAAATACCAGGCAATCCCTCTCTGAACGAGAGAAACAGCAAAACCCCAGACGTACGTTTCATAATTCTTTTATTACAAAAATAATCATATATGCATATATACAAAATAAAATCATAACAAATGCAAACAAAATATCTCTTGTTGCAAAACTGAAATATTGACCCAAATTTTTGTCATCAGAAAAAAATCAAAATGCAAACATTAAACTTAAATAATCACACAAAATAAAATTAAACATATTTCAAATACAGACAAAAACAAACTGGAGGGGAAAAAAAACAAACAAAAAAAAAACTAAATAATTCAATCCTTCCACTTCTTTGTCTTCCAGATGCCTTCAGAATCTAATTCCCCATATCGCCTCCTATCAAAAGAACAATACAAAAACAACTTCCCACGGATCATACCCACACAATTACCTACAATAACTACCTCTTTCTTAAAAATCTAAATATTATGCACATCCCACAACACCTCCTTCACACAATATGCCAACAACCATATCAATCTTTCTTTCTCCTTTTCCACACCACTTCCACACAAACCATACATCATCATTTTAAAAGTAAAAAACTGAACTCCAGTCAAACCCTTAATCATCCTTTTCAAACTTCTCCAAACATCCCTAGCATACTCACAATTCCAAAACAAATGAATAACACTCTCACTTTGAAAACAACCATCTCTAGGACACACTTCTGAAGCCACTAAACAATGCATTCTCTGAAAATCCCTTGTTGGCAAACACTTATGCACACTCATCCAACTAATATCTTTCTGCCTATTCATCAAATACTTATTACACACATTTTCCATACCAACACACATTCATTTTCATTCAAACCCCCAATCAACTCAAGACCTTCCTTTTTCTCCAACATTTTCAACACCATTCTGTTTGCACACCACATCTCCCTACTAACATTGTCCAAACCATATTTTTTAATCCAACATTCCACCCTTACATAAAACCATGGAACAGCAAAACATACCGGCTTCTTTCTATCAATCTCAAATAAACCATATCGTCTTTAAACATTTCCACAAGCATACTTTACCATACAACCAGCCATGCTATCCTTACCACTCAGAACCACACACCTACTAACATATTTCACAGCCAAAAATCTCTCCAAATTTGGAAAACCCTTACCACCAACATTCTTACTCTTAACAACAACATCTCTTTTCAAACGCTCCATACCAGAACTCCAGAAAAAAGAAAACAATACTCTCAAAATTCTCCGAAAAATCCTCTCAGGTGGCGGAAAAACTAACGCCAAATATAACATAATAGGGATCAAAACCGTTTTAATAACTAACATTTTTCCTTCCAAAGATAAAGTCCTTAAAGACCAAAACTGAAGTTTTCTACTCACTTTATCAAAAACATTCTCCCAACTTCCCAAGCCTTTCAAATCCACATCAAATTTCACACCCAACACCTCAATTGCACCTTCAGTCACAGGCTATCCACAGGAATCAATCTCCCTATCATTACCAAAAACTTTAACTTTACACTTATTCCAATTAACTCTGAAACCACTTGCCATACAAAAACATTCAAATAAAGTTTTCACCCTCCTCAAACCAGCCTGAGTCTCACATACCACACTCACATCATTCATATACCCAATCACTTTTAAACACCTTCCATTACTACCAGGAACACTCACACCTCTAACAAATTTATCCTTCCTCAAACTAGTTAATAATGGCTCAATGACACATACAAATAACACAGGAGACAAAGGACATCCTTGACGCACTCCAGATTTAACACAAAATTCCTCAGTCAAAAAACCATTAACCTGGACTTGACTCACAATATCACTATACAAACATTTAAACCATCCAATAATCTTACCAGAAAAACCTAAACGTTCTAAAACATGAAACATAAAATCATGCACTACCCTATCATACGCTTTATCAAAATCCACAATAGCAACAGCAACAGACCTCATCCTCTCCCTCACATACCACAGTACATCACGTAGCAACAACAAACTTTCAGAAATCTGATGCCCAGGAACAGCACACACTTGCTCTTCACCCACAACCTTACCAATCACTCCACGCATTCTATATGCCAACACCTTTGCAATAACCTTATAGTCAACATTCAACAACGTAATCGGCCTCCAATTCCTCAAATCTCTCTTATCACCCTTTTTAAATAACAAAACAATCAAACCTTTCCTCATTGAAGCAGGCAAAACATTCATTCTAAAAACAAACTTACAAACATCCAACATATCAACCCCAATCAAATTCCAAAAACAAGTATAAAATTCAACAGGCAAACCATCACAACCAGGTACCTTCCCATTCTTAAAACTCCTAACAACTTCTGCAATCTCATCCAAACTTAGATCCCTTTCTAACAAATCATTATCATATTTTTCCAACTTAACCTCAATGTTTTCCAACAACTCATTTTCCAATAAAACATCTCTTGTTTTTTCTTTATACAGCTCACTGTAAAACTCATGAACTTCACGCAAAACACCATCCGTACCATTAACTTCACACTCAACCATTATCAAAAATCTTTATATTTCCTTTTTCATGCATACACTTTTTAATTATCTTTCTTGCTTTAACAATTTCCTCATGCACATCAATACCACAATTTCTCAATTCATACAAATACAACAACCTCAGATACCATTTATCATACAACTCCCTTTCTATTCTAGCTTTCTCACAGCCTTTCTTAATAAAAAACCTCTTTATTTCCACCTTCAACCATTCCCACCACATAAGCACATTACTAAAATCACATTTTCTTTCATGCCACCTTTCATACATCCAAACAAACTGATGCTTAAACTTCTCATCTTCTAACAAATCCACATTCAGTTTCCAAACACCCTTACCATACTTGATCTTCAAATCACAATTCACCTTACACATCAAAAGGGCATGATCCGTAAAGGGCATGCTTTAAAGAAAAATCATCAACACATACAAATTTAGATAAAAAACAAAAATCAATTCGAGATTTTATCCCACCACTATCACTAAAGAAAGTAAAACCCTCCCCTGAAAAAGAAACAGACCGAAGGCATCCTTCAAACCGAAAGATTTAAGCAAATCAAGTAAAAACTTCCCTGAGCTATCCACCCTACAATCACTCCCACCCTCTCTGTCCCCATTCTTAATAATACAATTAAAATCCCCAACCAAAAAAGTTGGCTCGCGACCTGGCAGAAAAAACTTTAAAGTTTCAAAATTAAGCAAACGTTCTACCCTATTTGGAGAAGCATATACATTAAACAAACGAAAAACAGTCCCACAAAAACTAAAACTAACCAAAAGTTCCCGACCTGGGACAATATGAACTACATTAAGGATAGAAAAACTAAACCCCTTAAACAAAACTCCCACCCCACCCCCATTCCTATCAGAAGAACAAGACCATACTTTAGGACCATATTCCCAGTCAGCACATTTAGGATGTTCAGAGAGACCACATTCCTGCAAACAAAAAATATTAGCAGAACATACAGATAATAATTTAAAAATTGCAGCTCTCCTTGCTATAGTTGTCATACACCTGACATTAAGGGACGAAATGGTCAGAAACATCACAAAAATAAATTAAAGAAAAACAAAAAAAGAAATAACATCAGGACTTCTTCTTTCCTTTCTTTTTCTTAGGACTCAAAGGAGGTCCTTTTAATCTGCCTCTGTGACGTTCCGACCTCCTAGGCTCCCCCTTGCCAGCCTCATAGCCAGTAACTTCAGCAAGTTGGTTCACATCTCTTTTATCTAGATAACCAACAGAAGAGGCATCAGAAAAGTCACCTATACACTGGCTTGAGTCAGAAGGAATGTCTTTAGTAGAGACAGAAGGAAACTCTGAAATTAAAGAGTCAGCATCACTTGTAGTATCTGGATCTGCACCCTTAACTACAGGAAGATTCAAATCAGGACTCTCCCATCCATCAGAATCCACATCTATTTTTCGCTTGGAGGCAGATTTTTTCCCTTCAGTGTCCATATCCTCCTCAGAACTAGAGGACACAACAGCAGCCCAATCAATGTTCTCCCCTTCACCAAGAACAGCATCAGGAGCAGCATCACAAGATGATTCAGTGAAGGAAAAATTCTCTGTCCCAGGAACAGCAACAGTATCATCCACAGAATTGGGCAACAGGGCTTCAAGAACATCTGAAGCAGCTATCACATTAGATGTAGCAAGATCCACCTCCTGAAGATGAGATTGGGCTTCCTCTACCTTCTCAGCCACAGGAACCACCACAGGAACATCAGACACCTCTCCGACAGGGACCCCAACTGTAGATTTCTTACACAAAAGAGGTAATATAGAGTTCAATGCTTCATCAGAGACCTCCTCCTCATTCACAGGTGGCTCAACTGCAACTGAAGATGTTTTTTTTGCAACATCAGCATAGGAAGGCTTCATTCTATCAAGCCCCTGAAACATCATCAAAGGACACATCCTGCACAGATGACTTGAAGAACCACACAGGTCACAGGTCCGGCATTTACTACAGTGGGCAACAAGATGATCCTCCTCACCGCAATTTCGACATCTGGCACCTGGGCAATTTTCAGCAATGTGACCAAACAGGTTGCAACTACGGCAAAAAAGAGGCATGTCATCATTGTATAGGAAACCTCTATTTCCACCAATGGCGAAAGTCTGTGGAGGGTGTTTCTTTCCACCAATACCTAATTCATCTGGCACAAACCGCACCCAGAACCTGTGCTTTCCATTGAAAGTCCCAAACTGATTCTTCAGCTTGCTACCTCCTTGAACATCATCAAAGTAGCGACAAAGAAACAGACGAATTTCCACATCAGTGACCCAAGGGTTGTACATATGTACTGTCACCGGGATTCTTCTCTCCCTCTGCACACAGGCAACAAATTTCATGCCAACCAACTCTGGAGCAGCAGCCATATCAATAGTCCGTTGATAGCAGGTCTGTAAATAATGCTCATCGGTTAAAGCCACATCAAAAATCCCTCTTGAAGGGAATGACTGAACACAATGCAAACTTGCTCTTGGCATCTTCAAAACACCCTCCAAAACCACCTGCTGGACATGAGCCAAACCAATCTTCTCTCGAAAGTCCTCAGAAATCAACACCCAAAGTGTATGGGGAACATTTGGCACATTGGTAGCCATATTTGCCCTATTGCCTCTTTAGGCTGGATTTCAGAGCGCCCCCCCAAAAGCAGCATGTGGCTGAAGTCCAGGGACGATGCCACAAGGCCAAGGGGACAGCCCTACTACCCAGTTGCTCTACGCCTAAGGAGTAGCCACCCCCCCAATAGCAGCAGGAGCCCAAACCCCAAAGGGAAAGGACCCCAGGCCGAAGGAGCAGGTCTCCAGGCAGCAAATCTTTAAACCAAGACCAAGCACAGAAAACTGCACTTGATCCAAGCCAAAGGCCCAAGAAGCAACCTCAGCTGATCATTTTGGCCTATTGTGGGCCTCGTCAGTGAGGTGCAGCCATATCCCTCTAGGCACACTGAGCAACGGGTCCACGTCTGGATTCCCACATCACACTTAGGGAGACTTCCCTAAGTGTAATAATTTGCACACAGTGCATGTCTTTTGCCTATACTATCTCTAGCATACTATCAGTATTACATATATTGTGGTACGGTGTAACCTCATTTAATTGAAACCATATTTGTTGTTGCAGTGAGGGCAACAACCATAAAAATCCTTGTATCTAATAATATATAATTTGGGGTTACTGGCGGATTAGGGGTTAATAGTGTTGCGCCGTAGTATGCATTGGGGGGATGTGGCATATTTAGGGGTTAATATTGTAGCTGGGTTAAAAGAATAGGGGGATGTGACAGTTTAGGGTTTATTGGAGTAAGGGGTTTTATTGTGATGTGGTTAGTACACAAGTATAGGTGTTATTTTTTTATTTTTTTATTTCACTGGTCTATCAAAGTCAGATCCTGTGGCTAACTTTTTGCATGCATGGGATTTCTTGTTAGTGCAAACATTTTTCTTTCAATTTGTAATACTAGCGCTACCCGGCGCATGCAAAATGTTCACCTCTATAGCGCTCTACTTGCAATTTAGCCCTAAATGTGGTTTATAAGATTCTTGCTACTATTGACTTTAAAAAGCTGGTATCAATAGATAAAGATAATATAGTTTTAATAATTGTTAAACATTTCTTTTAAAATTTGAATTTGTTTGTTACTCCTTTAGATTGTATTGTGTCATTATCTTTATTAGGGGTTGTGCACTGCTGATCTGAATATTATGAATATTATAATATCTGAATATTATGTTTATGAGTTACGGTAGGGGGACGCTGATGGTGAATTTATAGAACCAATTGGGACGGTGACCTGAAAAGTTTGTGAACCACTGATATAGACTATGAAGAACAAAGTGCAGGAAGGAAAATGATTAAAGTTTGCATTGTATGACTTCTAGAGGCATGAACTTTGACATTATTTTTGCATTTTCATATAATGAAACAAATTAAAATTCATCACAATGATAACTGTTGTGTGGGAGATTAAATTAGCATGATAAACTGTCATTACCTGTTATAATATATTGGGAATACAAAGAGGGTTTAACAGGAGAGAAATACAGGACGCTTTTGTAATAATAATTTGAGTTATTAAAGGGAGCATAAAGGTCAAATTTTACTTTCATGATTCAGACAGAGCAGGCAATTTCAGAGACTTACTTCTATTATAAAACTTAATTTCTTTCTCTTGGTATTTTTTGTTGAAAATAATACCTAGATAGGTTAAGGAGCTAGCTGGTGATTGGTGCCTACACACATATACCTCTTGTCATTGGCTCACCAGTTTTCTGCTATGCCCAATAGCTCATTGCTTCATTGGAACTGACTTATACATATATGCACATCATTGTTTAATAATATTATCAGCATTTTATATTTGCACTTTTACGTATTCGTAAAAACAGGACAGCCATTAACGAAATATTACTTAAAGGACCAATACACACATAGGACTAGATTACAAGTGGAGCAGTAAATTATCGCGCTACCGTAAATGGGCAAATTAACTAGCCATTACAAGTGGCTGTTTATTGCTACCACGAGCTTGAGGTAACAATTAGCGCTCTAAAAATAGTGATTAGATCTTTGGTCACTTTTCTAAAAGTGCCCCAAATGCCCTCAAAATAGAGGGCATTAAAGTTCTGTACTAGGCAGTTTTGGGGCTTTAAAGTGTCTTTACATGGTGGTCTATGGGAACTGTGTGTTCTCATAGACTGCAATGCAATGTGCGCTACCTACCTGTTCGCTGCGCAAGGTTCTGATGCCGTCTCTCTCGTGAGTGCAACCCTTGCCAGCAATGCTCAAGTTTGCATTGCTGTAAACTTGTAATACCAGTGCACATTATCGTGCGCTGGAATTACAACGTGGAGCGCTAATATTGTTTGCATGCAAGCAATATTTAGCGCTCCACTTGTAATCTGGCCTATAGTATATAAATCAGCAATTAAAGGGACAGTAAAGTCATACGGCTAGATTTGGAGTTTGGCGGTAGCCGTGAAAACCAGCGTTAGAGGCTCCTAACGCTGGTTTTAGGCTAACTCCGGTATTTGGAGTCACTCAAAAAAGGGTCTAACGCTCACCTTTCAGCCGCGACTTTTCCATACCGCAGATCCCCTTACGTCAATTGGTAGGAATTAAGGTAGGAATCAGCCAATCAGAATCAAGTTCAATCCGATTTGCTGATCCAATCAGCCAATCAGATTGAGCTTGCATTCTATTGGCTTTTCCGATCAGCCAATAGAATGCGAGCTCAATCTGATTGGCTGATTGGATCAGCCAATCAGATTGAACTTGATTCTGATTGGCTGATTCCATCAGCCAATCAGAATATTCCTACCTTAATTCCGATTGGCTGATAGAATCCTATCAGCCAATCGGAATTCGAGGGACGCCATCTTGGATGACGTCCCTTAAAGGAACCGTCATTCTTCAGTTGGACGTCGCCGGAAGAAGATGGGTCCGCGGTGGAGGTCTTCAGGATGGAGCCGGTCGTCATTGGATGAAGATAGAAGATGCCGCTTGGATCAAGATGGTTGCCGGTCCGGATCGCCTCTTCTTCCCGGATAGGATGAAGACTTTGGAGCCTCTTCTGGACCTCTTCAGCCACCGGATGATGGATCGCCAGCCCCCGCTTGGGTTGGATGAAGATTTTGGAGCCAGGACGGATCGGTGATACCTGGTGAGGTGAAGACAAGGTAGGATGATCTTCAGGGGCTTAGTGTTAGGTTTATTTAAGGGGGATTTGGGTTAGATTAGGGGTATGTGGGTGGTGGGTTGTAATGTTGGGGGGGGTATTGTATGTTTTTTTTTTTACAGGCAAAAGAGCTGAACTTCTTGGGGCATGCCCCGCAAAGGGCCCTGTTCAGGGCTGGTAAGGTAAAAGAGCTTTGAACTTTAGTAATTTAGAATAGGGTAGGGCATTTTTTATTTTGGGGGTTTTTGTTATTTTATTAGGGGGCTTAGAGTAGGTGTAATTAGTTTAAAATTGTTGTAATATTTTTCTTATGTTTGTAAATATTTTTTTATTTTTTGTAACTTAGTTCTTTTTTATTTTTTGTACTTTAGTTTGTTTATTTCATTGTAGTTATTTGTAGATATTGTATTTAATTAATGTATTGATAGTGTAGTGTTAGGTTTAATTGTAGGTAATTATAGGTATTTTATTTAATTAATTTAATGATAGTATAGTGTTAGGTTTAATTGTAACTTAGGTTAGGATTTATTTTACAGGTAATTTTGTAATTATTTTAACTAGGTAACTATTAAATAGTTCTTAACTATTTAATAGCTATTGTACCTGGTTAAAATAATTACAAAGTTGCCTGTAAAATAAATATTAATCCTAAAATAGCTACAATGTAATTATAATTTATATTGTAGCTATATTAGGATTTATTTTACAGGTAAGTATTTAGCTTTAAATAGGAATAATTTATTTAATAAGAGTTAATTAATTTCGTTAGATTAAAATTATATTTAATTTAGGGGGGTGTTAGTCTTAGGGTTAGACTTAGCTTTAGGGGTTAATACATTTATTAGAATAGCGGTGAGCTCCGGTCGGCAGATTAGGGGTTAATAATTGAAGTAAGGTGTCGTCGATGTTAGGGAGGGTAGATTAGGGGTTAATACTATTTATTATAGGGTTAGTGAGGCGGATTAGGGTTTAATAACTTTATTATAGTAGCGGTGCGGTCTGCTCGGCAGATTAGGGGTTAATAAGTGTAGGCAGGTGGAGGCGACGTTGTGGGGGGCAGATTAGGGGTTAATAAATATAATATAGGGGTCGGCGGTGTTAGGGGCAGCAGATTAGGGGTACATAGGGATAATGTAAGTAGCGGCGGTTTACGGAGCGGCAGATTAGGGGTTAATAATAATATGCAGGGGTCAGCGATAGCGGGGGTGACAGATTAGGGGTTAATAAGTGTAAGGTTAGGGGTGTTTAGACTCGGGGTACATGTTAGAGTGTTAGGTGCAAACGTAGGAAGTGTTTCCGCATAGCAAACAATGGGGCTGCGTTAGGAGCTGAACGCGGCTTTTTTGCAGGTGTTAGGTTTTTTTTCAGCTCAAACAGCCCCATTGTTTCCTATGGGGGAATCGTGCACGAGCACATTTTTGAGGCTGGCCGCTTGTGTAAGCAACTCTGGTATCGAGAGTTGAAGTTGCGTTAAATATGCTCTACGCTCCTTTTTTGGAGCCTAACGCAGCCTTTATGTGGACTCTCAATACCAGAGTTATTTTTATGGTGCGGCCAGAAAAAAGCCAGCGTTAGCTTTTCGGGTCGTTACCGACAAAACTCTAAATCTAGCCGATAATTAGCCATGCATGATTTAGTCAGAGCATACAATTTTAAACAACTTTCCAACTTACTTCTATTATTTAATTTGCATCCTTCTCTTGTTATCCTTTGCTGAAAGGTTTACCTAGGTAAGCTCAGGAGCAGCAAAGAACCTAGGTTCTAGCTGCCGATTGGCTACTGCATATATATAAGATTTTTGGGGGGTTTCATATCCCTTTAAGCACTGCTTATATAGTTTAGAAGTTTCTGTACCACACACAAACATTTTATGGGGTGTTCCATTTTTCTAATGGAGCAGATCTCACAACTTTCATCTTTCATGAAACTTGCAGAAACATGAATTCTCGCACATAACTGAAAAATGATATCTACTCCATCAATTAAGATAAAAAAAGTATAACAAGCACTTTTACAGTATTTTTAATATAAATAACCCATACAATACCCTATACCTATAATGCCCCTTTACACATGCTTTGGAATACAAGAGGTTAATTTCACATATTTCTTATTATTAATATTACACACTGTACAAAAGATCACTTAAAACAATTCTAATGTAATTGTAACTGTAAAATTATCATTGTATTCGTCATTTTTGTTTTTATTACTGTTTTGTACTGATGTTGGGGTAATAGCAAACTCGTTTTCACAATAGTAGTCAAAAAGGTGAACTTACACTAGAATGCAATTAAATACTTACAGTGCTTATAGTAAGAGTGTTCTACTGCAGCATAAATAGATGGAAGCGTAATGTGAAACGCAACTGCACAAGGGTTTTTTGTGTTTAAAGGGACAGTCTAGTCAAAATTAATTGATTCAGATAGGGAATGCAATTTTAAGCAACTTTCCAATTTACTTTTTATCATCAAATTTGCTTTGTTCTCTTTGTATTCTTAGTTGAAAGCTAAACCTAGGTAGGCTCATATGCTAATTTTAAGCTCTTGAAGGCTGCCTCTTATTTGATCGTTTTTTACAGCTAGAGGGCATTAATTCACATGTGCCATATAGATAACATTGTGCTCATGCCCTTGGAGTTACTTATGAGAGGGTACTGATTGTCTAAAATTCAAGTCTGTCAAAATAATTGAAATAAGGGGGAAGTCTGCAGAGGCTTAGATACTTAGGTAATCAAAGAGGTAAAAAGTATATTAATATAACAGTGTTGGTTATGCAAAACTGGGGAATGGGTAATAAAGGGATTATCTGTCTTTTTAAACAATACAAATTCTGGAGTAGACTGTCCCTTTAATTTTAATGTGCTCTCTGTCTGCTTGTTTATCACAATTTATAACTCAATGGTTGTTTGTCCAAAAGGGAAGGATTGGAGCAGGATTAACATAGAGGGGAAACTTTTCTAAACATTAATCCACTTCGGGGTTATGGTCCATGCATAATAGGTGCTGAGATTGCACCATAGCTAAATAATTATCAGTCCCCTATACAAACCTCCTGCTATCCCTAACAACCTCTGTTATCCTGCAGCACTCACTAATAACTTCAAGCATATATACTATTTATATTAACTCAGGCAGAGATGTGTTTTTAATTGTTTTAGGGGCGGCAGATTTTTTGTTTTTTCTTGCTGTCTTTTTAGACTATAACCATTAAATTATAAGTTTTATATAATATTTTCCTTGTGCCCTACAACATTACCTATCTATCATAGGTTATCTGTATTTTAGTGTTTATTATCAATTTATTGCAATAACATAAATCAGTAATCGTAGTATAAAGCAAGGCAGTGATTAAACTATATTCACATTACTTATCTTCGAGTTTCAAATAAGGCATTATTATTAGCATAAAATAGTGCAGCTACATTTAGTGTCATCATTTAGTGGGGCACACACAGCAGATTTCTCAGGTGCTAATGTCTGAGACGTCACTCTAAGATGTTGACACAAACTCTCCTGCCACCCTCTCAGCATTTCTAATAATTAAACTACAGTTTAGCAGGTGTGTTTAATGTTATGTCAATCATATTATTTGTGCATGGAATTTTTAAAAGTTTCCAACCCCTTACAATGACCAATTTTGATACAGAAAAGTTGCTCAGAAAAAGTTGAAATAAATAATCAGACACATATATTACTCACCCTACAATAAAGTATAAAGTGTATAAAATAATAAATTAATACCATAAAAAAATGTATTTAAAAAATGTCATCAAGCAAAATAGCTATATCAACAAAGTCCCATGTAATGGATTGGTGTCTTCTGAAAATGACTCCTGAAGTCTATAAAAACTATAAATCAACAAAGAACACACTTGTGCAGTATAAGGATACACTAAACAAGCTACCCCTGCCAATAAATATGTTCTCACCTGATCCATATTATCAGATGCTGCTGGTTTATATTCATAAAATCCTGCTTGTTTGTTCCAGAGGGGGCTCAGATCCAGAACTTCCGGCACAGGAGGAAAAACAATATTTTGGTGAATAGTAACAGTTATGTTAAAGTTGTAGCCAGCAGTTAAATGTCCCTTAAATGCAAAGAATCTGAGGAAATTACCTTACATGATAACCAGATATTCAGATGTGTTTCTAACGAATTTCAAAGGCCTCAAATTTAAAGGGACATGAAACCCACATTTTTTCTTTCATGATTTAGAAAGAGAATGCAATTTTAAGCATCTTTCTAATTTACTTCTATTATCAAATTTGTTTTATTCTCTTGATATTCTTTGCTGAATAGCATATCTAGATATGCTCAGTAGCTGCTGATTGGTTGCTGCACATAGAAGCCTCATGTGATTGGCTCACCCATGTGCATTGCTTTTTCTTCAAATAAGGATATCTAAAAAATGAAGCAAAATAAATAATAGAAGTAAATTGTAATGTTGTTTAATTTTGTATGTCCTATCTGAATCATGAAAGAAAGATTTTAGGTTTAGTGGCCCTTTAAATTCCCTGTAAACACCTTGTGACATCTTTAGAATTCTAATAATAGCCCTACAGATATATACATAGATTGACAGACAGAGACAAACAAAAAGGCATAGATAGATAGATAATTAGATAGATAGATAGATAGATAAATTAATGGATTGATAGATACACAGATAGATAAATAGACAGACAGAAAAAGACAGATAGACAGAAACAGAATGACAGAGTCAAACAGACAGGTAGATAGATAGATAGATAGACAAAAATGACAGAAAGACAGAAACAGAGAAACAGACTGAAAGAGTCGAACAGACAGTTATATAGATAGATATAGATAGATAGATATAGATAGATAATAGATGATAGATAGATAAATAGATAGACAGACATAGAAAGAGACAGTCAGACAGAAACAGGCTGATAGAGACAGTCAGACAGATAGATAGCATAGGCAGAGATAGACATTTAGACATACAGACAGATAGACAGATGTGTGAAAAAAAATGATATCAAGAATCACACTTGCAAATCAGGACTCAGGAACCTACCAATGTTCAGTGTACAGGAAGCATAGTGAACGTAACTCTGTCAAGATAATTAGTATGATGGGTAAGAATGACCTTTATTGCAGGCACTATAATTGCATTGTCATGCTCTATTATGTGACCTTCTGAAGACCATCTCTCAGAAGCTCTAATGAGACCTTTTTTGGAAGCTGTTTGCGTTGTCAAGGAAAAAGCAAAGCTAGATGCAGGCAATGGGAACATGTTTCTTAACCCCTCCATGACTGGACCACAGTGTTCTAAAGAACAACTTAATTATTAATGCACATAAGACTGTACTAAAAGGGTGATGCCAGTAACACAAAAACTTTGTTAACCTAAACTAGAAGATTAATGCTTCAATAATAATGAGCAAAAGGGAAAAAAAATTAAACTGGTAATCTTAGCAATGCATGAGGAAAACAGATTATCCATCTATCTATCTGTCTATCTATCATCTATATATCTAATCTATTTATCTATCTATCTATCTATCCATGTATCTATTCTATCATCTATCTATCTATCTATCTATCTATCTATCTATCTATCTATCTATCTATCTGTCTATCTATCATCTATATATCTAATCTATTTATCTATCTATCTATCCATTTATCTATTCTATCATCTATCTCTCTATCTATCTATCTATCTATCTATCTATCTATCATCTATATATTTAATCTATATATATATATATATATATATATATATATATATATATATATATATATATATATATATATATATCTATCATATATCTATCATCTATCTATTTATTCTTTCATCTACGTTGATTGGAGTAGCCATGTTAGTCCAGAGATTTAGATATCAAAATAACAAGAGTATTGCATTGAGCAATGATACTTTTTTATTGGACTAACTATACATTTATAAGATGACAAGCTTTCGGAAGAGTGTCTTCCTTTTACTTTCATCTATATATCTAGTCTATCCATAGTAGATTTGATTTAAATCAAATTGATTTACTTTTTATTAAATGAGTATTGTTACTTATTTTTGCACCATTGTTAATGGGGTCATTCCTGAATAAGTGACAATACTTCTGTTTGAAGAATTATTAAGCACGTTGCCACCAAATTCTTCTTGTTAGTACTTTCCACTTAGTATTGGATTTTACTTGAAGGTATTAAACTAATTTTAGCTTTTTTCTCTTGACATCCATATTGAAAGGGACAGTATACACCAGAATTTTTATTGTTTTAAAAGATAGATAATCCCTTTATTACCCATTTCCCAGTTTTGCATAACCGACACAGTAATATTAATATACTTTTAACCTCTGTGATTATCTTGTATCTAAGACTTTGCAAACTGCCCCTTTTTCTGTTCTTTTGACAGACTTTTATTCTAGCCAATCAGTGCCTGCTCCCAGATTACTTCTCGTGCACGAGCACAGTGTTATCTATATGAAATACGTGAACTAACACCCTCTAGTGGTGAAAAACTGTTAAAATGCAATCTGAAAGAGGTGGGCTTCAAGGTCTAAGAAATTAGCATATGAACCTCCTAGGTTAAGCTTTCAACTAAGAATACCAAGAGAACAAAGCAAAATTGGTGATAAAAGTAAATTGGAAAATTGTTTAAAATTACATGCTCTATCTGAATCATGAAAGTTTATTTTGGCCTAGACTGTCCCTTTAAAGCTTGGATTTGTTTCCTGGGGAGAGAGGCCCTGTCATTTAAGATACACAGACACTTCCATATGAGTTACAGGAGAAACTGAGGCTGGCAGCATCCTCATACAGGGAAGTGTTTCCTATGTTGTATCTATTTGGTTTTTTATTTTCAATTATATACACTCCACCTGCAATAACCAATTAAAAACCAAGGGAAATGAAATCCCTGCCCTATCTAAAAACAATGCAAAAACACATATCCATGTGTCATCAGCAAAAAGAACTCACGCCAATGTTGCCATAATATCACTATACTGTATATTTTGACAAGCAGTTTCATAATTGCAAGTTAATATAGAGATCACATTAGTAAATGTACCACCGGTTACGTTAGGATAGAGAGCATATACTTAAAGGGATAGAAGGGTCAAAAATTAAATGTACATAGGTGCATTTCAATTTGAAATATAAACATTTTTGCAATATACTTCCATTAGCAAAACTGCTTCTAGTAAACGTTATTACTGTTTTTCTGCAGCATACGCACATATCCTGTGAAGGCCATGCACCAGTATTCAAACACCCCACCATTTCAGAGAGTAAGTAGTAGTTTTTATGACACAAATTTGTTTATTTGTTTTCAGAAGCACTATTCACCACAGCCAGCTCCCTGAGAAGGTGTGGTGTTTAAATACTGGTTCACAGGCCTTCACAGGATATGTGCGTATGCCGCAGAAACAGTTATAACTTTTACTAGAAGCATTTTTGCTAATAAAAGTAAATTGCAAACATTTTTATATTTCAAATTGAAATGCACCCCTGTTTTTTGGTACAATATATATCTATACCAATTTATATAGATGCTTATATATAGGTATAGATGTATACAGAGATATATGAACATTGGAATGTGAAATATTTGCAGTAAATACACAGATTAACACTTTATTAAATATGAATATTGCATAACTATGCCTTTGCATGTTTTCATCTACTTTACTGCAAAGGGCTCCATTGCACTTATATATATATATATACACTAGTCCCAAAGCTTGTATACACAGGCCAAAATCCCCATCCAATTGAATCCCCTCTCCCTCCTTCCCTTCTCTTTTTTTTCTGCAGTGCAGCGGTCACACCTGCTCCCGCCCCCCCCCCTCCTGCCCCCCGCCTGCTCCCACACCCTCCTGCCCCCCCACCCGCTTCTATACTATAGTATTTTTTACGTATATGTTTTAGACAAATGGCTTAGGGAAAACAAAAATTGCCTAACTAGTATTTAGGCAAATAGTTTTGCACATTTCTTTCATGTTTCTACAGATTTAAAAAAAATTATTTGCAGATGAAATTGGCGCCCAGAAAAACAGGGAAAATGGCCTCTGCTGGCTAGTAGCTGCACAGGCATCCCTGTAAGTGGCCCCTGCTACCTAGGAACCCTCAAGCAAAGTGGCCCCTGCTCAACAATAGGTGCCTAAGCACCCCAGGAAAGTGTCTCCTGCTTGCCAACAGGTGCCCAGGCCTCCCAGGAAAGTGGCCCCTGCTTGCCAATAGTTGCCTAGGAGCACATAAAGAAAGTTGCACCCTGGGAATGTGTGCCCTGCTCACCAATATGTGCCAATATGTGCCCAGGCACTCCATGAAAGTGTCCCCTGCTTATCAATAGGATCCCAGGCAAACCGGGAATGTGGAAACCTGCCTCCCAGTTTGTTCCTAACAACCTGGGAAAGTGGCCCCTGCTTGCTAATATGTTCCTGGGCACCATGGAAAAGTGGCCCCTGCTTATCAATACGTACACAGGCACCCCAAGAATGTGGTCCTTGATTGCAAATAGCAGTCTACGATCCCTCAATAAAGTGGCCCCGATCAAGAATTTGTGCCCAGGCACTCCAGGAAAGTGGCCCCTGATCACCATTTTGTTCCCAGGCATTCCAGGAAAGTGGCCCCTGATCACCATTTTGTTCCAAGGCATTCCAGGAAAGTGGCCCCTGATCACCATTTTGTTCCAAGGCATTCCAGGAAAGTGGCCCCTGCTGGCCAATAGGTACACAGGCACCCTGGGAAAGTGGCCTTTGCTCACTAAGAGGCCTGGAAAGTGCCCCCTGCTTGCCAATACGCTCTCAGGCACTCTGAGAAAATGGCCTCTGCTGGCTTATCAGCGCTCAGGCAACTAGCAAAAGTGGCCCCTGCTCGCCAATAGGCACCCTAGAAAGTGGCCCCTGTTTGCCACTAGAGCAACATTATGAAATGTACATTGCTGGGGATCATTAAAATGATATATGGTAAATCTTTACAATTCTGTTATTGTTTTTAAATGATGCTTTGATTTTACGTCCCTAAGACACACACCATATGAAAGAGCAGGCAATTTCCTTTCATGTGTTGGATATTGGGTATTTCAATGGCTTAAGGGAGCTGAGATTGAGGGGTTAAAATAGTAACCCCCTCCATACAGCTCTCTTAAGCTCCTAACTGGAGCCCAGGGTTAGTGACATCACCACGTTCATGTGGGGTGATGTCACTGGCATCCAAGGATTCCCCTCGGAAATGCTGGGCCACTTGGCCACCTCGTATGTGGGGGTAATTGTGGGGGGGGGGCTTGATTAGCTTTGAAACCCCCCTCTCCTGATGACAACCACTGAGTAGCCAAGGTAAAGTTTTAAAATCACAACTTTTTCATTTTGTTATCCTGATTTAAAATGTTTTGCAAATAAATCAAGAGCAGTCAAGTTATACTCTTCTTGAAAATTCCAGTGGAATCCATGTTCCTTGTCTCTTAAGGTGTGACCAAATATGAACATACAAGTCAAATATAAACTCTTCACAACTTAGATTGAACATGCAATTTTAAGAGACTCTTCAAATAACTTCTGTTATCAAATCTTCTTATTTATCTTGGTATTCTTTGTTAAAAAAACAAACAATAGATAACTTGTAAATCACAATAAGCAATATTAAAATAAACAAAAAATGTGATAGTGTACTTAAGGATATATACTATTAATATAAAAAGTGTGCAATCCCAAATTAGATAAGATGTTGCTTGAAGAACCTCAACCTCCAAGAGAGTAAATGTTATGATAGTGAAGTCCTGTCTGTGTAATTAAGTATTTTTGAAAAAGTCAAGTGCTGATTGGCAAAACGTATGTCGGATATGTGAAGGTGACGTCACACAGAGGGCAGTGTTATGATCTCCTTTCTCTTTAAATCCTTCTGACACCTCCCTTTCCACAACCCTTAAAAGGACCATCTGATCCCTATTTGCTTGCTTGATTATTTTAGTGTAACAGGGAAAGTTAGTTGTTAGGACTCTCCACTGTTATCCTGTTATCCAGCCTTTAGTGATTAAATAAGTCACTTCAACTGTCTCAACATTTATCCACATTGGGACTTTGTTTCAATTAAGATTTCTTCGCATATTCTAAGGACTTTAACATATCAAGAAGATCTGTATTCTGAACTCTCACCTCTCAGTTTACAAACTGCTCTCCGCTCCTGAATAGCAACTCTGTGACGTCATTCAAGCCGACACCAGCTCAGCATATGCAGACAGCGTTCAGACGCCAAACTGTTTACACAAGCTACCGCATCTATAGCCTTTAACCCTGCTTCCTACACTGCTTCAAGGAATACTAACAGCAAACAGTTGGTTTCAACGGAGAAACTTAAAGGATTTATCACCTCTCTGAAACTAAGAACCGGAGGAGTTATCTACAAACCGCAAGTATCAAAAGCCTTGATTAATACTCTATTGCATGTTTGCTTAACTCCTCATAAAGACTTTGCTTATACAAATACCGGAACAACTCTGTTTGCATAATCAGACTTCTTCTTTGCTTAAACTTGAGATTTATTAACTTTGCATACTAACAACAATTTAACCACTTACTGCCTTCTCAGCAGCACCATTTAAAGCTTGTATTCATTTAAGAAGAGCTATTTTACAACTACAGTGAAAGTTAACTGTGAGTTGTGCTATTATTATTTAGCCTGTTAATTTGGATTAAATACGCTATTTAATCCCTTTCCTTACTCTTCTGACAATAAGAGTTTTGGATTATTTAAATAGCTACAAATACAACATTTTAGTTCATATCATTGTCTGAACTTTATTCATAAATTGCAAAAGACCTGACAGAAAACATAACAGAATAATCAAGCCTGTAAAAGAGTCTCAACTGTAACTTAATATGGATCCAGTTGAGATGAGTAATCAAATAACCTCTCTAAATCAAAAGGTTGACTTATTAGCTCAGGGAATGACTGCGCTGCAAAATGAGAACAACACTCTCAGGAGGATTATTAATGACTTTCTCACTCAAAAGGCAACGGAGTTTCCTGAACCACAAGTTAACCCCCCAGCCACTTACTCTGGTGACCGCTCTAAATTCAGAGAATTTAAAAATGCTTGTATGCTAATGTTTTCTTTGAAGCCACGTACATACCGAAATGATAAAGTTAAGGTATGTACCGCTATCTCATTTCTATCTGGAGAGCCTAGAGCTTGGGCGGATAGATTTTTTGAATCTGACGATCCTATGTTAAACTCCCTGGATACTTTTTTCCAAAACATGGCAGTATTGTATGAAGACATACACAAACAACAGACAGCCGAGAACACTATACGCTCCCTAAAACAAGGTAAACGGGCTGTAGAAGACTACATTGCTGAATTCCAACTTTGGGCAACGGATTCTGAATGGAATTCAGTCAGTCTAAAAAAATCAGTTCCGTTTGGGACTCTCTGAGCATCTAAAGGATGATCTCTCAAAGGTGGATTTCCCTGATACTTTAGAAGGTTTATTTAAATTATGCATAACAATGGATCGCCGTTACAGAGAGAGAAAACAAGAGAGAGTACATAGTGATTCAAGTTTGAGAAAACATTATCCCTCAACCCCTGAAAGGTCTACCAGTTCATCTGTTCCTATGGAGATAGGAGTTATTAGGGGACCTCTGACCAGTGAAGAAAAACTGAGAAGACGTATAGGAAGATTATGCATGTACTGTGCAAATAAAGACCACAATGTATCAACCTGTCCTCAACTCAATCGTCCAAAGAAGGGTAAAATATTACTTATGACTATTAAACCTCCCATAAAAGAGTATACTCATCTCTCATTAAATTTGTCGTTACAGTGGGATCAACATCAGTTCCAGGAAGTGGCCATAATTGATTCCGGGGCTTATGGAACATTTATTGATCAAGCATTGGTGTCACTTAATAAAATTCCTTGTGTGCAAAAAACCACTCCATTGTTTGTGCGTGTTGTTGATGGATCACATTTCCTCAAAGGTCCAATTACACACCAGACCATACCCTTACTCACTATCACCAACACTGGACACAAGGAATACATTACATATGACATCATCCCTAGTTCAGTTCACCCAGTTATACTCGGGTATCCCTGGCTTAAAAAACATAATCCCACCATAAACTGGTCTACCAATCAGATCACTTTTAATTCTAAATTCTGTACTGATACTTGTCACCCATATATAACCATTAATCATTTAGACCTCCTTCTTCCAAATGAGTATAAGGATTTCTCAGACGTTTTTAACCTCAAAAAAGCTGAAGTATTACCTCCACACAGAGAGTTTGATTGTCCGATTGACACGAAACCCGGGGCTGTATTACCTACAAACCGTATTTTTCCACTTTCACAAAAGGAATTACAACACCTTTGAGAATACCTCGATGAAAATTTACGCAAAGGTTTTATATCACCCTCATCATCTCCAACAGCTTCAGCCATATTTTTTGTAACAAATAAGGACGGGACTTTACGTCCTATTATTGATTATCGAGCATTAAATGCAGTCACTATCAAAAATCGTTACCCATTACCACTGATACCAGAATTACTTGAAAGATTGAATGGTGCCAATATCTTTACCAAACTCGACCTTAAGGGTGCTTATAATCTCATCCGCATAAAATCAGGTCATGAATGGAAAAAACAATACAAAAGCAGATGCTCTCTCCAGATCTCTTCAAGCTCCAACAGAAGAAGAAGAGAAACTTAGTATTATTCCTCCACATAAAATCCTCGGAATAATATCTACTCTTCAGAGTGAAATTTTATCAAGTCAACAAAAGGATCTTTCTATTCCTGAAGAATGTCATAAAGATCCTGAAACTGGACTCTTCACTTTTAATAATTTAATATATATACCAACTGATTTAAGAAAACAGATTATGCAGCAGTATCATGATTCACCCCTTTCTGGGCACCCAGGAATAAATAAAACTTATGATCTAATAAAACGATACTTTTGGTGGCCTAGATTAAAAGAAGATCTTCTATTATACATATCTCATTGTCGGATTTGTTCCATGAAAAAGAAGGTTCACTATAAACCATTCGGGTTACTTAGCCCACTACCCATACCCGATAGGCCATGGTCAATCGTTGGTATGGATTTCATAGTGGAACTTCCTCCATCAAATGGTTATACAGCCATTTTGGTGGTCGTAGACCACTTGACCAAATTGGCTCACTTTATACCCCTAAAACAAACACCATCTGCTCCAACTACTGCTAAGTTATTTCTCTCTCATATCGTAAAACTTCATGGACTACCTACTTCCATAGTAAGTGATCGAGGATCACAATTTACTTCAAAATTCTGGAGAAATTTATGCATTCAATTAAAGATCTCTCCTAAATATTCCACGGCATTTCATCCCCAGACAAATGGGTTGACTGAGAGACTTAATCAAACCCTCGAACAATATCTCCGGTGTTACATCTCTACACAACAAGATGATTGGGCAGATTGGCTCTCGATGGCAGAATTTGCCTACAATAACTCAGTCAACAGTTCAACTGGTTTCTCCCCCTTTTATGCCACCTATGGGTATCATCCATCTAGTTTCCCGAAGATGGGTTTCAGTTCGAATTCTCCTTCAGCTCTGGACTACTCAATTAAATTGAGAGACAACTTTGTTACCCTACAAAAACATCTACAGAATGCAAAGGAGACCCAAAAGATCTACTATAACAGGAAGCATGCTTTGCCACCCTCGTATAAAGTGGGGGATTTGGTTTGGTTGTCAACCAAAAATATCAAATTGAAGGTCCCCAGCAAGAAATTAGCATCCCAGTTCCTTGGTCCCTTCCCTATCACAAGGGTCATAAATGAGAATGCTGTTGTTTTGAAGTTACCTACCTCTCTAGCCATCCACCCATCTTTCCACGTCTCTCTTTTGAAACCATTTAAGGGGGATGCAGGTTCTCTGGATGCTGATGTCTCTGACTGTACTTCATTAATAGAAGCAGAGGACGAGTATGAAATTGGTCGTATTCTGGATTCTAGAGTTCGTGATCGAATCCTTGAATATCTGGTACACTGGAAGGGTTACGCTTCATCTGAGGATTCGTGGGTTCCTGTGTCTGATGTGAATGCTCCACGTCTATTGGCTGCGTTTCATTCTCGACATCCCCTGAAGCCTGGTCCAGGACTCCCTGTGATGCGATCTTGAACGGGGGGATCTGTTATGATCTCCTTTCTCTTTAAATCCTTCTGACACCTCCCTTTCCACAACCCTTAAAAGGACCATCTGATCCCTATTTGCTTGCTTGATTATTTTAGTGTAACAGGGAAAGTTAGTTGTTAGGACTCTCCACTGTTATCCTGTTATCCAGCCTTTAGTGATTAAATAAGTCACTTCAACTGTCTCAACATTTATCCACATTGGGACTTTGTTTCAATTAAGATTTCTTCGCATATTCTAAGGACTTTAACATATCAAGAAGATCTGTATTCTGAACTCTCACCTCTCAGTTTACAAACTGCTCTCCGCTCCTGAATAGCAACTCTGTGACGTCATTCAAGCCGACACCAGCTCAGCATATGCAGACAGCGTTCAGACGCCAAACTGTTTACACAAGCTACCGCATCTATAGCCTTTAACCCTGCTTCCTACACTGCTTCAAGGAATACTAACAGCAAACAGTTGGTTTCAACGGAGAAACTTAAAGGATTTATCACCTCTCTGAAACTAAGAACCGGAGGAGTTATCTACAAACCGCAAGTATCAAAAGCCTTGATTAATACTCTATTGCATGTTTGCTTAACTCCTCATAAAGACTTTGCTTATACAAATACCGGAACAACTCTGTTTGCATAATCAGACTTCTTCTTTGCTTAAACTTGAGATTTATTAACTTTGCATACTAACAACAATTTAACCACTTACTGCCTTCTCAGCAGCACCATTTAAAGCTTGTATTCATTTAAGAAGAGCTATTTTACAACTACAGTGAAAGTTAACTGTGAGTTGTGCTATTATTATTTAGCCTGTTAATTTGGATTAAATACGCTATTTAATCCCTTTCCTTACTCTTCTGACAATAAGAGTTTTGGATTATTTAAATAGCTACAAATACAACATTTTAGTTCATATCATTGTCTGAACTTTATTCATAAATTGCAAAAGACCTGACAGAAAACATAACAGGCAGGGACTTGTCTTACTGAAACAACAGACCGCTAAGACATTAGACATTGTGCCATATCACAATCTATGCGGGTGTTTTTTTATGTTCTGCACAGTACAAAAGTAACCCCAGTGGTAGGGATGGGCGAATGTTTCTAAAAATTCAAAATTTAAAACGAATTTTGATACATTCGTTCGTGCGAATCGAATTTCAAATGTTTATATAACATTCTAACATTCTATATTCGAATTTTCGTTTTTGAATTTTTCAATAAAATTTGAAAATATTCATTTGAATAATAGAATGTTTAGCTATCTATTCATTCAATTTCGAAATGTAATATTCGAATGTCACATTCGAATTTGAAATAGTATTTCTAGTCTAATACTGTGTTTTAAATGTAATATTCGAATTCGAATGTGACATTCGAATTCGAATGTCACATTCAAATTCGAAATAGTATTTCTAGTCTAATACAGTGTTTTTTAAATGTAATATTCAAATTCGAATGTGATACTCGATTCGAATGTAACATTCGAATTCGAAATAGTACTTCTAGTCTAATATACTGTGTTTTATAAATGTAATATTCAAATTCGAATGTGATATTCGATTAGAATGTGACATTCAAATTCGAAATAATGTTTCTAGTCTACAATTGTGTTTTATAAATGTAATATTCAAAGTCGAAAGTGACATTCGAATTCGAATGTGACGTTCGAAAACTGTAAATAACATTCGAAAATCAAATTTTTAAGAATATTCGTTCTTATCAACATTCTATTATGTAAATCGAATTTCTACAATAACATTCGTTCTAACATTCGAATTTGAATATAAACACATTCGCCCATCTCTACCCAGTGGCTGTAAACACACCTTAATAAAAGCTGTTATTTTGGCATAATCAAGGCATATCCACTTCTTTACACCCAAGGAGGGAGATTTGTTTGAGCTGTTATACTCTGAGCTTGGTTTTAAGCTCAGTACTATGTGAGTATGGTTTCAATGTTATATGGAAAAAACAGCACTAACAAAAGTGTGTTTTAAGAAAAGAGAGGTGCGCCTATTCAATGCTATTCTTAAAGTGAAAGTTATAATTATGATATTTTCTATTATTTCCTGTAAAGAATATATAATATAAAACAAAAATACAACACTAAAATTATATATATATATATATATAAGAATGATCAACAAATGAAATATAATAAATACTTATTGGATTCCTCGGTATTGATATACAGAAAAAGAAAAGTCCATGTATATTCAGTGTACTGAAAAGTCCCACAATTCTTGAGAAATTATATAGTGTAGATAGCCCCAGGAATCAGCAGCTCTCTCCAAAGTATACGTGGAAATGAAGCTTGGTCCTGGGAATGACAAAAGAGGGAAGAGGCGCTCTGGTGCAGATAAACCCAATAATGAGTGAGATTTCCAATAAAAGAGAAATACTAATACTCACAAGGGTGATTGCACTTCCAGTGCAATAATCCACAAGCCGAAACTTCTGAGCCGTTCGGCTGACTCTTTCTCTCCCGGTATGCTCCCGGCAACAATCAGGCCCCGGTATGCTCCCGGCGACAATCTGGCCCCAAGCAGGTCAGAGAAAGAAATAATCTGTTTAGGAAGCAACCCTTACAACTCCAAGCAGATAATTGCAGCACCTGAACAAACAGATTGTTCAGGTGCTGCAATTATCTGCTTGGAGTTGTAAGGGTTGCTTCCTAAACAGATTGTTTCTTTCTCTGACCTGCTTGGGGCCAGATTGTCGCCGGGATCATACCGGGGCCTGATTGTTGCCGGGAGCATACCGGGAGAGAAAGAGTCAGCCGAACGGCTCAGAAGTTTCGGCTTGTGGATTATTGCACTGGAAGTGCAATCACCCTTGTGAGTATTAGTATTTCTCTTTTATTGGAAATCTCACTCATTATTGGGTTTATCTGCACCAGAGCGCCTCTTCCCTCTTTTGTCATTCCCAGGACCAAGCTTGGTTTCAATGTTGCAGTAATACATAATTACACAGACAGGACTTCACAAATGTTTTGTTTATTCTTTGTTAAAATGCTTACCTTAGAGCAGCAACGTACTACAGGGAGCTAGCTGGTGATTGGTGGCTATAAACATATGCCTCTTTTTATTGGCTCACCAGATGTATTCTACTAGCTGCCAGTAGTGGATTCTTTCTCTGGAACTGACTTTAATTATAACTTTCAGGGGTTAAACAGAAACTTATATGCAAACCACAGTGCAATAATGAAATTTTGTAACTATTTGGAGTATCTCCTTTATTGTGTCCCTTTAATGTCGAATTTAATGCATCATTTCCACTCCATTAAGAATAATCTACAAAATCCTAGAATTACCTTTTAAACTTGAGTCAATTTATTTAAGGGGAGGCAATAGACAAAAGTTAATCTATATCATTATGCTATTTAAAACAAAATCAGTGCATGGATAGCGCTGATTACTTAATTGCTTTTTTCACGTGTTAACATTTTTTTGATTATATTGATAGACTGAGTGGATAGATGTGGCAGATCTTCTCTAGATTTTATAGAAGTGCACTCCAGGATATTGTTAAAGTTGGTACTTGATCCTACAATTACACTGGGTGCTCGGTGATTGTACAAATTGTATTACTGTAATCTGGGGTTCTGCTTTACCATAACAATAAATCTATCTGTATATCTTTGTGTGAGCTTGTGTAGAGTATAAAAGGCCAAGTCCTGCTTCTATGTACTTGGAATCTAAAGGTAAGAGAGGAAGAGAGACCAAAGAGTTAAATGGACATGAAACCTAAAAAAAATTCTTTCATGATTCAGATTCAGATACAGCATACATTTTTAAACTTTTCAATTGACGTCTATAATCTAATTTCCTTTGTTACCCTGGTGTACCTGGGTAGGCTTAGAAGATGAGAGCTAGCTGCTGATTCGTTGCTGCACATATATGCCTCTTGACATTGGCTTATCAATGTGTTCAGCTAACTCCCAGTAGTGAATTGCTACTCCTTCAATAAATAATACTAAGAGAATGAAGCAAAATTGATAATAGAAGTATACTGGAAAGTTGTTTATAAATGTAAGCTCTATCTGAATCACAAAAGAAAACTTTTCTGTTTCATATCCCTTTAACATAAAAAGAACAAAAATAAAAAAGGAACACGAAACAAGGGAAATACTAGGGTTGCCACCTCAGCCACATTTCCCTGGACAGTTATGAGTTACACATGTTACAGGGTGTGCAGGGAGGAACATAAGTAGAGCTGTCCAGCACCACAATTCATGTAATGTCCAGGAGCACTGTACATTTTCTTCCCTGTAACAAGTGTAACTCATAGCTTTCCAGGAAAACATGGTTGAAGTGGCAACCCTAGGCAATACATAGATGAAGGTGGCAAGAAGGATGCCTATGGTAAGTCATTATAAAATAGAAAACTACAAAAGGAATCGCTATGTGTGCAAATGGTGCAAGGGAAAGAGTACTTTGCAAATTAATTTCACAGGTTCAGTTCACCCTTAAAGGGACACTGAACCCAAAATTTTTCTTTCAGGATTCAGATAGAGCATAAATTTTAAGCAACTTTCTAATTTACTCCTATTATCAAATGTTCTTCATTCTCTTGGTATCTTTATTTGAAATGCAAGTATGTAAGTTTAGATGCCGGCCCATTTTTTGCGAACAACCTGGGTTGTCCTTGCTGATTGGTGGATAAATTCATCCACCAATGAAAAAGTGCTGTCTAGAGTTCTGAATTAAAAAAAAAGCTTAGAGGCCTTCTTTTTCAAATAAAGATATCAAGAGAACGAAGAAAAATGATTATAGGAGTAAATTAGAAAGTTGCTTAAAATTGCATGCTCTATCTGAATCACAAAAGAAAAAAATTGGGTTCCGTGTCCCTTTAAAGGGATAGTAAAAAAGTCAAAATGAAACGTTCATGGTTCAGATATAGCATGTGGTTCTAAACAGCATTCCAAATTAATTCTATTATCGTATTTCCTTTTTTCTCCTAATATCCTTTGTTGAAAAGTAAACCTAGTTAGGCTCAGAAGCAAGAATGCAATACTGGGAGCTAGCTGCTTATTAATGGATGCATATATATGCCTCTTGTCACCAGATGTGTGCAGCAAGCTCTGAGTAATGCATAGCTGCTTCTTTAAGAAAGGATGTCAAGAGAATGAAACAAATTTGATAACATATATAAATTGGAAAGTTCTTGTATGCTGTGAAAATTTTTGGGTTTTATGTCCCTTAAAAGTAGGTTGTAATTTTTTTTTTTTTTTTTTAATGTTACAGTGATGTAACATAGCTCCGTCTGGTATTTTCTAAATGTATGCCAAACAATAATCATTTATTTCAAATCACTTGCTTATAAACATACCTAACCTGTGTTTATGGTGGTCTAACTATATAACTCTGTATGTGATATCATTAAGAAATGCAAAACTATGAAAGTACATAAAAGTCATTCAGATAACTCAAAAGATTTGGCGGTAGATTTAATAAAGGGCGAGCTGACATGATTCGATGTAGCATACGCTGTCAGCATTTAACATTGCACAAGCATTTCTGGTGAAATGCTTGTGCAATGCCGCCCCCTGCTCACTGGCGGCCAATCAGCCGCTAGCAGGGGCCATCAATCATCCCAATCGAATCAGGATGATTTCAGTCCGCCACCTTCTTAACTTCCATTTCCGGCGGACCTGAAACGATAGGGCTCCAGAGTACCATCCGCTGCTTCATAAATGGAGCCCATAGTATCTATGAAGGAAAAAAGTACTTACCTTGATTGGAAACTGGAACCATTCTTGCATATGTGTTTCAGGCCCATGTCAGGTACAGGTAGCACTGGACATCAGATGAGCAGCAACAGTAACAGGTCAATAAAGGGTAATCCAAAGAGAAGTCAGAAGACAGGCCAGGATTCAACACAGTGATGTGCAGTCACTAGAGGCAGATGAGGCAGTGCTTCACCTCTCATATGGGCAAAGCACAAGAGAGGCACAAGCAGGTCTTCCCACAATTACACAACATGCTGCGCCACCTACTGGATGAAAGTGGTTAAGATCATTGCATGGCCCATTAACTGCTTATTTGAGGCAGTCCTATTTGGGCTGACCCAATCCAGTGAGAGGCATTAGTAAGTGGAACTTAGGGTTGGGGCTGGATGTTTAATCATATAAAACAAAACAAAAATGGAAAAAAAACAACTTTCATTTATTTTGTTGCTGTCCTGTAAAGCTGACAGCTTTGCTAAAGTGAAAAAGAGAGTTCTGTACTACCCCTCTAAGTGCAGTGGAATGTTCCACTTTCACTTCCTTATGCAGAGCAGGAAGAGAAGAGATGCAGAGAGAGAGCAGTGTTTTAGCCACATTTTATTAAGGTAACTTCTACAACCTTAGATTTTACTGAAAGGGATTCTGTTAGTGAAAATTATAATTTAATGAATGTGGATTAGTGTTTCTTTTTTTTACTCTTTTACAGCAGTTTAAGGATCGTTTTTTGTATTTTATTTCCTCAAACTTTACATTAGCAGCTTGCCTCTGTACTTCACACTAATTTATATTATTTATTCTCATTTTCTGAACTCTCTGTAGCTCTGCTCTTTTTTTTTACTTAAAAATGCAGTGGTCCCTCTCCCCCCCCCCCTTGTGTGTGTGTGTCTCTCTCTCTATCTATCCATCTCTCTCCTTATGTGTTGTTCTCCCCATGGTCTCTTTCTCTCTCTGTCTCTCTTCCTCCCCCTCTGACTCTCTCATCCCTTATGTGTCTCTCTAACCCTCTGTGTGTGATTGTGTGTCTCTCTCTCTCTTTCTCTAACCCTCTGTGTGGGATTGAGTCTCTCTCTCTCTCTAACCCTCTGTGTGTGATTGTGTCTCTCTTTCTCTCTCTCTCTCTCTCTCTCTCTCTCTCTCTCTAACCCTCTGTGTGTGATTGTGTTTCTCTCTCTTTCTCTGTCTTTCTAACCCTCTGTGTGTGATTGTGTATCTCTCTTTCTCTCTCTCTCTAACCCTCTGTGTGTAATTGTGTCTCTCTTTCTCTCTCTCTCTCTAACCCTCTGTGTGTGATTGTGTCTCTCTCTCGCTTTCTCTCTAACCCTCTGTGTGTCTCTCCCCCCGTCTCTCTCTCCCTCTCCCCCCGAGTGCTTTTCTGTGTTTCTGTCTACCTTTTATTTATTTAATTAATGAATTGGTAGTGCCATCTGATGGTGTGGATTTATTTAAAGGGGTGGGTTCAAGCGCCCGACCATCTTTAAATTTCACCAGCCGCTACTGGATCAAGACATTTTTATATTTACTGAATAATGAAATAATCTATAAGCATAATTTGCAGCATTAAAGTAAAAAGTATGTTTTAAACATATTTTTTTGGGGGCCTGGATTTCTAGATCTCATAATCAGAGCAAGCATTTTGTTATCTGGCAAGAGTTTCTGTTACAATCCTTTAGACTAAAATCAGATGTTTACTAAGTTGACCAGTTTTCCAAGACACCATTTAAAGGGACATGAAACCCATATGTTTTATTTCATGATTTAGAAAGAGCATGCAATTTTAAATAACTTTCCAATTTACATCTAATATCTAATTTTCTTCATTCTTTTGATATCCTTTGTTGAAAATTATATCTAAATATGCTCAGTAACTGCTGATTCGTGGCTGCACATAGATACCTCATGTGATTGGCTCACCCATGTGCATTGCTATTTCTTCAACAAAGGATATCTAAAGAAGAGGTCAGTAGCCAGGTAATCAGTCCTTAGCTCATGTTATAGGAAAGGGTGAGGCAGGATAAACACCAGGGTCAAAAGCAGGGAGACAAGCCAGAAACAGGAACAAAAGGACTTTTATGAGAAATAACCAAGCAAAGGACTGGCGTCAATAAAGAATATTTTAAAACCTTCTTCATGCGCTGTCAGCATTTATCATTGCAGAAGCATTTTTAGTGAAATGCATGTAAATAGAATTTAAAAGGTTGCTCTAAAAGTAAAAGTGCAATATTACAAGCAGGAGACAAAAAGAAAACGCCCTCTGGATGCGTTTAAAGGGTTAAAACAATTCAAAGATTGGGTCCCTGTGCTCAAAAGCAGAATATTAAAGGATCTAGAGTATGAAAAAGCGAAAGTAGCTTGTGTTATATGTGGAATGAATACAAAATGTATAAAATGTACAGTATATAATAAATACTAAATTAAATAACCAGCAGTATTAGCAATGGACACAAATGATAAAGTTTAATAACACAATAGATACATATAAATAAATAACCAGCAGTGGCTCACAGTACTAAAAAATATATTAAAAAAATAATCGGTCAATTGTTATATTCAACTATAACTCATTTAGAGCTATATTGGGAAGTTCTTCGTAAGTTCCAAAAAAGGCAAGTGTGGCAAAGACAGGTAAAGTCTGGAAAGTCTCAAAGTAGAACGCTGGAGAGTACTCCCTGTTTTCTCTGTATACTGATTACCCTCGATCACTACTTTTGCAGCTAACAGCTAGATTGGTATGCAAGTTAGGAATTTCTTATTATCCCCAAGCAGCTTGGTAAAATAGTTAGCCTAAAATTGGCGGATTACCTTGCAATCCGGCTACCTGGCGTTGTACCTCACTGGCACCCTTTCATCCGGGGATTTCCTCCTCTCTGGTCAGTGACAATCATGTGATTGGTGTCTTCCAATAGCAGTATATTGTGGCTTTGAGCTGTATCAATCGCGTTAAATTTGAATCAGTTACATATAGAAGTCCAGCTTCCAAATGAAGTTTACAGAGCGCTCTGTTTCCAAACTGTTTTCACAAGCAGTTTTTTCAAGTAGTACGCATCTACGCATTTCAGTCATTCAAGGCCTTTATCAAGAGCTTGCTTGTGAAAACCGTTTGGAAACAGAGCGCTCTGTAAACTTCATTTGGAAGCTGGACTTCTATATGTAACTGATTTAAATTTAACCGCGATGGATACAACTCAAAGCTACATTACTGCTATTGGAAGACAACAGTCACATGATAATCACTGACCAGAGTGGAGGAAATCCCTGGACGAAAGCCATTCAAGGCCTTTATCAAGAACTTGCTTGTGAAAACCGTTTGGAAACAGAGCGCTCTGAATCTATTGAGTTATTAAACTGTATTAATTGTGTCCATTGCTAGTACTGCTAGTTATTTAGTTATATAGATTAGTATTTATTACATATATTTTATACATTTTGTATTTATTCCACACATAACAGAAGCTACTTTAGCGTTTTCATACTCTAGATCCTTTAATATTCTGATTTTGAGCGCAGGTACCCACTCTTTTAATAGTGAAATGCTTGTGCAATGCCGCCCCCCTGCACATTCGCAGCCCAATCGCCCGCTAGCAGGGGGTGTCAATCAACCTGATCGTATACAATCAGGCGGATTGCTGTCCGACACCTCAGAGGTGGCAGACAAGTTAAAGGAACATGTAACCCACATTTTTTCTTTTGTGATTTAGAAAGAGTAAGCTTAAACAACTTTCTAATTTACTTCTATTATATATTTTGCCTCATTCTCTTTATATCCTTTGCTGCAAAGCATATCTAGATAGGCTAAGTAGCTATAGAATGAAGCAAATTAGATAATAGAAGTAAATTGGAATGCTGTTTAAAATTGTATTCTGTGCCTGACTCATGAAAGAAAAATTTGGGGTTTAATGTCCCTTTAACCCCTTAGTGACCAGACCACTTTTCCATTTGTTGAACGTTTGGGACCAAGGGTATTTTTACATTTCTGCAATGTTTGTATTTAGCTGTAATTTTCCTATTACTCATTTACTGTACCCACACATATTATATACCGTTTTTCTCACCATTAAATGGACTTTCTGAAGATAACATTATTTTTATCATATTTCATAATTTACTATAATTTGTTTTATAAAATATGATGAAAAAATGGAAAAAACACACTTTTTATAACTTTGACCCCCAAAATCTGCTACACATCTACAACCACCAAAAAAACCCATGCTAAATAGTTTCTAAATAACCCAATGTTTACATGTTCTTTGCTGTTTTTGCAAGTTATAGGGCAATAAGTACAAGTAGCACTTTGCTTTCCAAACCATTTTATTTTTCAAAATCAGCGAGTTACATTGGAACACTGATATCTGTCAGGAATCCCTGAATAACCCTTCACATGTATATATTTTTTTTTTAGTGGACAACCCAAAGTATTGATCTAGGCCCATTTTGGTATATTTCATGCCGCCATTTCACCGCCAAATGCGATCAAATAATTCACAAACTTTCGGGTTCTCACTGAAATTATTTACAAACAGCTTGTGCAATTGTGGCACAAATGGTTATAAATGCTTCTCTGGGATCCCCTTTGTTTAAAAATAGCAGATATTTATGGCTTTGGCATTGCTTTTTGGTAATTAGAAGGCTGCAAAATGCAGCTGCGCACCACACTGGTATTATGCCTAGCAGTTAAGGGGTTAATTAGGTAGCTTGTAGGGTTAATTTTAGCTTTAGTGTAGATATCAGCCTCCCACCTGACACATCCCACCCATTGATCCCTCCCTTACCCCCTAAAAAACATCCCTCCCCCACCCCACAATTGTCACCGCCATCTGAAGTACTGGCAGAAATTCTGCCAGTACTAAAATATATATATATTTTTAATTTTATTTATTTTTATTTTATTTGTTTTACAGTTATTCTGCAGTGTTGGATCCCCCTTAGCCCCCCAAACAGCTCTCTAACCCTTCCCCCTTTACCTAGTTGCCTCCATCTTGGGTACTGGCAGCTGTCTGCCAATAACCAGTTTGCTGAAAAAAACTATTTTTAATAATTTTCTATCTTAAAAATAAATGTTCTATATTTTAGCTGCCCCCCTCAATTCCCTCCCCCCCTCCCCCTCCCAGATCCCTTGCCAAATATTGATTTCCCCCCTCCCACTCCCTCCTCATGTATGCTTCTCATACATGACTACTTACAAGGTAAATGATGCGACGTGCGTGCCCCCCTCGCCCCCACGTGCTCCCGCCCCCCTGCGCAAAGGATGCGGATGTTAACCACCGATGGGCCGTCCACCCGCCTCCCTGCTGCTGCTCCCACCCACTAACGATCGGCACGATCTATGGCCGATGCAGAGAGGGCCACAGAATGGTGCTCTCGGCATCGGTGTGTAAAATAGGGTATCGCAGTGATGCCTCAATATCGAGGCATCTCTGTAATACTCTGAGAGCAGCTGAAAGCTATAGCAATCGCTTCCAGCACTCATTTTCACAGAGGACGTACCAGGTACGTCCATTGTCATTAACTGACAGTTTTTGCATGACGTACCTGGTACGTCCTCTGTCATTAAGGGGATAAGGAGCAGTGGTCTTAAGACCACTGTTTCTTAACTCCTGTTTCCGGCAAGCCTGAAGGCTCGCACGGAAACAGGTGCATATTGAGCATGATAAATCGGCCCCAGAGCATATAATTTCAAAAAAGTTTCCAATTTACTTCTAATATCAAATTTGCTTTGTTCACAGCATTCATATCATTCACGGGTGTGTGATTACAGTGAGTTTTGATTTGGCTAAATATTCTATATCATTTTGTGGGTATTAAAACATAATGTAACACCGTCTTCTTCGTGTTTCTTGTACTGCAAGCCAACATTATGTTTACCAAGTGTCTGTATAATTTTACTTGTACTGGAAACAATTATAAGTTAGCAAAATGGAGAACTTTTATTTGAAATACTGACCCTGAAGCCTGAAAATCCTAAATTACAATTTGTTCCAGCTCCTTTGAGGTTAAATCATAATCACTTAGACAAGTTATATTTGTAGCTGCCTGGAGAATTAATGATATGCTTTACATTAGCTCTTAGTGAAGCTAATGAGATTTCATATACCATAATGCAGAACACTAATAAGATCGTTATGTCAAACTGAGCTAAATTGGGTTTTTATCTGTTGTTTGATCTTAACGAATTGAACCGTTGCATGTATTAAATTATGAAGCCATAGAATCATCACACAATACTCTGGAAAAAAAGCTTTATAGATATAATAACTTGTGATTAATAAATATTCCAGGGGGCAAAGAGGCAGACCCTTTAAAACGTACCTCCACAAATATTTAAATATGTATTATGTGACTTTTCACTATTTAGATTTTCTTCTTTTCTATGCTTTTATGAAAGTAGATAACACATATTGCATTAGCACAACAATGATATTCTTGGTTCCAGGCTAGTTATCATTCCTCAAACACTAAAATAAGTGTCCAATCTTCTGCCATGAACTACCTTAATAACAAATGGGTATCTGAGGTTCCTACCTTTAGTATTATCTTTACTCAGCAGTTCTGCAAATCTTCTTACTGTTTCACCATGACCATCAGTATAGGTTATACCTTAGTTTACTATTATGGAATAGCATAGCCTCACATGTGCCTTCAACATTCTGAAGTGACACAGGTCAACTAGAGAGAGTAGGCAGAGGTGATGGTTGGCATCTCGGTATAGACACAAAATGGAACAGTGCCACAAGAGAAAGCTAGCATGTTAAATGAACAATGTGAGGGTCAAGCCAAGGAGTCAGTCGGTCAAGCCAAGGAGTCAGTCAAAGAATGAATCAAAACCAGAACATGAGCTACAGAACAGTTCAGAAATCTGGAACTGTACTGTAATAAGAACCAGAAAAGCAAGGTCTTCTGAAATTTTCAAGGGTCAAAAAACCCAATTTTTTTTTTCTTTCATGATTCAGATAGAGCATGAAATGATAAAATTCACTCACATTTCTCTGTGCAGTATAAACGGTCCGGGACATAAGAGCCTTCCAGGTAGTGCCCCTCTAGGTTACTGAAACTCTCCAGGGACAGTTAATTATTTCATAAATCTCTGTGTGGATAAAAATTAACCAGGCTGTTTAAATCCACCTAATACCTCACCTTCAACCAAAGGTAGTTCAACAAACACGGAATTATTTTCAAGTACTAAAAAACACCATACACTGAACAGTGTTTAATAAATCAATACAAAAATATGCTGGAGCGATAGTTAAAATATTTATTAAAAATATGCAACATGTGTCTCGGCTTTATGCATGATGTTTCATCAAGCTTAACCTATTGTCAGTAATCAGTAACTTTCTTCCAAGGGTATGGATCACAACTGCATGAGCTGAGAATAGTTAAGTTGTTATTTGTTTCACCCTTTTACTTGCCTTTCTATATAGCAGAAAGGTAGAGAAGATTAGGTGATTTGATTAAATCAAATTATAAAGTCCAGAACTCATATGAGCTGACTGCAGACAGAAAAGTTCGAGTGTATGCTTTGAATGTTAATAATAAAAAGCAAGTTTGTTAGACAGTAGTTTGAATGCACTTAACCAGCACTTACTACATCAAGCAGGGAGGCTGGAGACAAATCCCATGCAAGCATAGGAGGTAATGGTCAAATGCCGTGTCTGGAGATCTAGAGAGCCCGGCTCTTCTTCATTAAACGTAGAGCTAGTGACGTTGTTCGTGACGTCAATAGTGGGAGGTGCTGAGTGCCGAGACTGAGAGTTCCAGCCAGGAGTACACCGGAGGAGGTTGGTGTCAGAGGAGCTAGTGATGTAGGTTGCAACGTCACTTGTGGGCGGTGCCAAGTTCCGTGACTGAATTACCTGAACTGGGACTTTCGGTAGGATGATTTTCCCCGTTAAGAGGGAAGTGATCCGATCACAAGACGTAAGTGCTGTAAGAGAATTGTCTTTAACGATGTCCTAGGAAACTTGCATAAGAGACAGGCAAAGGTTAGTGCTGAGATTCGTCCGACTCCAAGGTTGCAAGTTAACAGATTCATCAATTCCAGTTGTGAAGACTTAGCAGGAGTATGTCCGTAAAGAAAACAGTTCAGAAATGTTGAATGCTGCTAAGCTCACTGTTTTAGCAAACTGTAACAAGCAAGTTCATAGCTGATATGCAGAGGGCTCAGTAAACACTTCAGTTAGACTACTAATGAAAAATACTAAGCACCTGGATGAGTGAGTAAGGTGCATTTAACACATAGTGAATCAGATTCTAGGTAGATCCCTGAAACCTATGCATGACATTTTATCAGGCTTATCATTCTAATTTACTTCTATTATCAAACTTTCTTAGTTCTCTTTGTATCTTTATTAAAAAAGTAGGGATGTAAGCTCAGGAAGAACATGTCAGGATCCCTTTATGGCAGCAGTTTTGCAAGAATGTTATCCATTTGCAAGAACACTAGATGGTATCACTATTTCCTGACATGCATTGCTCCAGACACCTATCTAGGTATCTCTTCAACAAAGAATATTATGTAAATGTAACAAATTTGACAATATAAGCAAACTGGAAACTTTTTTAAAAACTGCATGCTCTGTTTGAACACAGTGACCCACAATAACTTAGTCATCACACAAAACCCATTACAGATGACCATGGAAGGGCTCCATGATAGCAGACCATATGCAGTCAGCAAGGTTTGACTGGGACCAAAAATAGGCTGGGCAACCTATTCCCCTCCCATTTTTGTTATTTAACCATGCCATAAAACTGACAAGTTTAAGGTACTAGTTTGATTTACAAGAACATTAAAAGTTTAGAACACCCAACTGTCACTTTATTTTGTAAATTGGTTGTCATTAAATAGCAAAAAAGTGAAGTGTAATAACAAAAAAGTTCACATTTAAATAAGGAATGCACATTTATTGCTCATTAGTCTGTGTAGTCACAATCTTTCAAAATAGCAGCCATCTGATCACTTTTCATCACACAAAAGCTGCACTATCAGAGACATCCACAAACAGTTAGCACTACAGACATCCACAATCACACAAAACAGGTACCTACAGGCATCATCAAGAGGAGTTGCTTCTCTGCGACTGGCACACAGAAACAGCAAGGCAGTGAGAGGAAGGGCAGGGTTGGCCCTTTATCATGTACAAATAATAATGCTGGTGACTGGGTGGGGCTAAGGTAATCAAGCCCAGCCCACAACTGGCCCCAGCCCACCGGGTAAATAACATGTATGTCCTATGACCAGTCCAGGCCTGGCTGTCAGCATTCACAAAAATTAAACAAAGTAGGGGATTTCCGGTGGGCGGTAACATCGGAGTGGCGCGCAGCTAGCGTTTGCTCCGTGTATGCTTCGTGTATACGCTAACCGCCAGTCACAGGCTCCAGGCCCAATAGAGCCGAGCAAAGAGTACCAGAGTGGAAGCGCTTTTCACCGACCATCGTGAAGCCGTGGCAGGCTACGCTCAGCGGGTACGTGACATAGAGACAACAAAGGCACTCCACCGAACATATCCCTCAGCCAGTAAAGCTCCTTGGCAGGAGCAACGCTGCTCAGAAAAATGCCCATGACCATGGACATGGTGCTACAAGACTGATGATAACAGAAGATAAAGCCATCCTCTCAGATAAGTACTCACACATCAGACTATGTGCTGTAAAAGCCGCTGAAAGGTTAATTTTCTTCTCTGACTATGAGGATATGAATAGGATGTGTACAGTTTTATTAGTCTGGGAGCAGGGAAATCTGTGTTTGATATCTGGTAGCAATTGAGAGAACATTAAAGGCCGGAGGTATTCATCTGTTTTATCGGTCTAAATTTTGTTATTGCTGGCTGGGAAAAAATATCTATGACAAAGAACTCAGTTGGAAACGTGATCCCTGGTCTCGGTACTCTATAGGGGGAAGTTATAGTGATGGTCCATATCTGTGTGATTACATAAAGTGAGTCACGGACTCAGGCTTCTGGAATCCAACAGGCTGTTTTCTTGCCCCTATAGGAAGGTGTTATATATTGCCCCAGTGAAGAAAACTGTTACACACAAAGCTGTTTCAACAAACTCTACACTTACACATTTTGAACTCGCTGCGCCGTTGAAAGAAAAGAAGGAAAAGGAAAAAGGAGGGAAGGGAGAAAAAAAATAAAGAGGAGTACAGATATACTAGGAAAAGGAATTCCGGGGGCTAATTGTTTAGCTCAGAAATATAATACACACAAAAGTGTAACTTCATAGGCATTAAGCAAAGCCTGAGTTTGAGGGGACTTAACTGTAATTCACCATAATACACTATTCTGAAGAATATACTGTGTGCCTAGTGTGTAAGTCTGGGATAAGTATGTAAGAATCTTGTGCCTTGCTTGAGGCCTGAAGCTCCCAGTGAAGAAACTGGTACTAGCTGGTATTTGGACTGATAGTAGTCACGGATCTTGGTTGTGATAATAATCTGGTTAATAGTTTTACTATACTAACAGGAAGAAAAATCTGAAAGCCTGGTGTGGAAGTTTGGGACTAGCATGCAAGTGGACTGTATTGTGTTAAAAATGCTGAACCCAGTGAATTGAGGGGACTTAACTGCAATACACCATAATACACTATTCTGAAGAATATACTGTGTGCCTAGTGTGTAAGTCTGGGATAGGTATGTAAGAATCTTGTGCCATGCTTGAGGCCTGAAGCTCCCAGTGAAGAAACTGGTACTAGCTGGTATTTGGACTGATAGTAGCCACGGATCTTGGTCGTGATAACAGTCTGATTAAAAGTTTCACTATACTAACAGGAAGAAAAATCTGAAAGCCTGGTGTGCAAGTCTGGGATTAGCATGCAAGTGGACTGTATGGTGATAAAAATGCTGAACCCAGTGAAGAACTAGGTAGTTGGTGACACTTGGAAAGACTGTTATGTTCTTCTGACAAAGATATATTAACCCAGGACCAACTGTGCTGTATTTGATTAAGCTTTAGAGTTTTGTTATATGTGGCAAAAATACCCATGGTTTCACCTTTGTGAAGAATGTACAGTGTGGCTAGGGTATAAGTCTGGGACCCTGATCCAGTGGGCTTGTGTTGTGAACAGAATCTAGGGATTGCAGTGAAAAATCTGGTAGTTGGTTCAAGTTGGTTTTTTTTTCTTTTTTTTTTTCTTTTTTTTTGGAAGGCTTGATAGGCTAGATTGATAAAATAGAAGAGTGTGAAGTAAATTGAACTCTGTTTTTGTTCTCTTAGTCTTTGTTTTTTAATTGTTTAAGATTGAAGGCTTTATAACGTTTAAAAGTAGTTAAGAAGTTAAACTCAAAGAAATAATTTAGCTTAGAAAATTGTATAGCGCTTAACATTATAATCTATCCCTTGTTGGGGTCTTTTTATATTTATTTTCCTTTCCTTTTTTTTTTTTTTTTTTTTTTTTTTTTTTCTCTCTTCACTCATACACTCATACACTCCTACACTAATTACTCACTTTTGACTTAAGACACCATCTCACACTTTTTATTTTTATTTTTTATTCTTTCTGTAGACTTTGGTTTAGTCCCTGATCACTTAGATTTACACCGGCCCAAGTGGCTCATACTCACTATTAACACTTCTCCACATTAGTTTTACTCACACACTTTCCCCCTCCTCCTTGGTTTTTTTTTTTTTTTTTTTTTTTTTTTTTTTATTCTTCTTTCTTTTTTTCTCTTTTACTGTGGTACTTTTTTTTTTTTTTTTTTTTTTTTTAAAAGGGAAGAGAAGAGAAAAAAAAGAAAAAAAAAAAATACAACAAGTGTTTATTAATGGATAAGTTTATCCAGAATTCAAAAGATAAGTCCCCAGCTGTAATGTCAGCTAAAACCAGGGAAAGAAATAAGAACAAGAATACAATCGATCCCATACAAGAGAATTTAGATAGTGTGAACACACCTAATGTTAACATAGATACACAAATGTTAATAACTCAAATTTCTGCTTTATTGATGCCACAGTTTGATAATCTCAGACTAGAAATATCATCGGTATCGAATGAGCTAAAACATTTTAACGCAAGAATAGGAGAAATAGAAAATAGAATATCGAACCTAGAGGATCAACTGACTATTAAAAGTAATAGGATAGAAGAGTTAACCGGACAGATTGTAAAATTACAAGTCAGAGCAGATGTTGCTGAAGATAGATCAAGAAGAAATAATCTAAGGTTCATAGGTATATCTGAAAAATATGTAAATAGAGAGTTAGAAGCACTCATTACCAAAGAAATACCAAGGAAACTGGGCATGCAAAGGGAAGGATTAGAAATCATAGCTGAGCGGATACATAGACTGGGTTCAAGTAAGCAATACTCGGGTGAAGACCCTATGGGTAGATCCCGCAATAGGCCAGTGATTGCAAAATTCTTGAACTATAAGGACAAAACTGAAATCTTAAAATACTTTAAAAAACTTACAGAACCTCTCCTGCTGGATGACAGGAAAGTCCTTATCTTTCAAGACTTCTCAATGGAAACCTCGAACAAAAGGAAAATAATGTCACAAATGTGCTCGCAATTCATTCAAAAGGGGTTACAGGCATTTGTAGTTTATCCTGCTATCTTAAAAGTAGGAGGTAAGGATGGCTTTAAATCTTTTCAGAATAACGAAGAAGCTAAACAGTATTATGTCACAGTTTGGCAGGATTTATGACATAAAGGAGAACAGCGTTAAAATTTTAACTGGTTTTGATTTATACTTTTTTCTTTTTTTTTTTTTTTTTTTTTTTTTTTTTTCCTTTGTCTTCTTATCAGCCTTTCATAAAGTTAAAGATATGTCTAGTCGTGTTGGAAATTTTGTGGTTGGTTGCTTGCATAGAATAAAATTAGGAACTTACTAGGTCTTACATCTTGGAATGTTGGTGGTATTGTTTCCCCTATTAAAAGAAAGACAATCTTAAAGCATCTTAAAAAATTAAATACTGATATCGCCTTTCTCCAGGAAGTCAGGTTGTCGGCAACAGAATTAGCTAAATTAAAAGTTAATTGGGTAAAAGAAGTAGTCGCCACTCCATGTTTAGAAAGGAAAAAGGGTGTAGCTATACTACTTGGCAAGAATCTAGAATATAAAATTCTTGAAGTTAAAAAAGATGACAATGCACGCTATATTATTATTGAAATAGAAATAAAAAAAAAGATTTATACTTTGTGTAATGTCTATGGTCCAAATAATCTGGACCCGGAATTTTGGAATAAATTGCAGGTATTAATGCTAAAGCATAATGAAAAAAATTTAATAATTGCGGGTGATTTTAATTTAACACCTAGATTCCCACTAGATAGGAAAAGCACAAAAGGTAGGAAAAAGGATTCTAGAATATCGAAGGAAATGAGAATCCTGCATACATTTAAAAAATCACTCAAAGTCCATGATATTTGGAGACTCCAATATCCAGATTTAAAAAGATTTACATGCTTATCAAAATCACTAGAATCACTATCGAGGATTGATTTTTTCCTGATATCCGAGTCTTTATTGTTGGCTAACCCAAAGGCAGATATAAAAGATGTGATCATATCTGATCACGCTCCTATTACACTAGAACTTACCCTAGAGGAAATATTAACTAGAGCTCCTAAAAGAAACTTCTTTAATTTCCCGAAATACATGCTGAAAAATGCATCTTTTGTAGCTATGCTAAGAGAAAAATTCAATATTTTTATAAATTTGAACAGAGAATATCTAGATAGGATAGAAATACTGTGGGAAACAGCTAAATCAGTGTTAAGGGGAGAAATAATAAGCTATATGGCCATATTTAAAAAGAAAAGAAAGAGAAGGGAAGAACAATTAACGAATCAAGCTATAAATTCTTATAATAGATACCTATCAAGTACTACAAAAAAGAACTGGTCCAGGTATACCCAGGCAAAACAAGAAAGGGACACATTCTATATACAAGAAACTACTAGAGAAGATCTTAAAAATAAAGCTAAGTTTATGAAATTTGGTAATAAAACTGGTAGTCTTCTAGCGAAAGTAGTTAAATCTGAAAAAAAAACTAATATAATACCGGCAATAAAAGTGGAAGATACATATATACATGACCCGTTAGAAATAAACGAGATTTTTTACCAAACATACAGCAAATTTTATGGGGCAGCTGAGCTAGACAGCTCAAATAAAAGGCGGTTCTGGGATTCAATAACTACTCCTAAAATAACACTGGAAGAAGCTAATACAATTAACCAGCCTATTACGATAGAAGAAGTAGAAACAACAATTAATAAGATTAAATTAAATAAAGCACCCGGGCCGGATCATCTGCCAGCCGAGTTCTATAAAATTTTAAAAAAAGAAATTGCACCATATTTGACCAAATTATATAATTGGTATTACTCCGAGAATCCTAGCATGTCAAAGAACTTCACTAAAGCAAATACAATTCTGATATATAAAAAAGGAAGGGACCCTGAGAAGCCAGACGCATACAGACCTATTTCCCTACTAAATGTGGACTATAAGATCTTAGCAATAATTGTCGCGGAAAGATTAAAAAATTTTTTTGGTAACATCATACATACAAATCAAGTAGGGTTTATGAATAATCGAAGTTCTGTGGTCAATATACGTAAAGCTTGCATTATTATTGAATATTTCAACGATCTGGCAGATAAACACCAAGAGATGGGAGAAGATGCAGCCCTAATAGCCATAGATGCAGAAAAAGCTTTTGACGCGGTACAGTGGGATCATCTTTTTACATCACTGTCTAAGTTTGGTTTCTCGGGCCCCTTTCTAAACTATATCAAAGCAATATACAAAAATCCGATATCTGTTATTTCAGTGAATGGAGTGGAATCTGCAGATATCGCTCTGAAAAGAGGTACAAGACAAGGTTGTCCCTTGTCACCCTTCTTGTTTAATTTGTCCATTGAATCATTAGCTATTAAAATTCGTCAAGAGATGCAAGGGATTGTTTGTAATAATATAGAGGAAAAGATCTTGCTATATGCTGATGACGTTCTGATATTCCTGAGAAATAGCAATCGGAGCATACCACAACTTATGGATATAATAGAGTTATATAGCTCCTTTTCGGGTTATAGAGTTAATTTTAGTAAAACCGAACTCTTATGGCTTAATAAACAAAAAAAATCTAATACTTTGTTCCCCTATAAAGTAGTAGACCAGATTACATATCTTGGAATTAATCTCAGTAAGAACCCTAAGTTGTGGTATGACTTGAATGTTAAACCAATTCTACAGAAAATTACTGACCAGTTAAACGTGTGGAAACATATTCCCTTAGCCCTGTCAGGTAAAATCAGTTTAATCAAAATGATTATTTTTCCGAAGATATTGTATAAAATGCAGAATTTACCTTTACTTATTAAATCCACAGATATTAAAGTGTTCAATAAAAATATTACTGATTTTCTGTGGGGTAAGAAAAGAAAAAAAATCTCTCTCAAAATATTGTCTCTCTCAAAGGAAGCTGGAGGATTTGCTCTCCCAGATATAGGGAAATATAACTTAGCATGCCATGTTAAAATTGCAGCGGAATGGCTACTAGATAAGGAATATTATACAGCAAGGTCATTGGAAGAGGGAATAGTGAAACCCTACTCTCTAAAGGCTCTTTTACATACTAAAGTTGCAGATATTCCCAAAAAGATTAAAAAGATCAGCTCAGTTATGAGTATTATAAAAGCGTGGCAGCAGTATTGCAAGAAATTAAAAGTTAATTATACAATATCTAATTATTTAACAATTACTGGCTACCCCCTTTTCCCGGAAGCGTTAAAATCTGCAGTCTTCCATAGGTGGAAAAGCAAGGGATTGATATACATTGGTCAAATGATTAATTTCAACACAGAAAATCCGCACATTAAGACGTTTGAGGAATTAAGAGCTGATTTCGATTTACCCAATAAATTTTTTTTTGCGTACCTACAAATAAGGAGTCTAGCCAATAAGTTATTACACCTCCAAAATAAGGACTGGGACTGGCCCTCACTTATGTTGAATTTTAATTTAAGTAAAGCAGGAGATTTCTCGATTAGAAAATGGTACAATGAAGCTCTGAGACAGGAGGGTAGTTTAAACTTAAATCTTATTGTCAAAAAATGGCAACTGAAGGGGTTTAGAGATTGCAATGAAGATCGTATATATAACAGTATTAATAAAATAAATAAGATCTTCACTGCTACTAATTTTAGAGAAGCACATATCTTCCTACTCAATCAAACATACTTGACACCATGTGCCATGTCAAGATGGAACAGCCAAATTAAGGATAAATGTGCGAAATGTGGTAACAGCGGGGCCGATATCATACACTATTTTTGGGAATGTACATTAGTTAGGCAGTATTGGAATAAAATAAGTTTTCTACTCTCAAGGATAGTAAAAACAGGGATATCAATCTCCCGAGATACAGTCTTTTTCCTATTTCAGGCAGATTCCAGATTAAAAAATAAATTATTTATCGAACTAGTGATAGGGGTGGCAAGGTTTCTGTTGCTGAGAACCTGGATCTCAAAAAAACTACCATCTATAGCAGAAGTGAGTAATTTTATCTTTAAACAAATGACACTAGAACAATGTCTGATAGAACAAGATAAAAGTAAGGAAGTCGAGACTTTCTTTAAAAAGTGGGAAACTTTTATATACTCCCAGGCAATAGATATACAGAAGAAAATTATTTACCCGCTAAGATCAACAGAATATGTTATGAACGCAATACTAAGAGGGGAATTGCCACAGGTATAACAAGTCATTACATTAGAGAATTGAATGCGACTGTAAACTCGAAGGCTGATAAGAATACACAAACTTTTGCGTATCTAATTTTTTTTATCTTTTTTTTTTTTTTTTTTTTTTTTTCTTCGTTCTCTTCTTTTTCTTCTCTTTTTTTTTTTTTAGTTTTATGTGTTGTGTAGCAATCTTTACTAGAAAATAAGTTCACAGATGAGACATATTGGAAGACATAGTTGGGACAGAGAGTGAAGAGTCCAGTTTATCCTAGCTACAGAGTCGATTGTTATGATTTGTTCAATGTATGGTTGCTGGATTTCTCCTTTTGTTTCATGGTATTCCCTTTTCTTTTGAAGGGAACGCCATGATAGATATTTCTTTCATTGTTATTATATTGAGACTGTTCCCCGTTGTTATTGTCTTCACCTTTTTCTTTTTTCTGTACCCCATCTGTGCTCTCAATAAAAATATTTAAAAAAAAAAAAAATTAAACAAAGTAGATACAACATCAATCTTGATCCTCTTAGCTCAGGAATGGACAGATATTTTTACTTCCCCTCTAATATTAACAAACAAGCCAGAACTTTACATAAAATGGATCTTTTTTCCTGTCCCGTTCCACACTAAAATGAAAAAACTTTGAGTCGAGACTTTGGGATAGATTTATTAAGCAGCGGATGCTGCTTTCTACTCACGATGTTTCCGGCTCGCCGGCAAAATAAGTTAAGAAGCAGCGGTTATAAGACCGCTGCTCCTTAACTCATCCACCACCTTTTAGGGTATCAACCAACCCATTCCGATACGATCAAGATGATTGACACCCCCTGCTAGTGGCCGATTTGCCGCAAATGTGCAGGGGGCGGCCTTGTACAAGCATTTCCACAGAAATGAGAAGTATTGGTATCCTACAGCGCTGCGTTTGGTGACCTCTTGCTCCTGTCTAGTGTGGGTTCCCCAAGTGCCCACTGAGTTAGTAGAATATGAGAGAATAAATAGATAGGAGCGCCAAAAAATAGGCAGGGTCTTATGTGATTGATAATTGCAGTTTTGATGCTAGACCCTGGGTTAGGGTAGCATATATTAGGTGTTTTAGAAAAAATTCTTATGTGGAATCAGGTGTTATAAGGATAGATTTAGAAGTTAGGTATGATGTATTTAACAAAGAATATTTATTACAATTTGCACAAAATATCATACAATAAAAACAACCGGATATAGTTCACAGAGTATTATATGGTTAAAACAATTTAAATACATGGATCCATGTTAATAAAACCCTATTACATATAAATGTGTCCTAAAAATTGATTAAAAACGAATATGGCTGTCTGGATGCAGAGTATTGTGAGTCTCACATATACAGTATAATGATGAGGTCGTATGAGATACCTCCCTCGTATCGTAAGCACAACAATTGTGATGAAGAAAGTGCAATAGTACTAGTATACCAAGAAGATGTGAACGTTGTGAAAAAAATTATGTATAAAAGTATTTAGAAACAGTCTCCAAAAAAGAGATCTACAAAAGCAATTATAGTTAGCATGTGAATAAAATCGGATGTGATCCACAAAAACATATATGTGTATATCAGAAACAAATCGCAAACAAATCGCCAAAAAGGTATTGTATAAAAATATTGGAAAAAAGTGATGAAAAAAACTTTTGTGAACAACAGGTGTGTACTCAAACTAGTTGGTGTAATTGGAACGTTATTAAAAAGTCATTGTTGGGGGTGTGGAGATTCCTGAATTTCAGTCCATTGGTATAATGATCCTTTTGAGATCCTTTGTTTGTAATCCTAAAAAAGCATTAGAAGTCCTAAAAAATGTTGGAGATCCAAAAGTGTAAAAATATCCAAAAGTGTAAAAAAAATTTAAAATTATACAAAATGTGTAAAAAGTGTGATCGATGTATAGAAAAAATACAATAAAAAATGATAAAAAATGATGAAAAATGGTGGAAAAAGAAGATAAGGATACTCTGGAAATTTCTCAAGACCTATAAATAAAAAGATACTAACATAGTGTAATACTGTTTAGGTATTTCAGAATTAGTAGGAATAAAACTCACCATATATCTGTCAACGCGTTTCGGCCTGCCAAGGAGGCCTTTCTCAAGACTAGTAAATGGTGTTGGTGAGCTAGAACTTATATACCCTTACTTGACCAATCAACTCTATGTTGGTGGCGCCAAAATTTTGCGCCAAAAAACGTCAAACCGGAAGTGGTGTACCGGAAGTGATTGCTTATTTCTCCGAGTGTTTATTTCGTTTTTGTCGATTTCTTTTAATTAATATCATTTTTATTATTTAGGGGTAGTGACTATTGATTATTCCACAGTGTCTCCCATTAGTGTTTCTTTATCCCCTATTTTAATTCCACTATGTTTATCTGGTGCCGTAGTTTCTAAGAACCGGAAGTTTTCAAAGCGATGAGACTTCCGGTGTGGTTCTCTATAGCCGGAAGTGTGAGAAGAGAGAGTTTCCGGTTCCTTCTAAATGTTCATGTTATAATTATATTATGTTTGCTCATTGTATGTTTATTATCTATCTTAAATATGTTATATAGTTATCAGAAGTGGCTATTTTGGTTTCCGAAAAAACAGAAAAACGGAAGATTTGTGGGCCAATTCACTTCCGGAACATTTTACTAAGGCCGGAAATAGATCTCTTTTTTGGAGACTGTTTCTAAATACTTTTATACATAATTTTTTTCACAACGTTCACATCTTCTTGGTATACTAGTACTATTGCACTTTCTTCATCACAATTGTTGTGCTTACGATACGAGGGAGGTCACTCATACGACCTCATCATTATACTGTATATGTGAGACTCACAATACTCTGCATCCAGAGAGCCATATTCGTTTTTAATCAATTTTTAGGACACATTTATATGTAATAGGGTTTTATTAACATGGATCCATGTATTTAAATTGTTTTAACCATATAATACTCTGTGAATTATATCCGGTTGTTTTTATTGTATGATATTTTGTGCAAATTGTAATAAATATTCTTTGTTAAATACATCATACCTAACTTCTAAATCTATCCTTATAACACCTGATTCCACATAAGAATTTTTTCTAAAACACCTAATATATGCTACCCTAACCCAGGGTCTAGCATCAAAACTGCAATTATCAATCACATAAGACCCTGCCTATTTTTTGGCGCTCCTATCTATTTATTCTTTCATTTCCACAGAAATGCTTGTGTGAATCATGTCCACCCATCATTTGATATATCAGCCCCTTTGCCTTTGATCATGATTAGGGGCAGAGTACTGGCTTGAAACATTAGTGTGACCATTAGAGGTGAAAAAAGGTAAATTTTATGTGATTTTTGCAGCAGGACTGGCTTGTTTGTTCTAAGTAAATACAGTATACTGTGTATGCATTTATATATATATATATATATATATATATATATATATATATATATATATATATATATATATATATATATATATATATATATATATATATATATATATATATATATATATATATATATGTTGCGGGTAAAGTCCGAAATTAGGTAATCCTAGCATTACCCGGGTAATCCTAGGGTTACCCAAGCAGCTCTGGGTAAATAATGAAGTAAAATTATAAATATACTCAGAGTGCATCAACTCACTTCATCAAACATATTCACATCCTCAATATATTTTTTTTTTTATTTTTTTTTAAAAGTTTGCTGCTTTTTAGCACATTTCAATAACAAATACATTTATAAAACATATATACAATGCACTGTAATTCCCACATCTTCACTATCTTATTTTGCCTTTGCCTGGGGGGTTCAGGGGGGGAGGGCAAAGCCCCCCTTGTAAACCTCATTCCCCAAGGTTCACTTTGGGGGTAGATGCCAGAGGATCAGCAGGGCGCCTTCCTTGAACCCCCAACAAAAAAACATAGTGTAGATGAGGAATTACACTACTTCGAGCTTTACCCAGAGCTGCTTGGGTAATCCTAGGATTTCCCGGGTAATCCTAGGATTACCCGGATTTAGGACTTTACCTATAATATATACAGTATATATATATATATGTGTGTGTGTGGGTGGGTGTGTATGTGTGTGTTTGTGTATGTTATTGCAAATTTCCTATTGAACACAAATGCTTCAAAATATAGCAGCAGCATCATTCCAATTTTGAAATAAATTGTTATTTTAAAGAATTATAGCATAGTGCTGCTACATTTTCAAGTGTTTGTGGACAAAAAAATGTATTTAACCTTTTCATAAATGTATTTTGTGAATGGTCCCACCAGGATACCCTTATGAATTAAAGTATGAAATATCCAGTGCATGCACATTCGACTGAAATACTTGCTGACTATTACTTTCCTTTGCTGAATATTTTATTCGACTCTTAGTAGCTTAAATTGTCCTCACAATACCCAAACAGAAAATGCTGACAAACATATTTAAACATTGATAGACTCTTGCTTTATACAAGAAAGGTGAACCCCATGTGTGCTATCATCTCAACAATGAAGGCCTGGAAAATGATTTTACAGCTGCAGTGTCTAGAGTCAAATAAAGAATCATTTACTGTATATATAATTTAACCAACTGCAGGTTTATTCAAGCTTTTAAGGAAAACCTAGATTGCAATAGACAATAAGGTACATTGACTGACTACCATGACCAAACTCTGTGTCATTCAGGATAGTAAAAAGCAGTGAGTGCTCCTGAACAGGCAGTAGAAAGGGAAACCACAGCAGACAAAAAAGCTTGTGCCATCTTCTGTGCTATAACCTTACATGTAGTCCTTACATGTAGTAGATCTGTAGGGTTTGCCTAAAATCTCATTCAAGTCTTACAGAACGCAATTTTTAGTATTTACAAAAAAAAGGAACATAAAAAAAGTCTATGGATGGAAAATGTATAACTGGCGCCCCAATAAATACAAATGCCAGAGTGATCGAAGTGCAGTAACGATTGAGACAGCGTATATCAATCCGCCCGATCATGAACGATCGGGCTGATTCACACCCCCTGCTAGCAGCTGATTGGCCACGAATCTGCAGGGGGCGGCATTGCACCAGCAGTTCATAAGAACTGCTGGTGCAATGATAAATGCCGGCAGCGTATGCTGTCAGCATTTATCGATGTTCGGCAGACATGGTTCGCTATAACGGATCATGTCCATCCACACAATAATAAATGAACCCCAAAGTCTCTGTTCTCTATTTTCCTTGAATATATTGAATATATTCTTATTTTTTTAACTCCAAGCAAATCCTGATAGAACCAAACATTAGCTCCTCTCTTTATAATAATATGTCCATCTTATGGCATTATTATTGTGAAAAAAGATGGTGGATGAAGCGCATGCGCACAGGGGGCTAGCAAAGTCAGGATACTTAAATCAGCATACGAACTACCAGAAGTAGAGGTAATTGGGTAAAGAAGTACTGTTGGGGAGGATGGAGGGCCCCTATAAAGAAAAACCTTTCACAGACATGATAATATCCCCATTAGGGGTTGCCCCTAAAAAAGAAAAAGGTAAATTTAGAATGATACATCATTTATCGTACCCCCAAAGGGAAATCCGTTAATGATGCTATCAATAAGCTGGACGCGGCGGTACAATACCAATCTTTTGACAGCACAATAGAAATGGTAAAAAGGGCTGGGGAAAGGGCAGAAATGGTGAAAATAGATATTGAAGCGGCATTTAGGCTATTACCTCTGAACCCTTAAAGTTTCAGGCTAATAGGCTGCAAGTTTCAGGGAATGTACTACATACATAAGTGCTTGCCAAAGGGGTGCTAAAAATCATGCTCGATATTTGAAAAATTCAGCTCTTTCTTGCACTAGCTGTTGGTAAAGAGAACAGGGAGGGAGTCATTAGTGCATTACTTAGACAACTTTATGGTAGTTAGCACATCTAGATCTGGGGTATGCAGGCGAATGAGGGACAGTTTGATAGAAATGTTTGGGGAGCTGAAGGTCCTGGTGGCAGCAGAAAAAACAGAGGGTCCCCTGACAAGAATGGCTTTTTTGGGTATAATTATAGACTCGGAAAAAGGGCAGTGCGAGCTCCTGAAGGACAAGGTTGAGAAAGCTAGGTAGGCAGTGGCAGAAGTAGAAAAGAGAAGGAAAGTGATGCTCAGGGAAATGCAGAAGCTGTTAGGCATTTTAAACATTGCATGCAAGGTGATACCGGTAGTCAGAGTATTCAAAAGATGCCTGGAGCTGGGCAAAAAGGGGGCAATAAATCCAGAATACCTAATCAGGATATCAGGGGAGATCAGGGAAGATTTAAAGGTATGGGACGAGTTCCTACGGGAGTTCAATGGGGTCAGGATATGGGTGCAGGAGGCATCGGGGGAGGAAATAGAATTATACACAGACGCGCCAGGGGAGCAGGTTTTGGGGCATACTGGCAGGGTAGATGGTGCACAGGTGGATGGCCTGAAGCTTGGAAAAGGAATGGATGGGTAAAGAATCTAGTTTTACTTGAGCTTTTTCCCATCATAGTAGCTGTAGAACTGTGGGGCGAAATGTTAGCGAAAATAAGCATAATATTTTGGTCAGACAATAAGGGGGTAGTGAACATTATTAATAACCTGTCGGCCTCATCCCTCCCAGTGATTAAGTATCTAAGGCACTTGGTATTGAAATGTTTGAAGCTAAATGTATGTTTTAAAGCGATGCACATACTGGGGTACAAAAATGTGGTGGCGGACACCCTATCACGATTCCAATGGGAAACATTTGGAAGTCTGGTCCCCGATGCTAGGGTAGAAGGTGACCCCTCCCTGATTTCTATCTGGCAGATTGGCATCAAGGAATTGGTGGAGAAGTCGCTGGCTCCAAGGACGTGGTTAGCATATAAAAAACACTGGGACCAGTGGCAGGGGTTTAAGTCAGAGAGCGGTATAGGAGAGGAGGGAGTTTTTCTGGAATGGCTAATGCAGGCGAAAAGAAGAGGGATAAAGAGGGGACAGCTGGGTATGGTATTGGTAGGGATCGCATACTTTGCGCAGCTGCATGGGGAGACATATTGGTCCAAGAGGTGCGTAGTAAAAAAGATAGCAAGGGCTTGGCGCGTTGAGGAGGAAAAAAGACCAGACAGAAGGGAGCCGATAACAGAGGGTAAGCTAGAAAAAATGATGCGGATAGATAAAAAGGACGTCCGTGTGTTGGAAGACGCAGTAATGGTATTAATTAGGAAATCCAAGACAGACAGAACAGGAAAAGGGGTATGGGTTAATATGCAACCAACTAAGGGGATAGGGTGCCCAGTGGCAAGCACAAAAGAATACATGGCAGTAAAAAAGGGAGAACGCAGGGCATTTTTGAGGCATGGGGATGGATCTGAGGTATCAATATACCAGTGTAGGAAAGTATTGAACATGGTGTTCCAAAAATTCAGTTGGGAAGAAGCATATTTTGCCTCGCACTAATATAGAATAGGGGCCGCGGCATCAGTGGCAGGGAAAGGGTGCTCAACAGAGCAGATACAAAAGCTAGGAAGATGGAAGTCAGAGGTCTACAAATCATATATTAGACTAAAAGAGGGGGCAAAAACAATAAAAATATCCATACCAGTAATAATGTGAAATGGTGTTGCACGTATCATCCGGAAAAATAGTTTACATTTATTAAATTTCTATTACAGACAGAGCGTTAAGGGTGTGGATCATTCCTACGTGTATTGGGCTCAAGCATGAGCCAATGTGTTGGCTCAAGGCGGGCACCTATGGTTCACACATCAGCAAGCTAGCATTAGGTGGTTAGGAAAGAGAGGAATGCGATGGGATGAGCTAGTGCCAACAATACAGATAGCAAGGCAGAGGTGGGGATGCCCCGACGTGTTAATTATACACCTCGGGGGAAATGACATAGGAAACTGCCCGTTAAAAGACCTCGAAGATAGGATCAAAGGAGTAGTCAAGTGGTTGAGCATAGCATGGTCTTAAGTGAGAATAGTATGGTCAAACATCATATCTAGGATACATTGGAGGAACTCATACACCAGGCGGGCTGGCTATAGATCTGGAAGAAAGTTGAACCAGGTGGTGGCCAAAGCAGTAAGGGAAGCAGGTGGGCTAGTGTTGGAGCACCCGATGTTAGCAGCAAAGCATGAGGAGATCTTCCATAGGGATGGTGTGCACCTGATGGATGAAGGGAATGACTAGCTACTGAAGGACATCATAATGATGATCCAAGGCATAAAAAAAGTAAGGAAAGTTCACGGGGAGCAAAGAGAATAGTGGGCTGAAAGAGAAGGCTCTTTTTGTGGCGGTGAAATTCAGGCCTGGCACGTGGATGGGGCACGAGGGGGTGGGAGGATCCCGTGGCATATACTAGCCTGTAGTGGTGATCCAGTGGTCTATCTAATAGGTGGGCTATGCCATGGGTTCTCCTTCCCTCATCTTGCCCTGCCAGGGGTGGGGTGTGTGGTACCCCCCAATACATGGGACCCTAAGTTCAGGTTATATGCAAAATGCTGGAGCATTTTTTGATGTGTTATGTTAATTGTTCATTGGTAAAATTTTGCTCTCCAAACAAAATTGCCACTGGTTGGCAAAAGTTAAATAAATAGTGACTTTTCCATTTTTCGCCATATCTAATGTGTCTGTGTGGTTATTTCAGGGTGAAAAATGCTAAGGTAATAGGTATTAAGAAATAAGTTTAAAGTGTTAATGGCAAAAAAATGGAACCTAAATATAGGTAAGCCCCAAATACCTACCTCATTCCTGATTACCAACTTCTCATCAGATGTCTATCAACATACAAGCAGTATTTAATTGGTGTGGGAGTTTCCATAAATATGAAGAATAATTTTCGGTGCTCTGACAAAATGCCGACGTAAATTTGTCAGACAGCATTCTGTCAGATGGACATTTGGCCGACGGACAGAATGCCGAAGCATGTTCCGTTTTCAGCCGAGGGCAGATACGCTCCAGAGTGCTCTGTTCTAATCAAAGCCTCGGGCCCCACAACCACCTCTGGGAACCTTACCATTACGTCTTGTAATTCTCTGTCTGGGAAATGATTTACCTATCTATCAAATCTATTGAATGTATCTATTGCATCTATTAATCTATCTAATCTATGTATCTATCTATCTATCTATCTATCTATCTATCTATCAAATCTATCTATCTATCTTGTGGCCGGATTGTTATCTGAAAGCCACTTGTGTGTAGGACTATTGTCCGTCAGCCAAATGTCCGTCGGCCAAATGTCCGTCGGCTAACAGTCCGGCCATGTAATTTTCCATGAACTAAGACAAGGAGCCTGAGCTATCAGATGACTTAAGATCCCTCCCTTGGATTAAAGTGACATTGTGATGCAAAACTTACATGTTCTAAGTCATTTTAACATGTCATTTTACATTGCTGACCTTGTGTTTAAATGACACAAAAGTGTTAAACTGCACATAGTTAAAGTCCAAGCATTGAAACTCACAAGCAGGAAACCATCAGTGCTTGCTGCTACTGAAAGAGGTGTAAAGGAACATTAAACTCTAAGTGCCAGATTATGAGTACAGAGCAAAATTGCGCTTTTGCAAGTGCAATATTTGTGCTCCACTCGTAATACCAGCGCACACAATAGAGCGCACTTCCATAGGCTGTAATGGGAACCTCGTTCTCATGCCATGAGACACGGCATGAGAACCTAATGCAGAGAAGGGGGAAGTCACACAGCAATGGGCAGCAAATGTTTAATATATATATATATATATATATATATATATATATATATATATATATATATATATATATATATATATATATATATATATATATATATAAATAAATAAATACATACAGTATATATTTATGTGTTTATATATGTATATACACATATTAACAGATAAATATATATGTATATGAATAAATACATACAGTATATATTTATGTGTATATATATATGTATATACACATATTAACAGATAAATATATATGTATATAAGTATATACATATATATTTACAGGAAACACACAGTTCCCCAAAGACTGCAATGTAAGTCACTTTTCACTGCCATTTTTTTTCTAACACCACACGCCCACCACTTTTAACTCCTAAAAACTGCTTTGTGCAGTTATTATTATTTTCTTTTTAAAAAAATGTGACTTTTTATTAATAAAAAAAAACAATACTCTTTAATTTAGGGCACTTTTTGAAAATTAACCTGAGATCTGATCTCTGGGTAATTTTTAGAGCGCTAATTGCTACCGTGATCTTGTGGTAGCAATAACCATCCACTTATAATAGCTGGTTATTTATCGCGTGCCCATAAACGGTTGAATTTGCCCATTTACGGGCTCGCTATAAATTAGCGCACCACTTGTAATCTAGCTCTAAATACTTGTTATAAGCATAGTACTGAGGTTATTCACTGCCTTTCTCTAATCATGGGTTCTGCCATGTTGATATCTATTTTTCACTAGTTCTACTTTTCCTGGGCCCACAAGAACTATGGTTCAAAGTTTCAGTTCACTTTTTTCCTGGGGAAACAAGAACTATGAAATGCATTTTTTCAATTCCACTTTTTTCATGGGGCCACAAGAACTATGACACACGTTTTAGTTCTAATTTTTTTTTTTTTTCTGGGGAAACAAGAACAATGACTGTCATTTTTATTTCTGCTTTTTCCTGGGGTGAAAAACCATTGCAGTAGATTTCATGCGGAACATGGGCCGCTAGCTGTCTATCCCTTGTTTATATCACAATAAGGACGGGTCTTGAGCTAGCATTTTCTTTGAAGTCTGGATGTATCTCAGTTGTATATAACATATATTTTATTGTATTGTAAGTGTATCTTATTTTAAAATAATTTATTTTAGTCTATGTCCCCACGTCTTCAGCATTCACTGTATACAACAGAAGATTTGCTTCTATCTAACAGAGGATTATTATTACGTACTGTCTGACTGGGTGTGGTTGAGCACAGCTCAGGTCATTAACGGATAAACATGGCACATGAGATCAAGCAGCCTTTGTTCTCTGTAGCATGAAAGTTGCATTCTAGACTGTGTCTGTGCTTGACTTTTGACCAGACACTAAATGATGCTGCTGAGAAGTTAGCAAAGCTGACTGTGAGATAATGAGATAAAAACAAGTTGACTGTTAAATCTGTCTCTTCCCTCCAGATATATATTTGTGTTAGACAAGTGTTGGCTGTTTTCTGATGTCATATTCAATTATAAGACATGCAGAATTTCTTATAAGTTGTCGTCTTTTAAAGATTGCTTGGTTTAGTCTTGTCATTCCCACTACTTCTTACACTGCACCATCCTAGGGAAATGAATTAGAATTTACACTGCCTGTTACCATTAAAACTATCTGCTATAATAATGGTCAATGTATTTCATATAGAGAAAACTATATTACTATTTAGCTGTAATAATGTTTAAGTACAGAAAGGCAGCAGGAAACATCTGTTCAAAGGTTTATATCCTGACACTGTTATTAATAAATTGGTGAATGTGTATATATGTGTGGGTGTTAATTTGTGTTTCTAATTGTTTTTGTGAAGGCGTGAGTGCACGTGTATTTGTTTGCCTTTGTGTTTTTTGTGTGTGTATTTATGTATCTATACACGTGTATGTGTATATTCGTGTGTTTATACATTTGTTTGCGCATTTCTGAGTGTAAGTTTGTGTGTGTTGGTGTATAGTTCTGTATGAGTGCATATATGTGAGTTTATGGCATCTATTTATCAAAGCGTCGACTTTCTTGCATTCAACGGCACCAATACACTCGCCTAAGATCGCCTAACATCGCTGCCGCGGACCTGAATACGTTCTCCATAATTATCAAAAAAGCTGTCAAAAAGCCACGCACCAAGTACGGTGCGATGAGCAGCGGACTGTTGTTAACTAACAGTCATCGATCTCGCTGCTCTTCGGCTTTTTTCAGCTTTCTTAGTACCCTGTCACTAAACACCCACACTATACTATATTGTTTACCCCCTATACTGCCACTCCCAGAGCACACCGCAACTCTAATAAATGTATTAACCCCTAAACCGCCGCTCCCGGAGCCCACCGCAACTAAATAAAGTGTTTAACCCCTAAACCGCCGCTCCTGGAGCCCACCGCCACCTACATTATACTTATTAACCCCTAATCTGCCCCCCCTACACCGTCGCCACCTACCTACATTTATTAACCCCTAATCTGCCACCCCCAACGTCGCCGACACTATATTAAATTTATTAACCACTAAACCTAAGTCTAACCCTAACCCTAACACCCCTAACTTAAATATAATTTAAATATATCTAAATAAATATTACTATCATTAACTAAATAAATCATTTTTAAAACTAAATACTTACCTGTAAAATAAACCCTAAGCTAGCTACAATATAACTAATAGTAACATTGTAGCTATCTTAGAGTTTATATTTATTTTACAGGCAACTTTGTATTTATTTTAACTAGGTACAATAGTTATTAAATAGTTATTAACTATTTAATAACTTCCCAGTTAAAATAAAGACAAATATATCTGTAAAATAAAACCTAACCTAAGTTACAATTACACCTAACACTAATGGCTAGATTTAGAGTTCTGCGGCCAAAGGGGTGCGTTAGCTACGCGTGCTTTTTTTCTCCTGCACCTTTTAAATACCACTGGTATTTAGAGTTCACAGAATGGCTGCGTTAGGCTCCAAAAAGGGAGCGTACAGGCATATTTACCGCCACTGCAACTCTAGATACCAGCGTTGCTTACGGACGCGGCCAGCTTCAAAAATGTGCTCGTGCACGATTCCCCCATAGAAAACAATGGGGTTGTTTGAGCTGAAAAAAAAACCTAACACCTGCAAAAAAGCAGCGTTCAGCTCCTAACGCAGCCCCATTGTTTGCTATGCGGAAACACCTCCTAAGTCTGCACCTAACACCCTAACATGAACCCCGAGTCTAAATACCCCTAACCTTATACCTATTAACCCCTAATCTGCCGCCCCCGCTATCGCTGACCCCTGCATATTATTATTAACCTCTAATCTGCCGCTCCGTACACCGCTGCCACCTACATTATAGCTATGTACCCCTAATCTGCTGCGCCTAACACCGCTGACCCCTATATTATATTTATTAACCCCTAATCTGCCCCCCTCAACGTCGCCTCCACCTGCCTACACTTATTAACCCCTAATCTGCCGAGAGGACCGCACCGCTACTATAATAAAGTTATTAACCCCTAATCCGCCTCACTCCCGCCCAATAACCCTATAATAAATAGTATTAACCCCTAATCTGCCCTCCCTAACATCGCCGACACCTAACTTCAATTATTAACCCCTAATCTGCCGACCGAATCTCGCCGCTACTGTAATAAATGGATTAACCCCTAAAGCTAAGTCTAACCCTAACACTAACACCCCCCTAAGTTAAATATAATTTAAATCTAACAAAATAAATTAACTCTTATTAAATAAATTATTCCTATTTAAAGCTAAATACTTACCTGTAAAATAAACCCTAATATAGCTACGATATAAATTATAATTATATTATAGCTATTTTAGGATTTATATTTATTTTACAGGTAACTTTGTATTTATTTTAACCAGGTACAATAGCTATTAAATAGTTAAGAACTATTTAATAGCTAAAATAGTTAAAATAATTACAAAATTACCTGTAAAATAAATCCTAACCTAAGTTACAATTAAACCTAACACTACACTATCAATAAATTAATTAAATAAAATACCTACAATTATCTACAATTAAACCTAACACTACACTATCAATAAATTAATTAAATACAATATCTACAAATAAATACAATGAAATAAACTAACTAAAGTACAAAAAATAAAAAAGAACTAAGTTACAAAAAATAAAAAAATATTTACAAACATTAGAAAAATATTACAACAATTTTAAACTAATTACACCTACTCTAAGCCCCCTAATAAAATAACAAAGCCCCCAAAATTAAAAAATGCCCTACCCTATTCTAAATTAAAAAAGTTCAAAGCTCTTTTACCTTACCAGCCCTGAACAGGGCCCTTTGCGGGGCATGCCCCAAAGAATTCAGCTCTTTTTTTTCAGCCAATCAGATTGAGCTCGCATTCTATTGGCTGATCGGAACAGCCAATAGAATGCAAGCTCAATCTAATTGGCTGATCGGATCAGCCAATCGGATTGAACTTGAATCTGATTGGCTGATTCTATCAGCCAATAAGAATTTTCCTACCTTAATTCCGATTGGCTGATAGAATCCTATCAGCCAATCAGAATTTGCCGGACGCCATCTTGGATGACGTCATTTAAAGGAACCGTCATTCGGCTAGTAGGCGTCGTTAGAAGAGGATGGATCCGCGTCGGCATGGGAAGAAGATGGCTCCGCTCCGGAAGAAAGAAGATTGAAGATGCTGCTTGATAGAAGACTTCATCCCGATGATGGACTTCCGACTTCAGCCCGATGATGGATTTCTTCAGCCGCCGCTTGGATCCAGACTTCAGCCCGAGGATGGACGTCACTCTTCAGCCCCCCGCTTGGGCTTGGATAAACACTTCCGAGGACGGATCGGTGAACCTGGCATGGTGAAGATAAGGTAGGATGATCTTCAGGGGCTTAGTGTTAGGTTTATTTAAGGGGGGTTTGGGTTAGATTAGGGGTATGTGGGTGGTGGGTTGTAATGTTGGGGGGGGGTATTGTATGTGGTTTTTTTACAGGCAAAAGAGCTGAATTCTTTGGGGCTGGTAAAAGGTAAAAGAGCTTGGAACTTTTTTAATTTAGAATAGGGTAGGGCATTTTTTTTATTTTGGGGGTCTTTGTTATTTTATTAGGGGGCTTAGAGTAGGTGTAATTAGTTTAAAATTGTTGTAATATTTTTCTAATGTTTGTAAATATTTTTTTATTTTTTGTAACTTAGTTCTTTTTTTATTTTTTGTACTTTAGTTAGTTTATTTCATTGTATTTATTTGTAGGTATTTTATTTAATTCATTTATTGATAGTGTAGTGTTAGGTTTAATTGTAGATAATTGTAGGTATTTTATTTAATTAATTTATTGATAGTGTAGTGTTAGGTTTAATTGTAACTTAGGTTAGGATTTATTTTACAGGTAATTTTGTAATTATTTTAACTAGGTAACTATTAAATACAGGGAGTGCAGAATTATTAGGCAAATGAGTATTTTGACCACATAATCCTCTTTATGCATGTTGTCTTACTCCAAGCTGTATAGGCTCGAAAGCCTACTACCAATTAAGCATATTAGGTGATGTGCATCTCTGTAATGAGAAGGGGTGTGGTCTAATGACATCAACACCCTATATCAGGTGTGCATAATTATTAGGCAACTTCCTTTCCTTTGGCAAAATGGGTCAAAAGAAGGACTTGACAGGCTCAGAAAAGTCAAAAATAGTGAGATATCTTGCATAGGGATGCAGCACTCTTAAAATGGCAAAGCTTCTGAAGCGTGATCATCGAACAATCAAGCGTTTCATTCAAAATAGTCAACAGGGTCGCAAGAAGCGTGTGGAAAAACCAAGGCACAAAATAACTGCCCATTAACTGAGAAAAGTCAAGCGTGCAGCTACCAAGATGCCACTTGCCACCAGTTTGGCCATATTTCAGAGCTGCAACATCACTGGAGTGCCCAAAAGCACAAGGTGTGCAATACTCAGAGACATGGCCAAGGTAAGAAAGGCTGAAAGACGACCACCACTGAACAAGACACACAAGCTGAAACGTCAAGACTGGGCCAAGAAATATCTCAAGACTGATTTTTCTAAGGTTTTATGGACTGATGAAATGAGAGTGAGTCTTGATGGGCCAGATGGATGGGCCCGTGGCTGGATTGGTAAAGGACAGAGAGCTCCAGTCCGACTCAGACGCCAGCAAGGTGGAGGTGGAGTACTGGTTTGGGCTGGTATCATCAAAGATGAGCTTGTGGGGCCTTTTCGGGTTGAGGATGGAGTCAAGCTCAACTCCCAGTCCTACTGCCAGTTTCTGGAAGACACCTTCTTCAAGCAGTGGTACAGGAAGAAGTCTCCATCACACGCGTCCAAGTACTCCACAGCGTGGCTGGCAAGAAAGGGTATAAAAGAAGAAAATCTAATGACATGGCCTCCTTGTTCACCTGATCTGAACCCCATTGAGAACCTGTGGTCCATCATCAAATGTGAGATTTACAAGGAGGGAAAACAGTACACCTCTCTGAACAGTGTCTGGGAGGCTGTGGTTGCTGCTGCACGCAATGTTGATGGTGAACAGATCAAAACACTGACAGAATCCATGGATGGCAGGCTTTTGAGTGTCCTTGCAAAGAAAGGTGGCTATATTGGTCACTTATTTGTTTTTGTTTTGTTTTTGAATGTCAGAAATGTATATTTGTGAATGTTGAGATGTTATATTGGTTTCACTGGTAAAAATAAATAATTGAAATGGGTATATATTTGTTTTTTTGTTAAGTTGCCTAATAATTATGCACAGTAATAGTCACCTGCACACACAGATATCCCCCTAAAATAGCTATAACTAAAAACAAACTAAAAACTACTTCCAAAACTATTCAGCTTTGATATTAATGAGTTTTTTGGGTTCATTGAGAACATGGTTGTTGTTCAATAATAAAATTAATCCTCAAAAATACAACTTGCCTAATAATTCTGCACTCCCTGTAGTTCTTAACTATTTAATAGCTATTGTACCTGGTTAAAATAAATACAAAGTTGCCTGTAAAATAAATATTAATCCTAAAATAGCTACAATATAATTATTATTTATATTGTAGCTATATTAGGGTTTATTTTACAGGTAAGTATTTAGATTTAAATAATAAATAATTTATTTAATAAGAGTTAATTTATTTTGTTAGAATAAAATTATATTTAATTTAGGGGGGTGTTAGGGTTAGGGTTAGAATTAGCTTTAGGGGTTAAAAAATTTATTAGAGTAGCGGTGAGCTCCGATCGGCAGATTAGGGGTTAATACTTGAAGTTAGGTGTCGGCGATGTTAGGGAGGGCAGATTAGGGGTTAATACTATTTATTATAGGGCTATTGAGGTGGGAGTGAGGCGGATTAGGGGTTAATAACTTTATTATAGTAGCGGTGCGGTCCGCTCGGCAGATTAGGGGTTAATAAGTGTAGGCAGGTGGAGGCGACGTTGAGGGGGCAGATTAGGGGTTAATACATATAATATAGGGGTCGGCGGTGTTAGGCGCAGCAGATTAGGGGTACATAGCTATAATGTAGGTGGCAGCGGTGTATGGAGCGGCAGATTAGGGGTTAATAATAATATGCAGGGGTCAGCGATAGCGGGGGCGGCAGTCCTGACTGACTCCAAATACCAAAGGGCGGTAAAAACCAGCGTTAGGAGCCTCTAACGCTGGTTTTCACGGCTACCGCCCAACTCTAAATCTAGCCGTAATTAAATAAATTCCCTAAACTAAATACAATTAAATACAATTTAAAAAAAAAAATCTAAAGTACAAAAACAAACAAACACTAAATTACAGAAAATAATAAAATAATTACAAGATTTTTAAACTAATTACACCTAATCTAAATCCCCCTAACAAAATAAAAAAGCCCCCCAAAATAAAAAAAAAAGCACTACCCTACACTAAATTACAAATAGCCCTTAAAAGGCCTTTTGCGGGGAATTGCCCCAAAGTAATCAGCTCTTTTACCTGTAAAAAAAAAAAATTACAACCCCTCCCCAAACATTAAAACCCACCACCCACACAACCAACCCTACTCTAAAACCCACCCAATACCCCCTTAAAAAAACCCTAACCCCTTGAAGATCACCCTACCTTGAGAAGTCTTCACCCAACCGGGCCGAAGTCCTCCACGAAGCCGGCAGAAGTGGTCCTACAGACGGGCAGAAATGATCCTCCAGATGGGCAGAAGTCTTCATCCAGGCAGCATCTTCTATCTTCATCCATCCGGCGTGGAGGATTGAGGTTCAATTCTATTGGCTGATCCAATCAGCCAATAAGATTGAGCTCGCATTCTACCTTAATTCCGATTGGCTGATAGAATTCTATCAGCCAATCGGAATTGAAGGGACGCCATCTTGGATGACGTAATTTAAAGGAACCTTCATTCTTCAGTTGGACGTCGTTTGAAGAGGATGCTCCGCATCGGATGTCTTGAAGATGGAGCCGCTCCGCGCCGGATGGATGAAGATAGAAGATGCCGCCTGGATGAAGACTTCTGCCCGTCTGGAGGATCACTTCTGCCCGTCTGGAGGACCACTTCTGCCGGCTTCAGCCCGGTTGGGTGAAGACTTCTCAAGGTAGGGTGATCTTCAAGGGGTTAGTGTTAGGTTTTTTAAGGGGGGATTGGGTGGGTTTTAGAGTAGGGTTGGTTGTGTGGGTGATGGGTTTTAATGTTTGGGGGGTTGTCATTTTTTTTTACAGGTAAAAGAGCTGATTACTTTGGGGCAATGCCCCGCAAAAGGCCCTTTTAAGGGCTATTTGTAATTTAGTGTAGGGTAGGGTTTTTTTAATTTTGGGGGGCTTTTTTTATTTTGTTAGGGGGATTAGATTATGTGTATGTGTATATTTGTGTGTCTATATGTATTTGCTTGTACGTCTAAGTAGGTTTACATTTGTGCACATGTATATTTATATGTAAGTTTAAGTGTGTGTATATGTGTTTGTCTTTGTATTTAAGAGTATCAATGTTAGTGTTTGACATTTTAAATAGGAAGTTTATTTGTGTGAGAGGAAATTAAACTTTGTCATACTTGATTTAACATCCCTAGAAGATGGCTCAACAAGAAGGTCAATAAGCTTAACATATAGGGGCATATTTATCAAGCACCATATGGGGCTTGATGCCCCTTGTTTCCGGCGAGCCTTCAGGTTCGCCGTAAACAGAAGTGCTTCATAACTTGTCCGCCTGCTCTGAGGCAGCGGACAGAAATCAACCCGATCGAATACGATCGGGTTGATTGACACCCCCTGCTAGCGGCCGATTAGCTCGCCGAAAACAGAAAGTCTGAAGAAGTTTTGAAGCAGCGCTCTAAAGACCACTGCTCCATAACTTGTCCTCCTGCTCAGAGACTGCAGACATCAATCTGCCCGATCCTATACGATCAGGCTGATTGACACCCCCTCACAGCCAGGGAAGCGCTCAGACACAACAGCGTGTCGAATCCAGTCACGTGACGCTCTTCACGTAGTGTACACACCCTCTTGCTTGACGTCCGTGATGACGTGTTTGTATTCACTCATCTGCTCCGGTGCAAAGGAAAAAGGAGCGCTCCATCCACGCCCACCAAAGAAACACTAAAACAGCAAAGTCCAGCGCACCCGGCAGCAATGAGACTCAAGAGATAAATATGCCATGTAATATACCATTTTATTTAGAACATGTTGATCAAGGGGCTAAAACAAGCCAAATAAGCCGGATGGCCAAATATTCCAACACGCAAGAAAAAGGCAGCATAAGACAGGCAGCAGTAAGGGAAAAGAACATGTGGTCAGACGCGTTTCCTTATGTTGTTACATAGCAATCCTCAGTGACCATTCTTGTTACCCACAATTCTATGCCTTTTATACACACCTGTGGTGCAATCCTAGCACTATAAAAAAACCTAATTAGTGTATAGCCAATAGAAAAGGAAAAATAGGAATGTGGGCAAAACAGATCACTGTGGTAACAATGCATCAACACAAAAATATACAAATGTGTTGTGGACGAGGAAAATCGTATAAGTCCAAGTCAGGACCAAGTACCCAAGCCCAGGCGTTATCCACAGAGGAGGAGAGCAACTCCATTCCAGAAATATGCATGAACATTGAGAATGTTATTAACTTGTCTTCTTTTGTTCTATCTAGGACACAGATTGAGGTTTTGTCTTTGGGTCTTGGTTTCTCCCCTACCACACATTTTAATCTTTTCAACACAGTTGTTGACCTTAATAAATTTGTGAGGTTGCTTGTCCTCAAGAAACACTTCTTGGGAGTGACTAATACTGTACAGGATGAAGTGGTTGGGGTGAAACCAGCACCCACTCGAAGTGGTCTTGATTTTTCAGAGGTTTGCTCTGTTTTGGACCTTATGGAATTGGACAGAGATAATCAGGAGTTTAACCCACTTGACATTGGGAATACTCAGGATATTAAAAAATTAAAAGGTAAATCTAAATTTTACCCAGTAAAATCTAGATCCAATTCCATAGAGGTTTTTCAGAAAACAGTTGAAATAGAATTGAAAAAACTTAGTTCATGTGAATTTGAAAAAAGACATCACAGGGATAATTTATCTAAGGCACAATTTCTATCTATTCAGGAATTAAAAAACAATCAGGAGCTTGTCATTCATAACTCAGACAAAGGTGGTAAGGTAGTGGTTCTCAATCGCCAGGACTATTTGGATGAGGCCTATAGACAGTTATTGGATGACTCCGTGTATGAGAAACTTAAAAGTAACCCCGTGTTCTTTTATAAATCGGCTCTTAAGACTATTTTGGAGCAGGCTTTAAACGATGGTATTATCAAACAAGCCAACTTTGATTTTCTATACACTGAGCACCCGGTATCTGCCATCTTTCACTATCTTCCAAAAGTCCACAAGCATCCCACATGTCCACCTGGCAGACCCATTGTGGCAGGGATAGGCTCTTTAAATGAGCCTCTTTCCCAATTGATAGATGGTTACTTGCAACCCTTGGTCTTGAGTCTTATGAGTTACATCAGAGACACGTCAGATGTAATCACTCATATTGAAAGCTTAGTTTGGCAAGAAGGTTTTACTTTTGTAACTATCAACGTGGTCTCTTTGTATACTTGTATACCTCATGACAAAGGCTGCCAGGCTATTCAGTTCTTTTTGGATACATTTTCCACATATGATGTTGCTCTGAAGCGATTCATTGAGGTCTCCGTTGAATATTTGTTGACCCACAATTATTTTCTTTTTGAGGGTGATTTCTATCTCCAGAGGCATGGGACAGCAATGGGGGCCAAGTTTGCCCCTTCCTATGTCAACCTTTATTTGGGTTGGTGGGAGCTGTTTCATGTCTATGGAGATGGGAATCCCTTCAGAGAGTTTATACATTATTTTGGTCGTTACATAGACGATATTTTGTTAATTTGGAAGGGTCCGGTAGATCTCCTTGAATCGTTTCTTGCTTATTTACAGAACAATGATCTGAATCTAAGGTTCACCATGGAAAGTAACAAACATTCAATTTCCTTTTTGGACATTGAGTTACATTCCAATCTTCAGTCTTCGTGCATTGACATCGAATTGTTCCGTAAACCCACATCTGGAAATACCATTCTGAATGCCAAATCATGTCATCCTAAGCACACTATACAGTCTATCCCTAAGAGCCAGTACATAAGGGTTAAGCGTAATTGTACCAACCAATTGAGCTATGAAAAACATTCCAATGAACTAACTGAAAGGTTAGCCCAGAGAGGGTATTCTCCTAATTATTTACAACAAACAAAACGAGATATTGATCTTCTTGATAGAAAAGATCTTTTTGTGTCTGGTAGATCAAAAAATACAGATAGGTCCAAAAAATTAAAATTCATTACTTCATACAGCATGGAATATGGTAAAATCTGCGATATAATCAGGAAGGCACTCCCCATATTGACCACTGATGACACCCTGGTGGATATAGTCAAAGAGGGTGTATGTTTTGTATCTCGTAGGGCCCAAACACTAGGGAGCATATTGTCTCCTTCTATGTTGCCAAGGCAACAGTCACACAGAAATTGGCTTTCAATTAAACCTGGTTTCTTTAAATGTGGCAGTACGAGATGTAAGTCATGTGCCTATGCAACTTTTGGCACTAGTTTTACATCAAGTAATAACCACAAGATTTTTGAAATTCGTGAGCATATGACATGCAATTCTTGCTATGTCATATATCTTTTGACCTGCAGGGGGTGCCTTAGGCAGTACGTGGGACAAACGACACGTGCGCTAAAGGATCGTTTTCTTGAGCATTTACGCTCAATTGAGGATCCAGAGTCAACTACCCCCATTTCACTGCATTTCAAACGACACCACAATTCTGATAGTTCATTGTTAACATTCCAAGCTATCCAATTGATCTCTAGACATCCAAGAGGTGGGAATAGAGGCACTATTCTCAGTAAAAGGGAAGTTTATTGGATTTTTCAGCTGGGCACTAGAGTGCCGACAGGGTTAAATTTTGATTGGGATGTAAGATTATTTGTAGATCAATAAGTTCTTAGTACCTTCTAATTTTTATTTACATTTGTTATTTTTATAATATTTTTTCACTCTATTCAGTTTTTTGCTTTTTATTTATTGCATATTAATTCTAAAAAAATTTTTTTCTTTTTTTAAACTAATAAGGCACTATTTTATTTATTTAATTTTTTGTGAAATTAGAAGTTTACATGTTTACAAAAGTTATTTCACGCTTACATTAATTATACTTACTTTGTATATATTAATAGTGCTTTATTTGTTGCATATATATTTTGTTATTAGATATTTTCAACAACACATTTGTATATTTTTGTGTTGATGCATTGTTACCACAGTGATCTGTTTTGCCCACATTCCTATTTTTCCTTTTCTATTGGCTATACACTAATTAGGTTTTTTTATAGTGCTAAGATTGCACCACAGGTGTGTATAAAAGGCATAGAATTGTGGGTAATAGGCATGGTCACTGAGGATTGCTATGTAACAACATAAGGAAACGCGTCTGACCACATGTTCTTTTCCCTTACTGCTGCCTGTCTTATGCTGCCTTTTTCTTGCGTGTTGGAATATTTGGCCATCCGGCTTATTTGGCTTGTTTTAGCCCCTTGATCAACATGTTCTAAATAAAAAGGTATATTACATGGCATATTTATCTCTTGAGCCTCATTGCTGCCGGGTGCGCTGGACTTTGCTGTTTTAGTGATTGACACCCCCTACTGCTAGCGGCCGATTGGCCTCAAATCTATAGGGGGCGGCATTGCACCAGCAGTTCACAAGAACTGCTGGTGCAATGATAAATGCAGACAGCGTATGCTGTTGGCATTTATCAATGGGCAGCGATGTGCAGCAGACATGATACGCTACTTCTTTTCATGTCCGCTCGCACATTTTTAAATATGCCCCATAGAGTCTGAGATAAGTAAAGGCTATTCCAGACTATAACTTGGAAAAGGAAAACAGTAAAAGCTCAGTATTACTTCATTCAATTAAGAGATGCTACATTTATATCTCTTATTATTATCTAGATAATCTGACCAATGACCAAAGCCATTACAGCCAATGAGAATGCAGGGATGCTCATTCATTGGTGTAAATTATAGTAAATGCTGTTTGTTGTTTGTTGCACCAACCAGCTATGCTGATCAAAAAAAGATGAAGAAGGATTGCCTCCATCACCCCTTATCACAACACAAAGCAGCAGTATAATTAGACCTCACAACTTTCCTTATTTGAGAGGGACAGCCTGTATTCCTGTGCTCTGTCCCACTGTCCCTCTGAGGCAGCCATATGTCCCGGTTTGCAGAATTTCCTTTAGCCAGACACACCCATAAACCAAGCAAGCACTCCCATCAATCATCCAGACATACCCACTATGCTGTCTACCATCCACCAGAAAACCAACGTATTAAGATTTGCTCTATTTTTCAAATGTTGAAAAACATTCGCCCATCCCTACTACTGAGTCCCTAATACCTAGCCACAAATATAAAAAAGATGAAAGTTTAGCTAGAAAGGCAATTGAGTATTTTGTAATTGCTCTTAGATCATTATCCAGGATTCATAATGAGTACATGGAATATCAGATTAGATTGGACATCTGTCTCCATCTTACCACCAACTTTAGACCTCCTCAATCAGATCTACTTAAAGGATTACTTTCTGTTATAATTTTTAAGCTAAACAACTAACATATTAAAGTTAATAAACATTAATTAAAACCTACTGACCTATATTTTCTCCAAAACGAAGTTTCATAACGTTCTAAAAGTTATATCTTTTATTCACCAATGATGTCACGTTATCCTGCCCACTATTTTCAGCACTGCATGTTCAAAATACTTAAACCAATAACTTTGTGTTTAAAGCGCCATTTTGAAACCTAGGTATTGTAAACGGATTGGTACAGAGCAAAGGATACCCACTGAGTGGGTTTGGAAAACAATTAAATTTGCAGACAAGATTTCTGATATACGGTAGAGAGTTGTTAATGAAATGCTATTGATAAAAAGCGTATTTGGGGTAGTTAGTTAGTAACAGGCATAGAAAATATTTACTTACAGTGGCCCTTTAAAATAATATGGGGAATGTTCACTTGCGTACATAATTTGTCTGGCAAATCATCTTCCATTGAAAGTAGAAAATATTCAAACATCTCACATTCACTTTTAAACTTTGTATTTTTAATTGTCAAACCTGTTTTTTCTTGAGTTGTTCTACCCCTGGCATTCATTTTTTAACCTTAGACTTCTCTGATCACAGTCAAGCTCAACCAGTGAAGAAACTTAATATTGGATTAAAGGGGTAGTAAATATAAAAAGTATTGTTATGTGTAATAAAAAAAACATTGCAATATATTTGTATTATTTATTTATGCAACAAAAAAGGTTGAGCTATGGTTCACACGAGTAAATGGTATTTCCAATCAATATTGTATAAAGGGATCGTTTTACATTACACCTTTGCAACAGGTGGCGATCTTGCTTTTCACATTCCGCCAGTGTCAGGGAAGATTGCCTCTCACAGTAAAATATAATAAAACACTTTTTGGTTTAGACAGTGATTTCATCACTTTAGCATATTTTCACCTGCAACTTTGATCTAAATGCTGACTTGATAGCATAGTGCTAGTGTGAGAATGTTTATAATGTTTATAACTAGCTAAAGTTCTCTGGGCAGGCGATATTATTAAAGAATGCCCGCCAGTACTTCTATTTCCCTGGTGGAATAATCTCAAACCACTTTTTACCCTGAAAACAGGGTGTCTAAGGGGTGTATATTGCATTTTCATATGAAAAGTGCACAATAAAATTCGTATTACATCATACAAAACAAATAATTGAATCATTCACACAAGTACAAGTAGGGAAAAATTGAATTGTTAGGGTGCATTAAAAATATTATTTTATCAAAATTATAAAATTTGTATGTAAATTATGCAGGAATAAATCATATTAACTATATACAGCGTAAATCATAATTTAAGTACACTGGATGTGCAAAAAAAATAAATAATCTAAAATGGGCTGAACATGATTATTCCATAGGCTATATGAAATTGTCTCTCTAATCCCAGAGTATTTCTGTAAAGATTTTCGCACTGCAGATCTAATAGTTTTTTTCTCGCAAAAACTAAAAGGGGGCAAGCTTTTCTCAAAACACTCAAAATACTTATAACCCTAATGGACAAACACATGCATACGAAAATATAGACAATTGTTAAATGCTATACACAGAAAGCAGTGTAATGTGATCTTTATTGGCTGCAGGATTTATTTTTTAAAGTGTCCCCCTGTTCTGTTGAAAACTCCAAGAAATCGAAAATTCCAAGATGATGTCATGTCCGATGACTCTTCCATTTTCACTATCTGTTTTTGCCTCTGTCTGGGGGGCGCACCACTGATCCTCTGGCATCCACCCCAAGTAAACCTTGGGTAATAAGGTTTACAAGGGGGACTTCACCCTACTTGAACCCCCCCAGGCGGAGGCAAAATAAATAGTACAGATAGGCGATTACAATCTGATTGGCCTGTGTCTCCGTGAGGGACAGGATGCACAACCAATCAGATTTATGGATTCACCAGATGTAACATCATCTTAGAGTTTCCGATCCCATTAAGTTTTTTTTTTTTCAAATTGTTTTTTTATTGAGGGTAATAAAGTATACAACATACAGGTTACTCAATGAAGTAGATACATATATAACATCTAAGATATACATCTCAAAATATAATAAGCAAGTTGGGGAGCAACCTCTCAACTACCCTCTATTTTTGCCCCTCCAGAATTACTCAGGCCACTTTTGGACCCTCAATTGCACAGCACATTAACTGAGGGGTTTTGCAAGATATAGACCACTTTTGGGCCTATAGTTATCCATCACATATAATACAAACACATTTGTACAAGCCGGGCATAACTGACAATTAGATAATATGTAGGGATCTGAGGTCAATACATGGAATTATATTAAAACCTTGTAGATATTCAGTTTATAGGAGGACTTACTAAAACAAATCCTAGAATAACATAGAATAAAATATCCTCACAGAGCATTGCTAGGGATCAACTATATTGTCGCTTACAAAAACTCACACAAGCTTTAGTTCAATTACACCTTAACAGGGAATCATATAAAGAGGACCAGGACCTTCCCCAATGCTAAAATAAGATTAAGACAATGCTATCCATAGGCAAATATACAGTTAGGTCCATCTTTAAATACTGTGATATCACAAACAGAGACAATTCTAGGGCTAAATATTATGTTCATGCAAGCTATCTGGAACTGTCTAGCAATTATTACAAACAACTGTAGTGTGCTAAACATTACACAGTTACATATTTAGGGCAAGGAAAATGAGTATACTGCTGTCATGGGAAAAACATCATACATTCACCAAATAAAGTAGCTAATTTGTTATGCGCTGAAAATCCTCTCAGGAAACTATTTGAATGTCCCATATGTCCAATGTCCTTTGCTAGGTGGATATTCAGGCCTAAAGGGCAGGAGCAGAGCCTTTACACAGGTACTAAATTAGGGCATATGGTTCTACCCCACACCAATCCAGACATCCCTGCCAGCAGCAATATTATACCAGGAGCGAAAAAAATCCAGGCCTCAAGTGGGTCACAGTGCCAGACATACGTTACCAGCCTGAATGACGCTCTTACCCCCAAACACCAGAAAGCTGATGGCAGTGGCTGAGTCCGGCAAAGATCTTCTAGGCTAGGGAGTAGTCCGACAGTCCCCACATTCCTCAAAACAAAAGGGCTCGACATCGGTAGTCCTGGTTCCCCATATACGCTTTCTGGCATCAGCGCCTCAGAGTGCGCACTTCCCCCGACCTCCATCGCAGAGTAGGCCTCATCTCTTCCGCTGGTATTCCAGGTAGGTGTCAAGCTCTCGGGGTTATCACCTGATCATGGGCCAGAGCCACTGGGGGATCCATATCGGGTTGCGTTATACTTCTCAACCCAGGCGTCTCTGCTCTCATTTGTCTCTGGACCTCCGATGCTTGAATTTCTGAGTGGGCACGGTTCATATAAAGTAAGAGGCAATCAAGCCTAGCACAAATCGTGCGCTCATAATCAGCCAACAGATCTTGTATGCCTACAAATATTCCCAACAGGTTGCCCCCGGGGGGGGGGGCAACCTGTTGTCCACGAGGCCGCCAAAAACCTCAACGGTCCAGTCTGGGAAACTTTTAAGAAAACAAAATTAGAATAGCCCAGTCCAGCAAAGTTTACTCTATAACATGCATCAAAATCTGGTGCTGGTTAGCTTCACAAAAAGCTAGATATCTTGGCGGAAAGCATATCCTGATGCTTGAGCTCTCAGATTAGCAGCCATCTTCTGCTAGTGCCTGGACACACCCCTCCCATTAAGTTTTTGATAGAACACCCCCTGCTCACTGCTAACGTCGCTCCATGGTGCAAAGTTTCCCTTTACAGTGAGCTTCACCACTTTTAATAGTAGACATCTCGCCACTCACAGGGACTGCCGCTTTTTAATGAAATCCCACTAGGGCAGCCCCTGTGAGGATTGGAGAGAAAAACCACTTCAGAAATTGCGAGCTTTAGATCAAGTGTATTCCTGAGGGAGTAGTTTTATTTATTGATACTTTTTCACCGGTTTTTGATAAAGGGACAGTAAAGTCAAAATTAAACACAGATGAATTGGACAGGGCATGCAATTTTAAACAACTACCAATTTACTTCTTTTATGAATTTTGCTTAGCTCTCTTGGTATCCTTTGTCAAAATGTAACCCTAGGTGAGCCCAGGAGCATGCATCTCTCTTTAGCCATCTGACAGCAGTGTTTGCAACAATGTTTACAGCAATCTTATAAATAGTTGCAAACACTGCTGCCATAAACTGCTACCTAGGTATACACTTCAACCAAAGATACCAAGTGAACAAAGTTGATAACAGAAGTAAATTAGAAAGTTGTTTAAAATGGCATTCTCTATCTGAATTATGAATGTTTAATTTACCTTTTACTGCGCCTTTAACTATTGTTTATCCTTTGTAGTGGAGCTCACTCTGCGGAATGAGGTGAACAGTCATTTAATAATTGCTGCACCATTATTACCACTCAGTGTGCCATTGTTTTTCCACCTGTACCTGCAGCTCTCTTATTTTACCCCATTGCAGAAGCCATTTGGTAAAGCTCTGCATCTAACGGACACCGCCATTTTGTTACATCCTGTGACAGAAGGGAACTTTTACAGATCAGTGACATCACTGGCATTTTGACAGCTGCACTTTGCACTTTGGAATAGCTTGCACAATAGAAAGCACACAAGTTACATGTTTTTCATTTTTTTTTTTTACACAGTTTAAAAGTTAAATGTACAGCTCCTACTCTGTATTGTGCATGCTAAAATGAAGTTTATGACACGGCTTGTCAAGAAGACAACTACCCAAATGACCCTGATCAAAAGTCTACATACCCTAGTAATTTTGGCCTGATAACATGCACACAAATTGACACAAAGGGGTTTGAATGGCTATTAAAGGTAACCATCCTCACCTGTGATCTGTTTGCTTGTAATTAGTGTGTGTGTATAAAAGGGCAAAGAGTTTCTGGGCTCCTGACAGACCCTTGCATCTTTCATCCAGTGCTGCACTGACATTTCTGGATTATGAGTCATGGGGAAAGAAAAAGAATTGTCAAAGGATCTGTGGGAAAAAGATAGTTGAACTGTATAAAACAGGAAAGGAATATAAAAAGATATCCAATGAATTGAGAATACAAATCAGCAGTGTTCAAACTCTAATCAAGAAGTGGAAAATGAGGCATTCTGCTTGATAACATACTGCATTCATCTTGCCATCAATTCTGACCAAATTTCCTATGCCTTTGTAGCTCACACATCCCCAAAACATCAGCAATCCACCTCCGTGTTTCACAGTAGGAATGGTGTACCTTTCATCATAGGCCTTGTTGACTCCTCTCCAAATGTAGCGTTTTTGGGTGCGGCCAAAAAGCTCAATTTTGGTCTCATCACTCCAAATGACTTTGTGCCAGAAGGTTTGAGGCTTGTCTCTGTGCTGTTTGGCATATTTTAAGCGGGATACTTTGTGTCATTTGCGTAGTAATGGCTTTCTTCTGGCGACTCGACCATGAAGCCCATCTTTCTTCAAGTGCCTCCTTATTGTGCATCTTGAAACTGCCATACCACATGTCCTGTATTTCACCTGAAGTAATTTGTGGGTTTGTCTTTGCATCCCGAACAATTTTCCTGGCAGTTATGGCTGAAATTTTAGATGGTCTACCTGACCATGGTTTGGTTTCAACAAAACTCCTCGTTTTCCACTTCTTGCTTAGAGTTTGAACACTGCTGATTTGCATTCTCAATTATTTGGATATCTTTTTATATCCCTTTCCAGTTTTATACAGTTCAACTACCTTTTCCCGCAGATCCTTTAACAATTATTTTCCTTTCCCCATGACTCAGAATCCAGAATTGTCAGTGCAGCACTGGATGAAAGATGCAAGGGTCTGTCAGGAGTCCAGAAACTCATTGACCTTTAATACACACACACTAATTACAAACAAACAGATCACAGGTGAGGATGGTTACATTTAATAGCCATTCAAACCCCGTTCTGTCAACTTGTATGCATGTTATCAGGCCAAAATTACCAGGGTATGTAAACTTTTGATCAGGGTCATTTGGGTAGTTTCTGTTGTCATTATGATTTTAAAAGAGTAAACACAGTTGATTGATAATAAATGGCTTCAGCCAGGAGCGTATTAAGGCATAGGCTAACGAGGCCGGTGCCTAGGGCAGCAGATTTTTAAGGGGCAGCAGAATTTTGAGTCCCTAGGGCCACTCTACTGAACTCAGGGCCGGGTGGCTAAATCAACCAGGGCCTGGCTATTGCTATCCTATGGGATTGTATGTGGGTGCGCATGACGTAGTGACAGTGGATGCGGAGCTCACTTGCGCAGCCTGGCCTGGACTGAGAGGGAATGCGGTATTCTTCCTGGCTCCACCGCGTGATTGAGACTCACACAGACTACACAGTGCAGTGTGCACTACACCATGACCACTGTGAAACAGCATATGCCTTTCTCCCTTCAATACATCTTCATTAGGCATTAAAATACTTAAACGGATTAGTCACTAAATACTTGTACATTTACTGTTTGTCTATCTGTCATGCATGCAAAGAATAAGTATTTATTGCTGAATCTATACAACCATGTGACTTAAAACACAACTAAAATATGTTGTATGCATTTAATACATTCAGAAACAATACAAGTATATACTTTATTATGATTGTATCATGTGACTTTATCACCTACGATACAATTCCTAAACCTATCATAACTACTGTTGTATTTTTTAAGTACTTTTAAAGGCCAATTTGTATATTCATTACATATTTATCCAAGCAGATATTTTGCTTAAATAACTGTCAATCACCAAAGAAGATGTTTAAGGTTAAACAACTACCTACTGACAAACTATCATACAGTGAAGGATATTTTTTTCTGATATAAACACTTTAATCATCTGACTTGCAAAATAATGTCTATATATATATATATATATATATATATATATATATATATATATATATATATATATATATATATATATATATATATATATATATATATATATATATATATATATATATATATACTGTATATATATATATGTGTGTGTGTGTGACCAGAGTGAATGCAAGCCCTGGTGAACATCTACTTAAAAATACATTATTTTTTAAAATGTTTACACCCTGCCCCAAAAATATAATGTCTAAAAAAAGGCCTTAAACCTGGGGTGGGGTGGGCAGCAGAATTTTGAGTGCCTAGGGCAGCACAAAACCTAAATACGCCCCTGGCTTCAGCCAAACACTAACCATGAGTGAAAGAAAAGTTTTTGTGTTATCATTCATACTATCTGAAAAATGACCAAGAAATCATAAATTCTGCCAGGGTATGTAAAACTATGAGCACAACTGTATATGAGGTATCTTGAGTTTTAAATTGTGATGCTCAATAGTGGCATTTTTACTGGGATGAGTTGGATATATTGCCCTTTAAGATGTTAGCTTACAACATGGTATGAAAAAGCTATAAATAATGCTATCTAGGTAGATGAGAATCTTTTAAAACACTACTGAGCAGATAAACAATATCTACTCATTCTGAGCACATATACATAGACCCAAGGAACAAAAACCACATAGACCTAACTGTTTAATTACAAAACAATAGTAGGAGATCTCTAAATAAGTTCTGTAATCTGGGTACACTTAACTAATACTGAAATAAAACTATAAGCTTTTAAAGGTATAAAACCAGGTTTATATTTATGGGGTAGTATAATACCTCACTCTTCTGACTATTAGTTCGTCATATTAGGTATCATTGTCCCATGGGCCAAATCACAAACAACATTCAATACAATACATTAACAATGGTAAAAAATTACTTCCAATTTGAACACAACTGAGGACTGAGCAATACCCTATATAACTGAGTTACTATATTTAGGATCACATCTAACTGACAGGTGGGAATATATGACTGTCTACCCAATCCCAGTCTTCTTTAGATATGTATTATACGGATAACAGAGTGTTCTAGGATATAAGGCTCTCCCGGCCATCCAAAGTGAGGTCACTGAAAGTCTCCATCCGAGATTTCCATCTTTCAGGTTAATGTGGCTATACCAATGCATATCATGTCTCTTTGGAGAAGATCTCCTCTAAGCTATTGTACTTCCAAGGCGTAATGTTGTTGACGTGTCTGAAGACTCTCCATGACTGTGAGACTGTGACGTGCTGTTTCAGGCACTGTCGACTGAAGTGCCGTTTCAGGCACTGTCGATGCTGCTAAAGTGGAACGGTCTATACAAATAGAGTCCAACGCGTGTACCTCCATTGCAACACCGACATAGTCTATTGTTGATCTAGTTGGTGAATCGGTAAGGACCTGGGTGTGGGAGCTAGGGACAGGTTCTGTAAAGTTGTCTCAAATTCCTTGGATTTTCACTGCTTGCGAGCCCTGGGTATAGTGATTGGAGCAGACCTTCAAAGCACCCGTCCATTTTCTGTTCAAGTTCCCTTAACAGGTCTTTGATGACTACATTGTAGATATGTCCATCCATACTGAGGGGATTATGGGTTCAGATAGGCTGCCGTATCTGGTAAGCAACTCTTAGCTGAAGACTGCCAGTATTACTTAGTTATTGGATCGCAACTTCGTACTCCAGGTTACCGGGAGGGGGATGTGCAAGATAGTAAGGCCACTGCTTGGTAAACTTCCAGACGTCTAAGAGAGAGCCTCCGGCTTCCCCTGGAGCATTGAGAGGTAATCTGTAAATAGAAGGCAATGTTACCCGGAGGTGAAGAAAAGATGGCATCTTCCTCTTGTGCACTGTTTTGATCTCGATGGGTATGGGAGATGGTAACTTCCACTAAGCTAGCATCCTACACCGTAGCCATTGCCTGATATGTTTCCCTCAACAATCGGTCACCTTTTAGGTACAATTTGTCTGCTCTGAGCGGTCAAGAATGCTTAATGTTTTCTAAATATAGCCGGAGCTGATGTGTAGTGTGACCCCTCAGATGCAGAGCTAGCTCCGCCCCCTTAGGTAGATTATTTTTAAATTATAATCTTTATTTTTTTGTGTTCTACAGGCATTTGATAATTTCTTGCATTAGTTATTCAATGGAGATTTTCAGAATGTAAGTGCACTGTCCCTTTAACAAACCTGAAAATTGTTGCATGAATTGTTTATGTTCCTAATCCACCTATTAAAGGGACATAATACACATATGTTAAATCATTTGAAAGTGATGCAGCATAGCTGTTAAAATCTGCCAAAAAAAAATTACATGAACATCTATGTATAAAAATGGAGAATATTTGACCTTACAATTTCTTCATCTCACAATAGTAAGTGGTCAACAACAACAGCCAATCAGCTACATCAGTGCAGATCTCACACTTTTATTTACTTTGATCTTGTGAGATTTCACTTAAATCTTGCAAGATTTGATAGTAAACTTCCTTAACCCCTTAACCCAATCTGACGTATATATACGTTGTGCGGTACTTTGGCTATTGTATCGCACCACAGATATACACGTTGTCGCTTCAGGATGCTCCAGCACAAAAACAGTTTCCAGTACCTAAGATGGCGCCTAACAGTTAGAGGGGGAGATTTAGAGAGCTGTTTGGGGGGGATCAGGGAGGTTGGAGGGTAAGGGGGGATTCCACACTGGAGAAATATATTTTAAAAAAAAAAACACATTTTATAAAAGAAAAAGCCTTATTTTTTTCATACTGGCAGACTATCTGCCAGTACCTAAGATGGGGGTTATCAGTGGGAGAGGGAAGAGAGCTGTTTGGGAGGGATCAGGTAGGGATCAGGGGGAGGGAAGTGTCAGGTAGGAGGCTAATCTCTGCACTAAAGCTAACATTAACCTTTTAAGCTACCTAATTAACCACTTGCTGGGAATAATTGAAGTGTGGTGCGCAGCTGCAATTAGCGGCCTTCTAATTACCAAAAAGCAATGACAAAGCCATGTATGGCTGCTATTTCTGAACAAAGGGGATTCCAGAGAAACTTTTACAAACATTTGTGCCATGATTGAACAAGCAGTATGTAAATAATTTCTGTGATAAACCCAAAGTACATTTTTTTTTATTTGATGGCATTTGGCGGTGAAATGGTGCCATGAAATATACCAAAATGGGCCTAGATCAATACTGTGGGTTGTCTACTTAAAATATATATAGATTTGATAGGTAAATTAAAAAAACAAGGCTCTGTTTCTGTTTAAATGGAGTGATAGCAAAAATGCTAAAAACGCTCTGGTATTTTAGGCAAGTTTTTGTCTGGAATTTAGAGCCCAGGTGCCTGTAGGCACCAAAATCTAAAGCGCCCCCCCACGCGCTCCCGCTTCACATGTATGAACCTATAGATAGAGCCTAAGAGGCCCATTTATCAAGCTCCATAACCCTGTCCGCCTGCTCTGATGAGGCGGACAGAGATCTCCACAATTCAACCCAATCGAGTACGATCGGGTTGATTGATACCTCCCTGCTGGCAGCCGCGAGTCTGCAGGGGGGCGGCATTCAGCGATGTCTGTCGGACCTGATCCGCACTGTCGGATCAGGTCCGACAGACATTTGATAATTCGGCCTCTAAAACTTTAAAGAATTGTGTTTCTTTTACAGCAGCTGCTAATTTTGCCACATAAAAGGCAGTCCATGATCTATAACAAAACACTCCAGACAGCATTTGCCCAGTATGATGAGATTCTAGTCAGAACAGTATTTTTTTAATATAATTTATACAAGATAATTCCAGGTTGTCTAGACTGGGGCTTCAGCCTGCACAATCAACCAAGGGTCAGTTGTTTTTTAAAGTGTGTTTATCATGTGCAACAGCCCTGGCATTTCGCATTTTAGCAATAATATTCATACCTATGGTATTTTATATGCCCTCTGACCGTACAATCTGTCATTTTGATTTTGACAGCTGCTACTGCTGCAACTGATACATAACTAGGGCAAAAGAGTACAAGAAGCGCAAAAAAACTTGAGTTATTTAATACATGTATGCAGATAAAATAAACATAAAAACTTACACTTAAGTAAGCACAATAAATCTCCAGATAAGAATCAAAGGCAGTGGCAGTCTGAGTCCCGATCAGCAGGCAGAAATGTCCAAGTTTGCAATGGACCGCCGAACACAAGCCGGCGTCTGACGTCACTGTGGAGCATAGGATCCAGAGCGTCCCCCTTTAGGCCTAAACCTCTCAGGCTGCACAAACTGTCAATGAGGACAAAACACTTGACGATATTCCTACGCATTTCGTCCGAAACCCGGCCGGACTTCTCGGTATAACGTTTTACAATCCAAATCTTCCCTCTACCTGCGCCGTTTCCCTCTACTTCCGGCGTATGCATATTTTTTAAGGTGATTGTTTTTAGGTGATTGTTTTTTAGAGATATACAGGTGATAGGATTAGATCAGTTGATTAGCGCTGATATTTTGTTGTTTTTCTTTGCAACTGATACATGCCCACCGTGCACTCAGAACATACTGTAATAGTGCACAAATAGTCAAAAACCAACCCCCACACACTTACTCTTAGGCTGCTCTGTCCGCATACACTGGAGAAATGGACCGGACTGGCCAGCGTGGCAGCCATCTTTGTTTAGGGCAACATTATTATCTACTATGATAAGTGAGGGCAGAGTTGCAGAGGTGTGCATAAAAGGCATATGGAACAGAGAGACAGGCGCCCCTCTATGAAAGGTGCCTGTAGGCACATGCCTACTCTGCCTAATGGTAAATCCAGCCCTGAGTCCCGGTAGTGAAAGGGTTAAACTGAAGAAAGAAATAACATGACTGTGTTTCACATGCCAGATGCACTGTCCCTTGCAAGTCCTGGGACAAGCAATCTAATTGGTGGCTTAATATCTCTTTACAATGGGATGTGGCTGCTGAGGAAATTTTGATGTAAAATATTTTCCTTTTTTACATAGAGATGTTCAGGTGATATTTTCTAGTCAGCTTTTGCATCATTTTCAAGTGCTTCAGTATTTGGGTATCCTTCAGTTATTTCCAGTTAAAGGGGCAGTCTACTCCACAATTTGTATTGTTTAAAAAGATAGATAATCCCTTTATTACCCATTTCCCAGTTACCTTGTATCTAAGCCTCTGCAGACTGCCCCCTTTATTTAGTTCTTTTGACAGAAAATAATTTTAGCCAATCAGTACTGACTCCTATGTAACTCCATGTGTGTGAACACAATGTTATCTATATGGCACACATGAACTAACACCCTCTAGCAATAAAAAAAAGCTGTCAAAATGCTCTGAGATAAGAGGCAGCCTTCAAGGGCTTAAAAATTAGCATACTGTATGACCCTGTGAAAAGAAAAAAAGAGAAAGGTGCACACATACTGGATGACCCTACCTAGGTTTAGCTTTCAACAAAGAATACCAAGAGAACAAAGAAAATTTTATGTTAAAGGTGAATTGAAAGGTCTAAATTGAATGCCCTATCTGAATCATGAAAGTTTAATTTTGACTAGACTGTCCCTTCAAATACATATTCAAAGTTGTGCTTCTGTGCCACTCAAGGTGGGGATATAGCTATCCTATCAGAGGCAGGTATACATATGCAAGCTGCAGTCACTGATCATATACTCATGGAGCAGAATGTGGGAGTACCAGAAGTGCAAAATTTTACCTGCTTAAACCTTTGAAATATGTACAGACTTAAGGCCCCTCTTACCATATAGCAGGCGTACAAAGTTTTTAGCTAGGGAACCTGTCTGACCATATTTTTTATTGAACAAGCAGTGCTACCAATTGGTTGCATGAGAGCAAGTCCAGTCAATCACCACAGACAAATGAGTTTGGGGTGATTTGATTCTGCTACCAAAAATGTACTAGTTCTTTTATGAGTCATAATTAATTAATTAATTCATTCATTCATATTTATTAACCCACAAACAATCCCATGATCAAAAATTGGCAGTTCTGTAAAGGCATCACCATAAAGATTAAAGAAGATATACTGTATTCTCAAAGAAACATTATGCAAAATCCCTTTAAAGGAACATTCTCATATAAAATAAATTGCTCCATTTTACTGGCCATGGGGCATATGTATCAAGCTCCGTATGGAGCTTGATGCCCCGTGTTTCTGGCGAGTCATCACAAAAACCGCTGCTTCATAACTTGTCCGCCTGCTATGAACAGGCGGACACACATCACCAGAAATCAACCTGATCGAGTACGATCTGGTTGATTGACAACCCCTGTTGGCGGCCGATTGGCCGCGAGTCTGCAGGGGGCGGCGTTGCACCAGCAGCTCTTGTGAGCTGCTGGTGCAATGCTGAATACGGCGAGCGTATTGCTCGCCGTATTCAGCAAAGTTTGGCGGACCTGATTCTCACTGTCGGAATCAGGTCCGCCAGACTTTGATAACACTGTTGGATCAGGTCCGCCAGACTTTGATAACTTGGGGCCCATATCTGCATCTAGAGTGGGAAAGGGTTGTTCCAGAAGTGCATCTTTGACTATGTGTAATCATTTACAGGGAACTAAACATAGTAAAAACTAATTTGTTTTAAAAAATGTTCTAACAAAATAGAGTATATTATTCATACACAAGAATGAGCTGCTAATGAAAAATACAAAAGACATTTCATGAACCCGTCAAACATTAATATCTTAATAAAAGTTATAGTGATTTGTTTATGATAACTGTACTAATGATCTGAGAAGTCAAATTGCATTTTCCAATTTCAACCTTAATTTAATATTAGTAAATAGCAATATGGTAAAACTCTCAATATGTTAAAATCTAATCCCAACTGATGTTGCTGTTAATTTGTGTGTATCTAAAATCCTTGAAAGCACAAAAAGTATTTTATTTTTCCAAGTGTGCTCAATTTGCCAATACTGAGAGTGAGAGTCCCCACCTACAATACGGCACAAGGTAAAGGCTAATCAAGTAATTCTGTTTTACGAGCTTAAACATTATTTTGGGAGATCGATGTTTAACATATAACATCAGAATACCTGTATGAATCGACTGACAACATGTTACCCTGTTCTCCTCTCAATATTACTGTACGGACACCTTTTATACAAAGAATATTTATATTTATTGTTTAAGTATTGGGACATTCACTTATATTCTTTATATATCTCAGCAAAGCCATAAAAAACAAGCAAACAAACAGAAAAAAAAAACATAACGCTAAACGTTAGTGAAAACAAATTTGGTGTACTGGCTCTATTTGTATAGTTTTATCAAGGTAAAGGTGCATAACTGTAGTGTCAATGAGCTATGGAAGAGGTATTACAATGTAGCTGGTCCCCACTGCTGGTTACTATAAACAACTCTTTTAGGAGCTGCTAGTCCCAAGCACTGTAACCTTTGCAACTTTGTCATAAAAGTACCAGAGTTAAAGCAAAGTCTTTCCAATCACTATCCAGATACCAAGGCAAAGAACTTAAGTGTAGCAGCCACTGTTACCCAAACTAAAGATATATAAAATGAAAACTGTCCATCTTGCAAAGTGTACATTTAAACCCAACACTTCATAAAGAATAGATGCACATTAAAGTTATAATTATTATCAGTCATTTGTAGAGCGCCAACAGATTCCATAGAGCTAAAAACATGGGTCTAATAGGCAAGGTATCAATTATGGGAGACAAAGGGATAGAGTGCCCTGTCAAGAATTTCCCTGTTGTAAATCAGGTCTCATGAAGGTGATCTACAAAGCAGCTAGGCTCATGGGTTTACATGCTAAGGGAGTTCAAGCGGATAATTAAAGGAGGAGAGGGACTAAGATAAGAAAATATTAATGTATATTATATGCATCCCTAAACAGTAGAGTCTTTAAGGAGCACTTAAACATTTTAAAACTAGGAGAGAGTCTTGTGGAGTAAGACAGAGAGTACCACAGAATAGGGGCCAGTCTCGAGAAGTCTTGTAGACGGGAATGTGAGGAGGAAAGAAGAGAGGAGTTGTGTTTTATTCTGGAGCTTAGAGGAAGCCAGTGAAGGGATTGGCAGAGAGGTACAGCAGATGAGGAGCAACGTATAAGGAAGATCAGCCTGGCAGAGGCTTTTATTATGGATTGTAAGGGAGATAGATGGCAGCTAAGGAGGCCGGATAGGATGGAGTTGCAATAGTCAAGGCGGGAAATGATGAGAAAAGGGATTAAAGTCTTAGTTGTGTGATGAATTTTGGAGATGTTTTTAAGGGGGAGGCTGCAGGAATTGGTCAAAGACTGGATGTGGGGAATTAAAAGAGAGATCTGAGTCAAGTGTTACCCTAATACATTGGACATGCAGGGTTGGGGTAATGATGTTATTATTAATAGTAAGCGCTAGATTTATCAAAGCTGAGGCATACAGGGGCACGTATACGCGCCCCTGTATGCCTCAGATCGTCTGTGGCGGGGCGAAATTACCCGCAGGTAATCACCATTGCACACGGGTGCAATTTTGCACTTGCGTACAATCCCACCCCCTGCCCGCGCACAGCCAATCACTAATTCGACCACGGAGATTGAATTTCGCCACCTTAGAGGTGGGGAAGAGGTTAAGGAAGCGGCGGTCTTGTGACCACTGCTTGGTAAATTACAGAGAACAAGTTCTTGTGAGAACTTGCAGCCGTAGGGCTTTGGTATATCGAGCCCTTAGATTTAGTTGGGGTTGGGGATTGTGTAAGAAGTGGGAAAATAGGGAGTTCTGTTTTGGAGAGATTTAGGTATTGAGAGGACATCCAGGATGGAAGATTAGAAAGACAGTTAGTGACACAAGTTAGTAAGAAGGGGATAGGTCTGGTGCAGAGATGTAGATTTGTGTATCATCAGCATACAAATGGTATTGAAACCCATGGGACTTTATTAAGGAATCTAAGGATGATGTATACATTGAGAAGAGAAGGGGACCAAGGACAGAGCCTTCCTTGTGGTACCCCAACAGAAAGTGGTAATGGGTCATAGGATGTGTCAGAGAAAGGTTACACTAAAGGCACGGTTAGACAGGTAAGAGGAGAGCCACAAGAGGGCTGTGTTGCAGTTGCCAAAGGATTGTAGGGTTTGGAGCAAGAGAGTGTGGTCAACAATGTCAAAGGCTGCAGACAGATCAATAAGGTTTAACAGAGGAAAATGTTTTTATTTTTTTATTTTACTGTAATTAGGTCATTAGTAACCGTAATGATTGCAATTGATAGTTACACACACTACACTCCATACATAAAAACACAGCACACACACTACACAGACACACTCACGCTAAAAACACAACATATATTCTACGCACAATAAACACACACACTACAGATGCAATGCACACTACAAATACACGTACACCATACACTAAATAAACAAACAAACTACAAATACACACAAACTACTAGCACAACATCAACAGACTATACACAATACACAAAAGCTACTCATACACTACACATGCTATCCACATTACACACACCACACACATTACGCACACCACACATTAAACACACTCACTATACACACCTTAAGCACAAACACTGCACAAACACCACATGCATGCACAAACACACACTAGCACATACACATATTTATTTTCTCAAAGGCAAAATAAATACATAAAAAGTAAATTCCAAAATGTCCACATAATTTAAATATGAAACAATAATACAATTTATTATTTGTCTGGGGAGTTAAATTTAAACATTTTCATGTTTGATTAGGAACTTAACACTCATATTATTTTTTTATATATAGTTATGTTTCTCAGTGTGTTTAATTTTGTTACTGTAATTAAAATGGTGATAAATAATATATGCTGATGAAGGTAAGGAATAGCAACTTTTTTAAAAAATAACGAAACATCCCCTAATACATATTTTTAGGGCTTAGTTGTGTGAAGATGAGTCTGCAGTTATCAGTGGATTAATATCTTTCATTATATAAAAAAAGCAATATCTGTCTACAGAAAACAGAAGTAAATCCTGTAATTCATTGTATTGATAATACAAAAGCAAGGTTTTTCAATGGAAACTAAAGTTTCAAATTATGATTGTACTGTGAGATACGGAATATCAACAATAATACTGGTTTATTCAAACACTACTTAAAATTTGATTTACAAGGACATTAAAGTAATGTTTATATGTGGATAACAAATATCAGCAATATCAGAACATCTCTATGCAAAGTAATTTAAGCACTCCTTTTGTGTTAGATCCTGAACGCTCGTTAACTTCGCTAGACAGAAGCTTTTTGTGCGCATTTGGTTGTGCTCATATTACAAGTTGAAAGTAAAATGTTTGCGCATAATTGAAACCCGACGCTAACCAAATATTGCGACCATGTTAACGTATTCACCTATACTTGCTTGCAAACCCAACTGGAGTTATGAAAATGTAAGTACAGGGCTCTAGATTAGCCAGTAACGTCTTAAGGGTTAAGGATGCAGGGAGGAGTGTTTGTGGGCTGTGTGTTAGGTGTGCAACATTGTTGCAGTCCTAAGGGAGGGATCTTTACTTACAGTTAAAAAGGGGCTTCTGGGAGTTTCAGGCCCTCTTTTCTGTTCCTGGTCATCGCAGATCTTCTCGTTGCAGAATAGTTTCTTGGATTCTTGTCATGGATAGGTACCGCAGTTCTTCTCTACCTCCCCTTCGGTTCAGAGACGATGGTCCTCAGACGGGGCGCAGGGATCCTGTGAAAAAAGAAATGTGATATAGAAATGGTCCCTCCTTCCCCTAGGTCCCAGGGGCCATCCCTTAGGCTAGGCCAGCGAACCCAGCGAGCTTTAAGTACAGTGGGGGGATCGGGGGGGGGGAAACAAAGTAACCCAGCAGAGGCCTCTGCAGGGGTTAGCAGTGGCCATCCTGCTGCTGGCAGGCCATCTTCAGATATAGGAAGCGGGGAAGAGTGGCAAGTATTAGCTAGGCCCAATCCAGGGCAGGCACAGGGTTAGGAGGCGGTTGAGGCCTATCCGGGTGGCCAGCAGGGTGGGGGGCTAATGGTGCAGGCTTTGCCGGTAGATGTTTCGGCTATCCCACAGGGAAAACTGGCGACCGTGTGGTCACTAGTTCAGTCCCGGTCACCCATTTTGGGCTCAGTATTTAGTGTGCAGGGGGCTTCCGCTGTCCACAACTGTGGCTCCACCCACCTACGTACTTCCTGGAGAGGACATCCAGGATGGACGATTAGAAAGACAGTTAGTGACACAAGTTGGTAATAAGGGGATAGGTCTGGTGCAGAGATGTAGATCTGTGTATCATCAGCATACAAATGGTATTGAAACCCATGTGATTTTATTAAGGAATCTAAGGATGATGTATAAATTGAGAAGAGAAGGGGACCAAGGAAAGAGCCTTACTTGTGGTACCCCAACAGAAAGTGGTAATGGGTCATAGGATTAGTGATGTCGCGAACCTAAAATTTTGCGTTCGCGAACCGGGCGAACCGCCATAGACTTCAAAAGGCAGGCGAATTTTAAAACCCACAGGGGACTCTTTCTGGCCACAAAAGTGATGGAAAAGTTGTTTCAAGGGGACTAACACCTGGACTGTGGTATGCCGGAGGGGGATCCATGGCAAACTCCCATGGAAAATTACATAGTTGATGCAGAGTCTGGTTTTAATCCATAAAGGGCATAAATCACCTAACATTCCTAAATTGTTTGGAATAACGTGCTTTAAAACATCAGGTATGATGTTGTATCGTTCAGGTAGTGTAAGGGTTTTTTTTTTTTTTAAATGTACACTACTGTTTTAGCAGATATGACTTGCACTGGTGTGACACTGTGCCCTGGCAGGACCTGGAGCGCACACGTGTGAGGGAAACTGACTGCTATTATTTCACAATAAAAAAGGTTGTTTTTTTTTAAATGTATGTACACTACTGTTTTAGTAGATATGACTTGCACTGGTGTGACACTGTGCCCTAGCAGGACCTGGAACGCACACGTGTGAGGGAAACTGACTGCTATTATTTCACAGTAAAAAAAGGTTGTTTTTTTTTTTAAATGTATGTACACTACTGTTTTAGTAGATATGACTTGCACTGGTGTGACACTGTGTCCTGGCAGGACCTGGAACGCACAAGTGTGAGGGAAACTGACTGCTATTATTTCACAGTAAAAAAAGGTTGTTGTTTTTTTAAATGTATGTACACTACTGTTTTAGTAGATATGACTTGCACTGGTGTGACACTGTGCCCTTGCAGGACCTGGAGCGCACATATGTGAGGGAAACTGACTGCTATTATTTCACAATAAAAAAGTTTTTTTTTTTTAAATGCATGTACACTACTGTTTTAGCAGATATGACTTGCACTGGTGTGACACTGTGCCCTGGCAGGACCTGGAACGCACACGTGTGAAGGAAACTGACTGCTATTATTTCAAATTAAAAAAAGTTTTTTTTTTTTTTTTAAATGTACACTACTGTTTTAGCAGATATGACTTGCACTGGTGTCACACTGTGCCCTGGCAGGACCTGAAACGCACACGTGTGAAGAAAACTGACTGCTATTATTTCAAATTAAAAAAAGGATTTTTTTTTTTTAAATGTACACTACTGTTTTAGCAGATATAACTTGCACTGGTGTCACACTGTGCCCTGGCAGGACCTCAAACGCACACGTGTGAAGGAAAATGACTGCTATTATTTCAAATTAAAAAAAGGTTTTTTTTTTATTTTAAATGTACACTACTTTTTTTTAGCAGATATGACTTGCACTGGTGTCACACTGTGCCCTGGCAGGACCTCAAATGCACACGTGTGAAGGAAAATGACTGCTAGGAGAGGAGCAAAGAGGACGGCTCTCTCATCATCCCTCTCACCAGAAGGTAGGAGGGGGGTACCGGCCGTGGGGGGGGCACACAGCGATGGCTAGATGCGCTTGCGGAGTACCTCTATTGAAAATATATATGGGAGCAGCGTGTATGACATCATGAGCCCTGGGCCTTTGGGCCCACGGGACAATGGGACAAATTGGCAGTTCAGACAAGGGCCTCATATGGGGGTATGCACTCGCACAGAGATTTTTCAGTTCACCAGGGGATGGAACCACAAATGGGATTTGATTCTGAGCCTCATACATGGGGATCTGTGGGTGGTATGTATGATGGGGAGGTGCATGTGATTCAGGATAGACAGCATCAAGGGGTGAATAGGGGTGCTTATGCCATGAATATGGAAGGTGTGAATGGAGCCTTGTCTTCCCATGTGACCGGTACTCCTCTCCTGTCTATTTTTCCACAGATGGAGACTCAGCGAGGAGCAGTTCCTGGATCCAAGGAGGTGGCAGTGAGCTCTGGGAGTGAGCTCTGAGTCGGCGGCAGCAGCAGCATCCACAGTTGCACAGGGGTTGGTGTCAGGGCCGACACTAGAAATTTGGGATCCCTGACTTAACCATTGATCAGGGCCCCCCCTTGACATGTGCAATTTTTGACCAAGTGACTAAAACGTATATGCACTTTATTCTTAAGTGTCTATTTAAACTTGGAAATGTTGTAAAGGTAGTAACATAAGGACACACTCATACACTGAAACACACACACACACTCACACATAAGGATTCACATATAGACACTATAGCAGACACGCAAAGAAACACACTCAGACACAGACACCCAAACAGACACTAAGCACTTGTTTACATTAACCTGACAAGTAATGAGGTAAACTACAGTTTTGTAAAAAAAAAAGGAGATTTAGAAAACAAAATATGGAGTTCTGATTATCTTTTTGTAAAGGAAGATGCCAACTAAATGATGACAACAGCATGCAGTGGCTGAAAGGAAGGGTCATGAACCACCTAAACAATAATTTAAAGCTTAAATGGTGGATTGGTGACTTCCGGAAAGGTCTCATTAGTCTCAAAGTCTGTAGAAAGATGTGAATAATCAGTAGTAAAGGTCAAAATGTTCTAAAAAGGAACAGACAATGGACAAACACTGAGCAGATGTAAAAATCTTAGATAAAATGCATCTGGAAAGTCTTTGCATAAAGGGGCAGTAAACTGGAATGTTTTAAATATAGAATTTCTACAGCGTTGTCAAATAATTATAAATACACTGCTGCTAAAAAAAAATGTTTTATGGACTCCTGGCCCCCCCATACAACTACTATCACACTGAAGTTACAATCCGAAATTGCACAAAAAAATAAAAAACATTGGCTAAGTAAGTCCTACCTCCTCTGCAAATGAAAGTGATTGGCCGTCTGACTCAGGCACACACTGTACAAACAAAGTGCCAAGTCTGTCTCACACTGTGCATAGTGGTTTAGTGAACACTCAGAAATTCTCTCAAATGCTAATATTTTACTCCTTGTAATACCATTTCCCATGCTCAATTAGCACTCTGCTGTATTACCCACTGGGTTCTTGCCTCATGGGGCCCCCCTGGCCCATTTGCCCCTGACAGGAGTCACGCCTGTCACCCCCTGATGGCGGCCCTGGTTGGTGTCGATGGGATTCCGGAAGGAGAGGCGCAGCGTTCGGACTCAGGTGAGCAGACACTTGCACTTCAAACACAGGATGAGGGGGACACTAGTTCTTCAGGGTCTGGGTCGGAGAGCGACAGTGCATTAGGCATACACAAAAAGGGGGAAAAGTGCATGTACAGGATGCTAAGGACATTAATTACAGATAGGAATAAGACACGCAGCCAGGGCGCGGCGCAACCGGCAGATAAGGCACTAGCTGTAGGTATGGTCCCACCAGCAGAAGGCGTGGTCATGCAGGCGGGTAATAGGAAATCCACCTTAGAAGGAGATTCATTTTCATTCACGATGCATTGCCTGCAGGAGCACTTAAAGTCAAAAACAATTCGGAAGATACATGGCAGGAAGCACGTGAACATATTTGAGTTCTTGCCTGAGGCTCAGAAACAAAAGGAGATGGCTGAGGATGGTACAGGCCCTAAAAAGATAAAAAGGCCTGATACGAGGAGTGGCTGAGCTGCTTGATGGTACTAGGGTCTTGTTTCCTAGAGAAATGGGCTAACCAAGGGACAGAGATGCTAAAGTATCAGGACACGATAGAGAGGATATAAAAATGTCATAAGGAGGGAGTATGGCAGGATTATGACATTGCATTCCACAGAAACATGGCTGCAAATCCTTCATTGTCATTTAGTTCCATCGAATTGGCTTTGTGGAATAAGCTGGGGCTAAAGGTGCAGGCAGCTCCTCCTTCGGCCCTGGGGAGCCAGCCCTTTCGGGCGGGCTTATGTGCGCGGTGAAATGGATGGGAGTGCTGGAAATACCAGGACAAACAGTGTGACAAAGGACAAAGTTGTTCCTTTTGCCACGTATGTTGTTACTGCGGTGGACAACACCCAGGAGTCGAATGCTGCAAAAAACACAATCAGACAGGGTAGCGTGGCGGGGGTAAGCCACTCCCAGCTGGGAAGGGCAGCCACCCCACTGAGTGTGGACGTCCATGAAACTTGGTTAGCGGGGTACCCAGATCGGGTGGCAGCAGGCTTTCTGCAGTCCGGATTAAGGGAAGGGTTCATTATACCCATACATGGTTGTGTAAAAGGATCCGTAACGTAGCGGAATTTAAAATCTGCATATCAGTTTCCTGAGGCGGTTCGTGAAAAGCTCAGTAAGAAAGTAAGTTTGGGGCGCATGGCCAGCTCATTTAAGCAGCCACCAATAGAGGGGCTAGTGGTGTCTCCGCTGGGAGTAGTGCCAAAGAAGGAAAAGGGTCAATTATGCCTGATTCAGCACCTCTTTTTTCCAAAAGGGGGTCGGTGAACGACGCCATTTCACCAGAACTGAGTCCAGTCCAATATCAGTCATTTGAATAAGCGGTTGGAGGACGGGGGTAGGATCACTGATGGCAAAAGTCGATGTGAAGTAAGCATTCAGGCTCCTCCCTATTAACCCTGTATCATTCAGGCAAATGGAATGCTATTTTGAGGGCAATTATTATGTGGACAGGTGTCTCCCGATGGGGTGCTCCATTTTGTACGCGTACTTTGAGGCTTTTAGTAGCTTCCTGCACTGGGCTTTAGCAAAGTTCGCTGGATAGGATCGTATCGCCCATCATCTAGATGATTTCCTGCTGGTAGGGTAGCCATATTCCCCCCAGTGTGCGGAACTGATGTGGAACATGAGTTCCCTGATAGAGGTGTTTGGCTGATAAGACGGAAGGCCCCTGCACGAGGCTTATTTTTCTGGGAATCGAAATAGAATCGGTGGTGGAGCTGTGTCGGCTTCCAGAGGATAAGCTGAGCTGCATGTTGGACATGGTGCGTACCACCAGGTCTGCTAAGTTTGTCGGAGTGAGAGATCTACAATCCTTGCTTGGGCTCCTAAACTTTGTGGGCTGGTCATCCTGATGGGGCCTGTATTCAATAGCAGATTGGAGGCCCAGCTGGGAGGATCTAGACCACAGAGGGCTAGGGTAAAGATCTCAGATGAGATGAGGGAAGACCTGGGAGTATGGGAGGAGTTTCTTCAAAATGTCAGTGGTGTCTGTATCTGGAGAACACCCACTGAGTCCAATCAGTCTCTGCATCTGTTCCCTGATGCAGCTGGTTCCAGGGGGTACAGGGCAATGCTAGGTACGGAATGGAGTGCGGAAGCCAGGCCAATATCTTGGGTCCAGGCAGGACTGACAAGGAATCTGTGTTTCCTTGAGCTATTTCCCATAATAGTAGCAGTGTAATTGTGGTTGCATAAGTTGTCGAATAGAGGGTTATCTTTTGGTGTGATAACCAGAGCGTAGTTTTTCAATCAACCGAATATCAGCAACTTCAGCAGGAATAGTCAGGCTCCTTAGACAGTTAGTTCTTAGATGCTTGCAAAATAATATTACATTTTCAGCTAAGCATGTGCCAGGGGTTAAAAATATCATGGCCGACGCACTGTCTAGGGGGCAGTGGGAGGTCTTCAAGAGGGTTGCTCCTTGTGACTCACCTCATGGCTTGCCCTGCCCGTCTTATCTCTGGCAGCTCGTGTTCCCTGGGAGTTCGTGTTCCCCTTAGTTAAGGCTTCATTGGCTCCTGTGACTTGGAGAGCTTATGTGAAGCACTGGAACGAGTGGCAGATGTACTGCAAGAGCAAACATCTCTCTTACTACGAGGTTTCTCAGGTAAGCATCTTGGAGTGGATGGTGACCCTTCAGTGTAGGGGGATCAGAAAATCTCTGATGCAGGGGAAATTTGCAGCCTTATCATTTTTTAGTAAACTGTTCAAAGTGAAAGACTTTACAGGCACTTTCCTTGTGAGGCAATCACTGCGGGGCTGGGGCCGTAGGGAGGTTTTGAATTTGGATGTTAGGGAACCAATTACCGTGGTACGGCTTGTAGGCCTGATGCACGCCTTAGGGGACGTATGCACTGGGGACTATGAGGTGTCACTATTTAGAGCAGCTTTCGCGCTGGAGTTTCACGGGGCTCTGCGGGTGAGCGAATTAGTATCCCTGTGTAGAAATTTCCCTCAGGTGGGAGTCCAGGAACAGCACGTGAGGGTGTCTAACAACTCGGTGTTGCTGTTTATACTGAGGTCCAAGACGAATCAGGAAGGGAAGGGGGTATGGCTGCATCTTCCAAGGGTTGATGATAGCAGGATTTGCCCTGTGTCATTGCTGAGGGGATTTGTGGGTCTATGCCAACATGGAGGAGGGCCAAAAGGGCAGGCCTGGATGTGTCACGCATAGCGCCACATTCCTTTACGGTGATCGGCTGATAGAATTAAAGCGCTGGGGCGGTGGAGTTCACAGCGTTACAAGACATATGTCAGGCCGGCCGAGGAACCTGGCAATTGAGTAAGAGTGAGGGAACACAGTGGAAGTTGTGAATGCCTCTGGGGAGGGGTCACTGGGGGTCTTCTTGCTTTGGGTTTTGCTGGGGGTTAATGCTGTGTTGTGTTTTACAGGTAGAGGCCGGAATTCTTGTAAGGTCTGGATTGTCGGGCATTCTTTTGTCCACTGGGCCTCCATCCGAGCGTTAGCAGTCCCAGATGGGAGCCGCCTTGGCTTTCACCCCTCCTGGGCAGATGGCTTGGGTGCAGAGGCCTGTGTTGGTACGATTTGCCTGCACTTATCCAGGAGGAGGTGGGGTTGTCCCGACATTATACTACTACATCTGGGGTGCAACGACCTGGGTGCGATGCCTACCCTTGAGTTAATTAGGATTATGTGCGCTGACTTTCGATGGTTGCATGCTTGGTTGCGATTATGTGCGCTGACTTTCGATGGTTGCACGCTTGGTTGCCTGGGGTGAGAGTAGGGTGGTCTCAAGTCATTCCCAGGTTGCATTGGAGGTATATGGTCTGTCACAAGGCTGCCTTTGGGGTGAGAAAGAAGGTTAATAGGGACATAGGAAAGCTAATACTAGAGTTGGGAGGTTTTGTGGTGAGGCACCCCGACATCTCGGCCGGGGAAAAAAGCTTATATAGGCAGGATGGGGTCCATTTAATGGACCAAGGGTAAGACAGGTTTATTGCTAATATAAAGAGAGGGTTAGCAGCTATAGTGTAGCAGGTGATAGGATATTTTACTTCTGTTATTGGCGGCAAGAATCAGGTAGGGATGGATGTTTCTTGTGGTGGGCGATAGCATCCCAGCGTTGGATAGAAAGCAGGGAGGAGTGACGGCCATTGCAGGGGGAGTGACGTACTCAGGCGCGTGCCTGGGGAAAGCTCCTCCTGGGTTGCGGTGGTCGAACAGCTCGAGTTTATCCTTTTATCGGTGCTGCATTGTAGCCGGGCTCCGCTTTGTGTCAGCTGCCTGGGCCTGCTTCCCGATTCGTATCCCGATTCGTATGAGTTAGTTAGTAAGATAATGCCGCTTAATGCCGCTTAATATTAAAGGGACAGTCAACACCAGAATTTTTGTTGTTTAAAAAGAAAGATAATCCCTTTATTACCCATTTCCCAATTTTGCACAACCAACACCGTTATATTAATATACTTTTTACCTCTGTAATTATCTTGTATCTAAGCTTCTGCTGACTCCCCCCTTATTTCAGTTCTTTTGACAGACATGCAGTTTAGCAAATCAGTGCTCAGTCCTAGGTCAGTTTACGTGCATGAGCTCAATGTTATCTATATGAAATATGTGAACTAATGCCCTCTAGTGGTCAAAATGTATTCAGATTAGAGGCAGTCTTCAAGGTCTAAGAAATTAGCATATGAACCTCCTAGTTTTAGCTTTCAACTAAGAATACCAAGAGAACAAAGCAAAATTGGTGATAAAAGTAAATTGGGAAGTTGTTTAAAATTGCATACCCTATTTAAATCATGAAAGTTTTTTTTTGGACTTGACTGTCCCTTTAAGTTAAAAGGTTTGGACATTTACATGTATCCATGTAAATAATTTATCGTTAAAACTTTAGAAAGGCCTTGATGTTTTTTGATAAATAAACCTACAGGGAGTGCCTCTTGATGAATAAATTACCTAAACGGTATTTGACTCCCAACTGTTGTGGTGTCTTTATTTATTTAAGTAGATTGTATTAAGTGGGTTCTTACATAGGCACGACATTGCTCCTTTAATCACGTATGTCACATTTCAATATTTTTCACATACAGAACAATGTACTTTTTATTGTAAATACATATTTCTATATATATCAATATATGCTTATACCGGAATATCTATTCCTATAGATATATAAGTAAAGATATATATTTTACATTAACACTATCTCATATATATATATATATATATATATATATAAATATATATATATATATAAATAAAAAAAATATTATTTTCTATGTGAAGAACATAGGAATGCAAAATATGCGTATTGTGCATTTAGGTCTAACGCGGTGTTGTGTTAGCACACATGAAGAATTGCTAACTTCAATGAGCATTGTTGAAATATTAAATACTAGTCCTAAAGCCCGTTCACATGGGCCATTTTTGCAGTACAGCGCTCCCACCTCTTGCTCTCTCTCTCTCCCCCTCTCATTTGTGCTCTCTCCCCCTCTCTTTTGTGCTCTCTCACCCTCTCTTTTGCGTTCTCTCCCCCTCTCTTTTGCGTTCTCTCTTGCTCCATCTCTCTTTTGCTCTCTCTCTCCCCCCTCTCTATTGCTCTCTCTCTCCCCCCTCTCTTTTGCTCTCTCTCTCTCCCCCCTCTCTTTTGCTCTCTACCCCCTCTCTTTTGCTCTCTCTCTCCCCTCTCTCTTTTGCTCTCTCTCCCGCTCTATTTTGCGCTCTCTCCACCTCTCTTTTGTGCTCTCTCTCGCTCCACCTCTCTTTTGCACTCTCGCTAACCCGTAACCCCTCTCTTTTGCTCCCTCTCTTTTGCTTTCTCTCTCCCTCTCTTTTTCTCTTTCTCTCCCTCTCTTTTGTGCTCTCTCCCCCTCTCTTGTATGCTCTCTCTCTCCCCCCTCTCTTTTGCGTTCTCTCTCTCTTTTGCGCCCTCTCTACCCTTCTCTTTTGCGCTCTCTCTCCCCCTCTCTTTAGCGCTCTCTCTCTCACTTTCTCTTTTGCGCTCTCTCTCTCCCCCCACTCTTTTGCGCACTCTCTCTCTCCCCCTCTCTTTTGCGCTCTCTCTCTCCCCCCTCTCTTTTGCTCTGTCACTCTCTCCTTTTTTTTGCTCTCTCTCTCCACCATCCTTCTTTTTTGCTCTTTCTCTCCATCCCTCTCTTTTGCTCTCTCCCCCCTTTCTTTTGCTCTCTCTCTCCCCCCTCTCTTTTGCTCTGTCTCTCTCCCCTCTTTTTGCTCTCTCTCTCTCTCCATCCCTCTCTCTTGCCCTCTCTCCCCCTCTCTATTGCTCTCTCTCCCCCTCTCTTTTGCTCTCTCTCCCCCTCTCTTTTTCTCTCTCTCCCCCTCTCTTTTTCTCTCTCCCCCTCTCTTTATCTCTCTCTTCCCTCTCTTTTTCTCTCTCTTCCCTCTCTTCTGCACTTTCCCCTCTCTTCTGCTCTTCCCCCTCTCTTTAGATTTTTCCTATCTCTTTTTGTCTCTCCCCCTTTCTTTCTATGGGCTAGATTTATTAAGCCCTTACGGCAGCAAGTTCTCACAAGAACTTGCTTGCCGCAATTTAACAAGCAGCGATCACCAGACCGCTGCTTCCCTAAACTCTTCGCCACCTCTGAACTGGCGAAATTCAATCTCCTCGGTCGAGTCCGACCGAGGAGATTGACAGCTCCTGCCCGCGCGTGATTGGTGTGCGCGGGCAGGGGGCGGGATTGCACGCGAGCGCAAAATTGCGCTCGTGTGCAATGTTAATTACCTACGGGTAATTTCGCCCCGCCACAGGCGAGCTGAGGCGTACAGGGGCGCGTATACGTGCCCCTGTATGCCTCAGCTATGATAAATCTAGCCCTATTTCTCTCCCCTCTCTCACGCGCTGACCTCACCCAACCACGCCCCCCCCCCCAACCACGCCCCCATACCCCGACCATGCCTGGCCATGCCTGGCCCCAGCCCTGCCCGACCACGCACACTTTCGCCACAAACAGCATGTCAGGTAAGGCCAGGTGTGTTTGTCCTTGTGCTGTCTCTACTGCGCATGACAGCTTCGGACAAACACACTTGGCCTTTTATATTATAGGATGAATTATTTAAAAATATTAATAATAATTATTAAAAATATTTTATTTAGATTTTTTTACATTATTTTTTAATAATTAATATTTTACAGGTATATATATATATATATTTACAATAAAAATTACATTATCCTACATGTGATGAACATTGGAATGTTAACTATCTATAACTCTTGATGAGTAAGCGGGAGTGATAGGTGTTTGTTTTTTTCTTCTGAGGGCTCCATTGACTTCTATGGGGAGAATACGTTAATGTGGATGCGATATTTGGTTAGTGCGCATCGTGTTTTGCTTGCACGCAAACTTTCTACTTTCAACTGCTAACTAAAAGCATCCATATAGCAACGTTTACGCTAGAGCGAAAGTGCTAAATAGCCCGCCACTTCACTTCCGGTTGGCGGCGTGTTAAGATGGCCACGGCTTTATAGAGCTCCAAGTATACTCTCTACTCTTTAGCACAATTGTGGCTACATCTTTTGCCATCCATCTCTCCATTGGCAGTTTAGGTGCCCAGGACCTTTTGTGGATCGGGACATTTCATCTCCGGGCCACCGAGAAGTCGGATAAGAATTTTAAAGCCGTTAGGCATTTACTCTGCAACGCATCATAAAGACAAGATGGCGCATGTTATCAAGGACATTTCTGCGCTTCTCTTACCACTGTTTGATAACTTACTATTATCATTGGAAAGCATATTGCAAGACTCTCATATCAATAGAGGACCAGAATCTGGCGCAGAAATTGTGGAGCTGGCACAGAATCTACCCGTTCTACACAGCGCCGCTGAGAACAGCGGTAAACATCAAGAGCTCATAGGTATGGGCGTCCCTGAGATAGCTTTTTCTGAAGCTCCCCAAGCTGAAAGCCCGGCCGTAACCAAATCAAAGAATGCCCCCCAGGATTATAAGCCGGACTCGAGAAATATGGGGCCAAAACAGTGTTTAGCTTCTCAAGAGTACATCGGGGACTGCGCTATCATCATCAAGTTGCCTACGTCCCACGAAGCCATGCTTCCTAATAGCGTTACTAAGACTATGGAAACCAAACAGAGTGTGGCTCTATATATAGAACTTATCCAGATCACGGACCCCTGCTTATCGTTGCTGAACTGTTATTGGCGAAACCTGAGTGTACCATCAGCTATGGACTTTGTCTCATTGCTTCCGAGACTGCACCCAACGCTCTTATTCTTGCACAAATTAATGTTGTTGACAGGTCTATACCCAGCAGGGCTTGCACAACACACATTATTACTTAAAAAAATGCCAAGCCTTCCGAAACTCTGCTTGCACATAGTCCGCATAGGGGTTGGCTGAGTTAGGTGTGCAGTCCTTTCCTGACGTGCTTGTACTTGGCGTACATGGCGATTTGGATAGTGTTTATATTTCTTGTGATACTAACCTCTCATCTTGTGTGCTGCTTTAACACACTTAAATGTTACACAATACAATCGGACTGGTGCCATTTGTAGCACACAGCCTCAGAAGGTGATTCACGCTGAGCTCATGCTCCCTTATGACGGGATACCCTACACTGACTTACAAGCACCGCCTCTGACTCTAGCTTACGGATTGAAGTCAGCACACACTGACATATTTTGCATAGTAATATTTGAGACACAATTAGTTTTAGGGCACCCCATTAGATTTACTTAAAATAGGAGACATGACTGGGTCACACTTAAACATCCCACATCTTATTACTGTGGTAGGTTCACTCTGCTATTGCTTGATGTTTCTTCTAAATCTCCTCATTCTACTACCACCCTCACATGTTCATCTTACACATATAAGCTAGATATGCTCAATGGTTCAGTCTCTCTTCACTTTATATGTGCTTTATAAGTGGGATAACATTCTGTTTTGTTTTTTTTTGATGGAAGCATATTCTAATTCAGCCCCGTTTCTGCAAAACTGCTAACATCTTATACGTGAATCACACTTTTAACAGGTTTTTGTTGTTCTGTTTGTTCTGTGTTAAATTGTTTGTTTGTTGTTGTTTTGTTTTTGTTTTTGTTTTTTGTGATATTTTGTTTGCTTACTGTTTCATGTTATCAAAATGAGACACAATAGCCCTCCCCCCATGGCTTAGAAACGACTTAGTATATCTACTCCTAATGCTGTATGCATAGACAGAATTTATCTATATAGATTCAGGCTTAATTTTAGAAGCGTCATACAGAAGACATCTTAAATTGGTATATTCTCACAGGTATAATGGGTTTATCCTCATGCCTTCTAATCTTCATACGTTGCTCCTGTACTCTGCAAATCACATCAACGTATTGTAGACCTTTATGGGGGAATTAAGTGTATAACTGTATATTCCATTTACCCCACGTCTCTCTAAGATTCACTCACCCTAAAGTTAGAACAGCTAAGTATCATGTTTGCTTGCACCCATCAACGCAATTTTAATTGTGGCGACACAAATTGTCACCTCCCTAATGTTATCATGAATGTTTGACTGTGCGGTTTATTTTTGGCCCCAGACTTCTGGTCATACTGGGTTTTTCTATTTCATTTTCTTGCATTTTATTTTAACTAAAAATAGTCTCCTACATCTATTAGGAAGCATAATTTCACACCATGATCCATGAGGGCTAGCTGTACCTTGATTTACCAAATTGAGGCTTCAATACATACTTAAACTTCTGCTTTGAAATATAGCCAGACGCACCTGATCACTGTAAGCAGCCTACCCATATCACACTCATACTTACCAAGAATTTATTCAATCATTGCGTGCAGGCAGTACAAAGGCAGCCACACTTTACATACTGGGTCATTCCCCATACGTCTCTAACTGGGGTGCATTGTTATTTTAGTTTAACTTATATGGGTAGTATAGATGTCTTCCTTTGTAGTTTTGCTTTGTGTTGTTAGTTAAGATTTGTGTTGTTAACATTTAAAACTAAGGAGTGCAGGTACAATATGTTAACTCTCACTGTAGGAATTATTTCATATTAAAACGAGGCGTTATTGCCAATCCTATAGAATACACATGTACTATGCTCTATGAAAAGAGTTTGCCATTACTTATTGTATCTGAGAGCAACAGTTCCACTACCGATATTGCATTGATATTTCACATGTTATACTCATTCTATGATATTATTGATGTTGTCGCGCGACGCGGTGACTCTGCATGTCAATGTATGTACTTGATTATTTGTACCTGTGCTTCTTTAATAAAAAGAATTTGAAAAAAAAAAAAAATAGCCCGCCACTTGTAACCTAGACTCTGGACATTTTTATTGATCAATTATAAAGTAGAATTAAAAGGAATTGAAAGTCAAAATGAAACATTTATGATTTGGATACAGTACTTTTAAATGTACTTTTATTATGAAATGCACTTTGTTTTCTTGGTATTATTTGTTGAAAGCATATGTACATATCCTCAGCAGCAGCAATGCAACATGTGATTAGTAGCTACAAATATATACCTCTTGTCATTGACTCACCAGATTTATTTAGATAGCTCCTAGTAGTGCATTGCTGCTAGGAATCTATCCTTAAAGGGACACTAAACCCAAATTTTTTCTTTCATGATTCAGGTAGAGAATACAATTTTAAACAATATTCCAATTTACTTCTATTATCTAATTTGCTTCATTTTATAGATATCCTTTGTTGAAGAAATAGCAATACACATGGGTAAGCCAATCACATGAGTCATCTATGTGCAGCCACCAATCAGCAGCTACTGCACCTATCAAGATATGCTTTTTAGCAAAGAATATCAAGAGAATGAAGCAAATTAGATAATAGAAGTAAATTAGAAAGTTGTTTAAAATCACATGCTCTTTCTAAATCATGAGAGAAATAATTTGGGTTTCATGTTCCTTTAACAATGTGTTTAACTCATTTGCAGGGGTCAATCACAATCCTTTAGAAAAAATATCAAATTATTTATCTACAAAACCATAGACTTAAATGGTGAGGGGTTTTGTTGAAAAACAGATACATTTTTTTCTAAAGTATTGTAATTGTCCCCACAATTATATAAAAGCAATAGTGCAATTATAAAATGCTCTTAACATGTTTTATGCCCCTTTAAAACAATATGTTTGTGTATGCATAGTATGTATCAGCAATTAAGCACTGCATTACAATATATATTTCTGCAAAATATTCAGAATATGTGGTGCCTCACAAGCCTAAGGAAGGATTATAAGTGTATATACATATCTAGCTCTAACTGGCCTCAATAGAAATGATCGGATAAGAAACAATTACATTTTTGTTAACATAATGACAGTACTACCAGTGTCTATTACTGTAAAAAGTCCTGATTGCTTCCTCAAAGTAAGATAACTGATAGGATGGAGTTTGACCATTGAAAAACAAGTGCAGCAAACATGGTGTTAATACCTTCAAAATGTTTTCATGTTCACCTAGCATGTTAATCTCAGTGAATAAAGCCTGTCTTGTGGAGCGTTTTTGTTCTTCTGAACTGCTGACCATCTTAGTAAGTGTTAATTGAAGAATATTCTGTCACCAAATTTGTTTCAGCCGTCATCTAGAATTGTTATCTTATAAATTTAACTTAACTTTCTTCAGCTCTGTGTGTTTGCTTATTGAAAGGTGCAACGAGGAAGAAAAGGGAGGGGGGGGTGTTAAAAAGAGGTGATAGTAGTAGGTTCCACTTAATTTTGAATGATAGAACATTAAAGGGACATGAAACTCAAAACTTCTCTTTAATGTTCCAGATAGAGCATACCATTTTTAACTTTCCAATTAATTTCTATTACTAATTTTGCTTCATTCTCGTGGTATCCTTTATTGAAGGAGTGCACTACTGGGAGCTACCTAAAGTCATCTGTAAGCCAATGGCAAATGGTATATATGTGCAGTCACCAATCAGCAGCTAGCTCCCAGCTCCTGAGTCTACCTAGGTATTATTTTCAACAAAGGATACGAGTATAAAGCAAATTAGATAATAGAAGAAAATGTTAAAGTATTCACTGTCCTTAGGTCTCATTAATAGGCCACATTCTGAGGATATCTGAGCTGGAGCACTGGTGAAATAATCAGCTGATTAGTAAACATGGTTAATAACCATGGTAATCATGAAAACCTGGCCTGTTGGGGAGGCTTGAAGTCAGGTTTGAAAACCAGTGCTCTATCTGAATTATGATAGAAAAAGTTTGGGTTTAATGTCCCTTTAATTTTATATTTCTTCTGACTAATCTCACCTCAAATATTAATACAGTTTAAATTAATGCAAACTCACTGCTAACACTAACAGATATACGTTTACATCATAGCATTGTCCTGCAACCCTATATAGTAATGAATGAGTTAAATGAATTGAGAGGACAATTCTGTCATGGAGTGCCACCAATCAACTAACCCTGCCCTTGACTGTGATTGGTTGCCAGATTTCAGAAAGAGAGAAGTGATCTAATTTGTACAAGACATAAAACACATCTGACAGAGATGAACTGTTCAGTTTCATAAAGCCAGAGAGCTGCACAAAAAGGACAATATTAAATCATTAATATCATGAACTAATTATACTGGGCCATCCTGTCACCTCCATATCCCTAAATTAATAGAGAGCAGGAGCAGTTATTTCTTAAAATTACAGGCACTGCTCACATCAAAACGACAGCCTGAGACTGCAGACAATAAACAGATTTCCAGCATGAGCTTAAAGTGATTTTCATCATTGCTAATATTAAAGGGACATCCTGCTCAAAATTGATGCACCATTAAAATAAGTCATAAAATAAAAATGTAGCCAGATAAAAAAAAAAAAAAGAATATTAAGAGTTATATTCTGTGTTTACATTGATTGTTTCATTTCACCCTGCAAAATTATACATAGGGGCCGAATTATCAAGCCCCGAGCTTGATGCCCCTGTTTCCGCGCCAGTCTACACGCTTGCCGGAAACAGCAGTTATAAAGCAGCGTTCTTAAGACCGCTGCTCCATAACTGGTCCACTGCTTCTGAGACTGCTGTCTGCAATCCACCTGATCCTATACGATCGGGTCGATGAATCTGCAGGGGGCGGCATTGCACAAGCAGTTCTGGTGAACTGTCGGCATTTAGCGATGTCTGTCGGACATGATACGCTACAGTGTATCATGTCAGACAAAAATTGATAAATAGGCCCCATAGTGCTTAGTTAGATCAGCACAGCTTGTTTGCATCTGTCCCTAAATGGCCACAAGAAAGGATAATACAGGGAACATGATTATATCAGGCCTGAGCTGCTTTTCATTTACAAAACCTTGTGCAAAAAAAGAAAGTCTTAAAGGGGCATTAAACCCAACATTATTCTGTGATTAATGTCAGAAAGAGAATACAAATAAAATGAAAATGTACCTTTAATATTTAACTTACTTTATTCTCTTAGTATCCTTTGGGTTGTACGTCAAATCCAATCAGCAGTCCATGAATCCATACTCCAATCCCCATCCAAATAGGGGAGTAGCATGAGATTTTTGGGGTCGATTTAGTTTCCGCGTTAGCCTTCAGTCTCGCCGGAAATAAGATTTAAGGAGCAACGGTCCTAAGAACGCTGCTCCTTAACTTGTCCTCCACCTCTGAGGCGGCGAACAGCAATCATCCCGATCCAATAGGGATGATTGACACCACCTGCTAGCGGCCGATTGGCCATGAATGTGCAGGGGGGTGCATTGCACAAGCATTTCACTAGAAATGCTTGTGCAAGGATAAATGCAGACAGCGTATGCTGTCAGCATTTATCGATGTTGGGCGGATATGTTCCGCTACAGTGGAATGTCCGCCCGACATTTGATAAATCTACCCCCAAATCTCATTTGCTTTGCATCACTTTTACTTTCTGCTTTGAAACAGTTGAAGATTGCTTATATTTTACACTGCTTGGATACTAACAGATCTACAACGTCTTTCAGTATACTGGCTACTGACTTAATTCTTAGCAGGACGCCTCCTAATATATTTAGAAGCCACTTGCTTTACATATTCTTCTCTTAATGCATGAAAATTCCTGCTGAGGGAAGGGAGGTGCAGAACCAGTGAGGGAGCCAGCTGGTACTCATGTGCAAAATGGGTGTGGGAACCAGCTAATGCTCAGAATGAAGTCAAGCCCTTGGTAAGTATTGTAGGTGGTAGAGTGTCAGCAACTGGCATGTAAGTGCCAATGTTTCCATATTTATGTTAAAGTGGGTTTCCATCTAAAACGAGGAGAGTCCATGGCTTCATTCATTACTTGTGGGAATACAGAACCTGGCCACCAGGAGGAGGCAAGGACACCCCAGCCAAAGGCTTAAATATCTTCCCCACTCCCCTCATACCCCAGTCATTCTTTGCCTTTCATTACAGGAGGATGGCAGAGAAGTGTCGGAAGATTTTGGAGTAGTCTGTTATGGAGGGTAGTACTCTTCGGAATGGGACTGGAGTTTTAAGTAGTCTTGTCAGCCTCTCAGTGAGAACATTGACGAATGTTAGGGTCTGGAGATGCAGGGAGAGTCTTTCTGCAAAACCATCCAGACTCGTATTAACAGCTCTTTAAGCAAGTTTCACTGCCTGCTTTTTTCACTCAAGTCTATGTCAGGAGCGATGCTACACACTGTCAAACTTCAGAGGCCATGTTCCGGTTCCACAGCGTTGATTGTGGTAAGATTGTTTCATTTTTTATATCTGTAATGATAATGCAAGAAGACAGGGTCACAGTGTGACTCCTTTATCTGTACAGAATCAAGCGTTAATATCTCCAGAAGGTGATCATTGAACAGGGGGGATGTATACATGATTGCTTTATTATGTTTTTTGCTGCGACATGTGTGAGATGTGGCTCTGGCAATGTGAAACTGTCATGCTTTTCCTTCCTTGATTACTGTGCAGGCTGTTTTAGTTGGCACGCTTTTTCTTAGCTGCAGGGGCAGTCCTGCACGGTACTCCTTGTGGCCAGGTGTGGCCTCATTCTCTTCTTTTCGTGTTCTCTGTGGACCTGGGTCATAGGAGGTGGTGAGTGCCCCAGCCATTGGGAGTATAAAGGTGCCGCTTAATCTTTGCTATAGTCCTTATTAAAGGCGCAAGCTATGGAGGACTCTTGATATGTTAGAGGGTACTCCCTCTTTACCTAAATCTAATGCCTGTGTTTATTGTGAGGAGGCTTCGGTATACCCGCCTGCTCAACTATGTTCCACATGCCTCGATAAAATAGTGATATCTAAAAGAAACAAGATGTTTAGTACCACTGAACGGTCCACCTTTGAGGGGTCTCTGTCCTGTAAGGTGCATTCCCTACTTCATCTCCAATTACACATGCAGCTCCCCAGTGCACTTCTAATCCACCTGAGGGAGGGGCCACGTTGCTGCACGATTTTGCTGAACAGTTACAAACTGCGGTATCTGCGGTCATTAGTGCTTTATCTTGCCAGGCCAAGCACAATCGAAAGGTTAAACATTGCTATCCTTCCCAGGAGTCATCTACTCGGTTGGATGTATCTGAGACTAGATTATCCGCTGATGCTGAAGATTCCGATACTTCGGAAGACTCTCTCTCTGGTTCGGAATCTGCAGCCTCTAAACCTCCGGCTGTGGAGGAACCAGACTTTAGGTTTAGGATAGAGAACTTACGCTTTCTGTTAAAAGAGGTGTTAGCGACTCTAGAGGTTCCGGAACCGAAGTTACAGGAGGAACCTTCTATTCTTAAGCTTGATAAAGTTTATGAGGATAGGGTAGTGCCCCAGACTTTCCAGGTTCCTGTAAAGATGGCAAATATTGTTAAGAATGAGTGGGGGAGACTTGGCTTGTCTTTCTCCCCTTCATCTTCGTTTAAAAAATTATTCCCGGTTCCAGATTCTCAGCTAGAATTGTGGGGATCTGTCTGTAAAGTGGATGGATGTATATCTATCAGCGCCACAATAATACCATACAAGCTATATCTGATATAGGCGGAGTCTCACAACCAGACTCCAAAAATTAAGAGTAAAAAGAAATGCCAAGATACAGCGCTACACTACCCTCAGATGAGGGTTGGGTTGCTAAAGATGGTGTCCACGACTAGGAATGTGTATACATCAAGGTTAATATATAATATTGTGTTACACAAATATTACAACGTTTTAATCTTTTACCTTTTAAGTACTTTTTCACATGGTTTTATATATATTCTTTGTGTAACACAATATTATATATTAACCTTGATGTATACACATTCCTAGTCGTGGACACCATCTTTAGCAACCCAACCCTCATCTGAGGGTAGTGTAGCGCTGTATCTTGGCATTTCTTTTTATTTCTTTTTACTGTAAAGTGGATGGAGCTATCTCCGCGCTCGCTAAATGCACCACTATCCCGCTTGAGGATAGTTCGTCATTTAAGGAACCCATGGATAAGAAATTAGAGACCCTGTTAAGAAAAATGTTTCAGCACACAGGGTTCGATTTTCAACTTGCAGCCACGGTTGATGCAGTTGCGGGAGCTGCTACCTATTGGTGTGACTCTCTGTCAGAAATGATCAAGGTGGAGACTCCCCTCAATGAGATACATGAAAGAATTAAGGCCCTGAGGTAGCTAATTTGTTTATTTCTGATGTTAATATGCAGAATATTAGCTTGAATGCCAAGACATCAGGCTTTTCTGTGTTGGCCTGGAGGGCCCTGTGGTTGAAGTCGTGGTCTGCTGACATGACGTCCAAATCTAGATTGCATTCCCTTCCATTTAAAGGGAAGATTATTTTCGGTCCAGGCTTGGACTCGATTATATCCACGGTCACAGGGGGCAAGGGTGCCTTTCTACCGCAGGATAAGAAGAACAAACCTGAGGGTCCTAATTTTTGTCCCTTTTGTTCAGACAAGTCTCAATGACAGCAACCTGCCGCGAAGATCGAGCAGTCCAAGGGATCTTGGAAACCATCTCAGTCTTGGAATAAAGCCAAGCAGAACAAGAAGTCGACAAGACAAAATCGACATGAAGGGGCGGCCCCCGATCTATCTTTGGATCCTGTAGGGGCATTCTCTCTTTTTTCTTGGGGGTTTGGTTGAGAGACATGCAGGATCCTTGGGTTCTGGAAGTTGTTACCCAAAGTTACAGGATAGGTTTCAAAACTCATCCTCCCAGGGGCAGATTCCTCTTGTCAAATATCTCATCAAATCCAGAGAAATGGATTGCCTTTCTAGAGTGCATGAGGGATCTCTCCTCTTTAGGAGTAATTGTACCGGTACCTCTAGCAGAAAGGGATCTAGGGTACTATTCAAACCTTTTCATGGTACCAAAGAAGGAGGGCACGTTTCGCCTGATTCTAGGCCTAAAGTGCCTAAACAAGTTTCTGTCAGTTCCATCATTCAAAATGGAGACGATAAGGTCTATACTGCCCCTAGTTCAAGAGGGTCAGTTTATGACTACTATAGACTAGGACACCTACCTTCACGTGCCAATACACAAGGATCACTTCAGATTCTTAAGGTTCACCTTTCTGGATCAGCACTTCCAGTTTGTAGCTCTTCCCTTCAGGCTGGCTACTGCTCCAAGAATCTTCATGAATGTTCTGGGATCTCTACTCACGGTTGCGAGATCCAGAGGGATAGCAGTGGCTTCTTATCTGGACAACATTCTGGTTCAAGCTTCGTCCAGCCACTCGAGTGCTCTACTACTTCTTCTGCAATCTCATGGATGGATGGTAAACTCAGTAAAGAGTTCTCTGGTCCCCAGTACCAGAGTGAAGTTCCTGGGCTCGATAATAGATTCCATTGTCATTAAGATATTCCTAACAGACAAGAGACATTGCAAGATTGTCTCCAGCTGTCTTGCCCTCCAATACTCCTCAAGGCAATCAGTGGCCTGGTGCATGGAGGTGATTGGGCTCATGGTATCCACTATAGATGTCATTCCATTCGCCAGATTCCATCTCCGGCCTCTTCAGCTGTACATGCTGAGGCAGTGGAATGGCGATCATTCGGACCTATCTGAACTGATCTCCCTGGACAATGGGTCAAGGGAATCTCTCTCTTGGTGGCTCCGTCCAGATCAGCTGTCCCAGGGCACATCCTTCTTCAGACCATCTTGGGAGCTTGTTACTACGGACGCGAGTCTCTCAGGTTGGGGAGTGGTTTAGGGTGCCAGGAAGGCACAGGGTAGGTGGAATCAGAAGAAGTTTCTTCTCTCGATCAACATCCTGGAACTTTGGATGATCTTAATGCCCTGGAGGCTTGGCCTCTCCTGGGTCCGTCCAAGTTCATCAGATTCCAGTCAGACAACATTACCTCGGTGGCCTACATCTACCACCAGGGGGGAACGAGAAGTTCCCTCACCATGAGGGAAGTATCTTAGATTCTGGAGTGGTCAGAAGCCCACAAATGCTTGCTATCAGTGATCCCAGTGGACAACTGGGAAGCAGACTTTCTCAGCAGACAATCCTTTCATCCGGGGGAATGGTCTCTTTACCACGAAAGTGTTTGTGGAGATTTGCAACAGTTGTGGGACTACAGAGATAGATCTGAATGTTTTTGACCCTTTTGAAAAAGTCTGCACGATAGCAGACGAAATGCGTAGAGGATAATTAAGGCCTTTTTTTGGATGTCCGGAGTACCCGTAGTTCTGGAAACCGAGTTTATAATCGCGACAGTTCTGGTGAACAGCAGGAAGGAACTTTGTAATTTTACCGCACAGAGGAGCCGGTCCAGATAAAAACATTGCTGTCTCAGTGCTGAGTATTGATTACTCGTAAAAGGGAACGTTTATTGTGTTCACTCGATTAAGTTTTCGTTTCAACTTCATTATTTCTAATAAACATTGTAAGTGCAATCTTTAATGTGTGTCACTGGGTTTTGCGTATAATTGCACTTGAGTCTCTTTTGCCCCTTTTTTCTTTTAGAGTTTAAGCTTCTGTCCTACTCCATTTGGTGTGAAGGATATAATTGGTAAAAACAAGCAGCATTGGACTCTTTGCACAAGTGGCTCTGATAAATTGGACTGGTAAAATTGAAACCATCATACTTTGTTTAGTACTGTATATATAACTTGTATGTATTTAATATAACGTGGGGATTGTTTGTGCTTTCTAACTGAGGATAATCCAAAGATTTATTATTATTATTATTTATATATATATATATATATATATATATATATATATATATATATATATATATATATATATATATATATATATATATATATATAGTGGATATTTTAAGATCATAAGGAGTGAAGTTTTAACTTATTTATAATTATTGTATTTAGAGAGGGCTGTTAGCACCTATTAGTCTGTCTGTGTGTGAGATCTCATGGCGTCCAGACTCAACTTTAAGCTACCTAGATACGGGTTTCGGGTCCAGGGATCCCCAGGCAGAACTGGTTGATGCCTTAGCAGTGCCTTGGGGATTCAACCTAGTGGACATATTTCCACCGTTATTACTTCTACCTTGTGTAGTGGCATGCATCAAACAGGAGCAAGCGTCAACTATTCTGATTGCTCCATCATGGCCGCAGAGGACGTGGTTTGCGGATCTAGTGGGGATGTTATCCTCCCCTCCATGGAGGTTGCCCTGTTGCAGGGATCTGCTGGTACAGGACCCCTTTGTGTATCAGAATCTGGATTCTCTGAGGCTGACTGCATGGAGATTGAACGCTCAGTCTTAGCCAGAAGGGTTTTTTTCTGAGAGGGTGATTGATACTCTCATTCAAGCCAGAAAGCCGGTCACTTGTTGAATCTATCATAAGGTGTGGAGGACCTACTTACTCTGGTGTGAATCTTGTGGATATTCCTGGCATAAGGTCAGGGTATCCAGAAATCTTTCCTTCCTCCAGAACGGTCTGGAGAAGGGACATGCAGCCAGTTCCTTAAGGGGACAGATTTCGGCTCTATTTGTACTGTTACACAAGAAGTTCGCTGAGCTCCCTGATATTCAGTCTTTTGTTCAGGCTCTGTCCAAGATCAGGCCTGTGTTTAGACATTCTGCTCCTCCTTGGACTTTAAATTTGCTTCTGAGGGTTTTGCAGGGGTTTTGCAGAGTCTTGATATTAAGATTCTGTCTTGGAAGGTTCTTTTTCTACTGGCTATTGCTTTGGTGCTCAAAGTGTCTGAATTAGCGGCCTTGTAATGTGAGCCTCCTTACCAAGTTTTCCATGCTAATAAGGCTGTCCTTCGCACTGGACTGGGATTTCTCTCTAAGGTGGTGACTGATTGCAATATTAATCAGAAGATTGTGGTTCCTTCCTTGTGTCCTAAACCTTCTTCTTTGAAGGAACGGTTACTTCATAATTTGTATGTGGTCTGAGCTTTGAAATTCTATCTTCAGGCTATGAAGGATTTCAGACGAACTCCAGCTTTGTTTGTTATCTATTCGGGGAAGCGCAAAGGGCAGATGTCGTTTTCCACTTCCCAGTATTTTTGGCTGAGGAGCATGATTCACTTGGCTTATGAGACAGCGGGACATAAGGACATCTAGAACTTGGGTATTTGTTTCCCACAAGTAATGAATGAAGTCGTGGACTCTCCTCGCATTAGATGGAAAACATAAATTATGCTTACCTGATAATTTAATTTCAATCGTTATGAGGAGAGTCCACAGCTCTCGCCCGGTTCTTCGTTGTGTGGACCTAAATTAATTTTGTTTTTTCTTCTGGCACCTTTTATACCCTGATATTTCTCCTACTGTTCCTTGTTCCCTTGGTAGAATGAGTGGTGGATAAGGGGAGATGGGGAGGTATTTAGGACTTTGGCTGGGGTATTTTTGCCTCTTCCTGGTGGCCAGGTTCTGTATTCCCAAAAGTAATGAATGAAGCCGTGAACTCTCCTCGTAACAATAGAAATGAAATTATCATGTAAGCATAATTTATGTTTTTATCTGTATGTGTGTGTCACTATAAGCAAGTGTGTAAGTTTGTTCCTGGGTGTGTATGTGTGTGTGACTGAGAGAGAGAGAAAAAGAGAGAGAGAGGTGTGTGTGAGGAAGAGTGTTAGTTGTTCCTATGTGTGTGTGTGTGTACGTGTGTGTGTATGAAAAAGAGTGTTAATTTATTCCTGTGTGTATATGTGTGTATGTCTGTGTGAGCAAGAGTTAGTTTATTCCTGTGTTTGTGAGCAAGAGTGTTAGGTTAATCCTGTGTGTGTGTGTGTGTGTGTGAGCAAGAGTGTTAGTTTGTTCCTGTTTGTGTCTATGTTTGTGAGCAAGAGTGTTAGCTTGTTCATGTGTGTGTGAGCAAGTGTGTGTGTTATGTGAGCAAGAGTGTGAGCTTGTTTGTGGGTGTCAGAAATAGTGTTTGTTCCTGTTTGTGAGAGCAATTTTCTGTGCCCTTCTGAGGTGTAACCCTGCAACCAGCTGCAAGGGTGCCCTAATATTTTCTGCCTTATAGCAACATTGTCCCTGCTTTAAATGGTAATGTAACCAGAACTAAACAGATATACGATACCATTATTCATAAAATATATATATTTTTTTAAAATGAAAAGTACTGTAACATCGAGATCTCCATTTTTTCAACTGCCCCTTGTTAGTAAATTAACCTGCCCACCCAGAAAGGAACACTTTACCCAATTTGTTCTCCACATTAATTTGTTTACAATGATTTGAACTGCTGGATTGTATTAAAATGTTAACAAATATATCCTTTTACTTTATTTTAGCATTTTAAATAGCTGACTTCGTCTGTGGTATCCCTATCTATTCTGAAAGTTTGTATACTTAGGTGTAGGTTAAATGAAACCTGTGTAAAGTTGAAGAAATTACACTCCCAGTAGGAGGTAGAAGAAATAAGCAATGAAATGTTAATTTTCAATTGTTCAAAGTATTGGGCTTTAGTTTACAGGGAGAGGCATGTGTGTAGCTACCAATCACCTGCTAGCAGCACCCAGTAGCACATACCTAGATATGCTTTTCAACAAAGTATACCAAGAAAACAAAACAAAAGTCTCAATATAATTAAAATAGCATATCTGATCCATGAAAGCTTAATTTTGCCTTTCATGTTCAGGGACAGAATCACTTTAGCTAAGTAAACAACTATTCCATTAGAATACAACACTTCATTCAAGGACATATTTATAAGACTTGTTCCTTATTGGCTAAGAGGTAACCTCTAGAGTGACAGTTCACCTCTGTGTCATTGTCTGTGGTTAGAGATGGTGAGTTACCATAGAGCCTGTGATGTCACAGAGAAGGTTTGCTCACAAACAGGTATCAGCTCTTGAGTCAGTGATCACACTTGCTCTGACAATGGATAGGACATTAGTAGCTTATCATATAAAAGCTTTTCAGCTGGCTGTATTTTTGTCCAGACCAGCAGCTTGTGGTGTTTGAGTAGCAGAAGCTATAACTTTATAGTGTGTCTATTTATCAGAGATGGTCTCCGAGAAGATTTCACTGGATAAGATTCAGGATCCTCCATAGATGATTAAAGTTGCCAATACTTTCTTTTGTGATGCAGTTGTGGAAATAATCTTCACCAATGCCAAAATGCAGCTTGGCCGTTTAAAATATTGGTAGTTGGATATGGTTTGTAAAGGCAATTTTTGTCTCCTCCTTTTCAGGGGAAGATTTTATTCCAACTCAGACTGTACGCATGTATTTCTATGCCTAATTTTGAGGTTTTTCTGATTCAGCCATTGACACGCTTCTTCAAGGTAGGAATGAAGAAGGAAGATTATCATAAGGCCTGGAAAGGTTTTCTTTCCTGGGCTCATAGTAAGAGTTTCCTTGGAAAAATGAAATATGCTACAAGGTTCAGAGTATCCAATACAGTAGTAGTAGATGACTGGGTAATCACAGTAATAGAAATAGATATGTTACAGGGTCAGCATATATAATACATTGTAACAGATGATTCGATAATTGCAGTAATACTTGTCTGGTAACTGAGTTATGTTGCAGGGTCAGGGTATACAATACAGTTGTAGCAGATAACTGGGTAATAACAATAATACTTGTCTGGTAACAGAGCTATGTTTTAGGATTAGGGGTATGGAATTTACTTGCAGAAAATGGCTGGATGATCACAATAATGGGAACTGAGATATGCTGCAGGGTTTAGAATATACAATATAGTGGTGTCCAGGATAAATATAGCAGAATAAAAGAAATAATATAGCAGGGTACATGCAGGCAGTAGAACTCAGGCAGAGGAAATCAGGCAGGATCGGAATTAATTGAAATACACAGGGAAAAGGTATGTTGGAACAGACACAGAGTAAACTGCAACTAAGCTGGTACACTGAGCCTAGGCATGAGAATTTCCTAAATAGAAACTGAATCAGAGATCAGGTGAGAGATAACTAATCAGACAACTTTCAGCAGAAGAGGTTGATGCCTAAATCAAGCTGACTAACAGGGAAGACCAGTAACATCCTTAAAGAGACAGGTATCAGACAGGCAGGCATGTGTTATAAACAATAACCTTTACACTTACAGTATGGATGGTTTGGACACTCAACTTTGTCTGGAAGTAATATCTTTTACATAATCTGGATATGGTAAGAGATCTCAAATTGTCTTTAGGGACCAGTAGGATTTTTTTGACAAACTTCTTCCTTATTTGTCTATTTTTTATGAATCTTATACGGGTCAGAACGTTTCAGCAATTACACTTGCTTCTGACTAAAGCAAATGATTAATAAGGCTGGTAGAGAGCTCTAATTCTACTTCTAGGGCTTTTAGGAATTACGATTCTGTGGAACAAATCTGCAAGACATCTATTTGGCTCCTACATTATTTAGTACATTTTATCATTTTGATGTTTTTCTGTCTCTTATGTTTTTAGTAGGAAAGTTCTCCAGGCAGCAGTATCTGGTCATTAGTTTTCGTGTCTTAAGTTCATGTTCCGCGCTTTCCGGGTTATCTCGTGGACTCCACAACTTGAGAATTAGATCACAAATGTGAGGTCTTGTGGACTCTCAATACTTTATGAAAGAAAACAAAATGTATACTTACCTATTAAGTTTATTTCTTTCATGGTGATCAGAGTCCTTGAGACCCCCCCCCCCCCCATTTTTATGCTCATTTGCTGGCAGTTTGCACTTCATTTACCCTTCCTTGATCTTTCCTGCTTTTCTGTTCCTCTCTTTCCTTGGCCATATGTTTGGCTAAGGTAATTAGTGAAATGGATGGGATTAAAAACTCTTGGTATGTTGAGTATTTTTGCCTCCTCCTAGTGGACTGGAGTATAATCCCACATGTGATTTCTTATGGACTCTCACCACCATGAAAGAAATCAATTTATTAGGTAATATATATACAGGGAGTGCAGAATTATTAGGCAAATGAGTATTTTGACCACATCATCCTCTTTATGCATGTTGTCTTACTCCAAGCTGTATAGGCTCGAAAGCCTACTACCAATTAAGCATATTAGGTGATGTGCATCTCTGTAATGAGAAGGGGTGTGGTCTAATGACATCAACACCCTATATCAGGTGTGCATAATTATTAGGCAACTTCCTTTCCTTTGGCAAAATGGGTCAAAAGAAGGACTTGACAGGCTCAGAAAAGTAAAAAATAGTGAGATATCTTGCAGAGGGATGCAGCACTCTTAAAATTGCAAAGCTTCTGAAGCGTGATCATCGAACAATCAAGCGTTTCATTCAAAATAGTCAACAGGGTCGCAAGAAGCGTGTGGAAAAACCAAGGCGCAAAATAACTGCCCATGAACTGAGAAAAGTCAAGCGTGCAGCTGCCAAGATGCCACTTGCCAACAGTTTGGCCATATTTCAGAGCTGCAACATCACTGGAGTGCCCAAAAGCACAAGGTGTGCAATACTCAGAGACATGGCCAAGGTAAGAAAGGCTGAAAGACGACCACCACTGAACAAGACACACAAGCTGAAACGTCAAGACTGGGCCAAGAAATATCTCAAGACTGATTTTTCTAAGGTTTTATGGACTGATGAAATGAGAGTGAGTCTTGATGGGCCAGATGGATGTGCCTGTGGCTGGATTGGTAAAGGGTAGAGAGCTCCAGTCCGACTCAGATGCCAGCAAGGTGCAGGTGGAGTACTGGTTTGGGCTGGTATCATCAAAGATGAGCTTGTGGGGCCTTTTCGGGTTGAGGATGGAGTCAAGCTCAACTCCCAGTCCTACTGCCAGTTTCTGGAAGACACCTTCTTCAAGAAGTGGTACAGGAAGAAGTCTGCATCCTTCAAGAAAAACATGATTTTCATGCAGGACAATGCTCCATCACACGCGTCCAAGTACTCTACAGCGTGGCTGGCAAGAAAGGGTATAAAAGAAGAAAATCTAATGACATGGCCTCCTTGTTCACCTGATCTGAACCCCATTGAGAACCTGTGTTCCATCATCAAATGTGAGATTTACAAGGAGGGAAAACAGTACACCTCTCTGAACAGTGTCTGGGAGGCTGTTGTTGCTGCTGCACGCAATGTTGATGGTGAACAGATCAAAACACTGACAGAATCCATGGATGGCAGGCTTTTGAGTGTCCTTGCAAAGAAAGGTGGCTATATTGGTCACTGATTTGTTTTTGTTTTGTTTTTGAATGTCAGAAATGTATATTTGTGAATGTTGAGATGTTATATTGGTTTCACTGGTAAAAATAAATAATTGAAATGGGTATATATTTGTTTTTTGTTAAGTTGCCTAATAATTATGCACAGTAATAGTCACCTGCACACACAGATATCCCCCTAAAATAGCTATAACTAAAAACAAACTAAAAACTACTTCCAAAACTATTCAGCTTTGATATTAATGAGTTTTTTGGGTTCATTGAGAACATGGTTGTTGTTCAATAATAAAATTAATCCTCAAAAATACAACTTGCCTAATAATTCTGCACTCCCTGTATATGTATAAGTACTTTTTAAAATATTATTATATTGGTGTAAATCTGTAATGATCTTGAGAGCTTACTAATGTAGCAAATTTCCTTAGCCTCTTTTTTTTAGCTGGTATATGTCTGTATACTAAATTTGTATGTTTTATTTTTTATGCAAACAGGTCTCTTTACTTGAGCTTCCCAAGAAGTTTTTAATAGAACTGTTCATCAAACCATCGGAATGGAGGAAGAGGTAAGCTGTTGTAATTACCACCACTTTTGGGTTAAACACTTTTTAAATTTGTGTTTTTAATAAGAGTATTTGCTTTTGGAGAGCTGCCTATACCTCTAGAGGACCTAAATGGAAGCCAAGCAGAGTGATGGAATGGTAGAGAGTTTGTGGAACTGGGAGAGGGAATGGGATTTAGTTTAATACGTTTTTTAACTAGTGCTTTTCATGAATTGTTTTAATATTAAAATAAAAGTTTTATTTTGTTCTCGGAAGAACCGAAAAGGACACCAAGCAGAGTGACACATCCCCTCTTCCTCTATGAAGTATTGGATTAGTGGTGGGATAGTGTAGGAGGGAGAGAGGTAGTGATTGCCACACTGGTTGGTGCACCTTTTTGTATTTTTTGGAAAAAGCAGGTAATCTTAAGGAAAATATAGCAGTGCAATTACTAATGTTTTAATGTGTGTCTTCTATATTAAAGGGTCAGTCAATGTTCAAATTAATGTTACATAATTATGAAAAAAATTATGTGGATAGTTTAAAGGATGTTAAAGATTTAATTCCCGAAACTCATACTTACCTCACCTTACCTTCCTCGCCTCTTCTGCTCTTCTGATTTCTTCAACAGTGAGGTTTCTAATCACATCGCAAGCGGTCGTCTTGTTGAACTACATGTAGCGCACTCTCACGCTGGGTAAAGCTTTCGGCTACATCTAGTTCAACGGCACGACCTGGTGCACTGTGATTAGACAGCGTGCCCATGACGTACTGTTGAAGAGACCTGAAGAGCAGTAGAGCCTTGCGAGGAAGGTAAGGTGAGTACGGTTTGGGAGGGTTAAATCTTCAAACACCCTATTTTTGCATGAGTCAAAAAAATTTTACATAATTCTGCATATAGTGTAGAATTTTGTGACATTAATTTGAACGTTGACTGGCCCTTTACTTTGTAATGTAGCCTGTACATGTCTGATTGTCTTTTTATAAGCATTTTTAAATATTTCTATTTATATCATTTTGTTACCTTATTTTTTACTTTACCCCTCATATACGGTATTATTATTCTATATTAAAAATAGCCTCATTATTTTCAAACATTAGTAGATTATTGTTATTTTTTTTTTTATTAAGCTCCTCTTTTGGAATCAAAATTGTCCTGTTTAATAAAAAAATATTGACTTGGTATGAATCTGAAGTGATCCTGAGAGCACTAATCATGTAGCAATATTCTTCACACTCTTTTTTTATGTTTTATATTTTTGTAAAATAACTGTATGTTTTAATATTCTTTAAACAGGTCTCTTTACTGAAGCTTCCCAAGAAGTTTTAACTAGAACTGTTCATCAAACTCTCAGAATGGAGGAAGGAGGTAAGATATTTTATTTGCCACCTATTTTAGGTTAAAACCTTTTTAAATTTGTGTTTTTTAATAAAAGCATTTAGGAGAGTTGTCTAAACCTCTAAAGGACCCAAATAGAAGCCAAGCAGAGTGGCACTTCCCTCATCTTCTGAGGGGAACTGGAATGCTAAAGAGCTTGTGGAGGTGACAGAGGAAAGGGGGTTGTCACACTGTTTGGTCTGTCTTTGGGTTCTGTAGAAATCAGTAGGTGATCTTATAGAATTTATATCAATAAAATTAGATAGATGAAAGTTTTATGTGTGTCCTTCCTTTAAATTTGTAATTTATATTGTAATTAGATGTGTTTTTTTGTTTTTGTATTTAATTTTTTGTTGTATATTATGCCTCCTTTTTCGATTTACCTTTTATGTTATAATTTTTTTTTTATTACTTTTAATTAGTTTAAGATTTAAAAAATCCTGTTTTACCTGAACCCTTAAAGAGAAAGAACGGTCAAAATTGAAATGTGAATGAATGCATTTGATTTTTAAATAGAACTATTTTTACATGCATCCTTAAAGGTATATACTTCCATTAGCTTGAGACATATATATATATATATATATATATATATATATATATATATATATATATATATATATATATATATAATCTTTAAGATTCAGTCACACCAGCTCAGAGAACCACCCGATATAATATAATACTGGTAGGAAAAATTAAGACCACTAGTATCTGAGTCTAAGGGTGCAAGAAGGAATAAAAAAAATAGGAATAAGCCTAAAAAAAGTTAGAAAATTTAAGGAAAAAGAAAAAGGTAGAAAAAGTATGCAAGGATTCCTTGGCCAGCACTTTCCTATTCAATTACCATCTACAAATTGGATATATGACCACCAGGGGGTAAAAACATAAAAAACACAGCAAAAATTCATGAGCGCACACCTGTAAAGTAAAAAATTGTTACTTTATTAACTACCATCATCTAGAGCAAAAAAACATGAAGAAGCTGCACCGGAAGTCCCTAGCGGCGAAACACGTGTTACTTGTCTCAAACCCAACTGTTGCTACTTTTTACCTAATTCCAAAGATACACAAAAACCAAACCCACCCTCCAGGGCGTCCTATTGTATCTGGAATAAATAGCCTTACTGAAAAGGCTAGTAAATATGTAGACTACAGACTTAGGAATTATCTCACTCAAATTACATCTTGTGTTCAAGATACCACTGATGTCCTAAACCAACTGAATAATATTCACATTTCAGAACAAACATGGCTTGTGACAGCAGATGTCGAATCTTTGTACACTTGTATAAAACATGAGTTAGGAATTGAGGCAGTACGTTGGTTCCTAGAAATGGGCTCAGAAGAAGAACCGATTCATGACGAATTTACACTTGCACTATTACAATTTGTATTAAAACATAATTTTTTCACTTTTAATGGCGGGTTCTATCTGCAAACAAGAGGTACCGCGATGGGTACAGCATGTGCTCCCACCTATGCCAACCTTTTTTTAGGGTGGTGGGAGCAAAAACATGTTTTTTCTGACATCAATTCACAGTACCTGGCGAAAATTCCCTTCTGGGTAAGATATATAGATGACGTGCTGTTCCTATGGGAGGGTTCAAAAGAAGAACTAGATTCTTTCCTCCTTAACCTGAATACAAACCAATTTAATGTGAAACTGACTTATGAAGCCAGTCAAGTGAAAGTAAACTTTTTGGACTTGGAAATTTCAAAATCAGAGGATGGAACATTATCCATGGATGTACGTACACAGGAAAATAACAGCTACAAATAGTGTTCTACATAGCTCTAGTGCCCATGCCCCAAACACTATACAGGCACTTCCCATAGGTGAATTCTTAAGAATGAGGAGGAATTGCTCTTCTGAATCTAACTATAACAAGAGAGCAAAAGAACTCACTGGACGTTTACTATCAAGAGGTTATAGCAAAAGGGAAATTAAAAGGGCAGAATTCAGAGCTAGAACAACGGATCGAACAGAACTACTCCAAAAAAGATCAAAACCAAAGGACGATCGGATAAGGTTCATTTCAACCTATAATCCAAAAAGTAACTACATAAAATCTCTGCTTCAATCTAATTGGCACATTCTGATGTCTGATCCCAAACTAAAAACAATCCTGGGTGACAAAATACAGACAGGTTATAGAAGAACCCGTAATCTAAAGGACATTATCAGTCCTAGTCATCTTGCTAGTGAAAAAACCAAAAGTGCTTTTACCAACGGTTCCTTCAAATGTGGAACCTGTACCACATGCAGCTTTATGCTGAAATTACAAACAATACATGATCGGTTCAATAAACCACCCAAAGTAAATGCACACATCAACTGCCAAACTGAAGGGGTGATATATGCATTACGCTGCAACTGCAATTTGTTCTATGTTGGCATGACAACCAGAAAAATAAGAGTAAGGTTGCAAGAACACCTAAGGAAAAATGCCAGAAAAGACTTACAAGCAGGAAAACAACTCACCTCGGTGGCCAGACACTTTTTGTATAAACATAATTCAAAACAAAGTGATTTAAAATGTTTTGGAATACAAAGAGTTAAACTGGGGATCAGAGGTGGAGATGTAGAAAAAACCCTTCAAAAAGCTGAAAGCAAATGGATCTTTCTCCTTAACACAGTTTACCCATCAGGGTTAAATGAGTGCAACAACCTCTCTCCTTTTCTGTAAAATGTGCAATGGACAGCACAAATTTATGATAATACAGCCTAATCCTCTAAACATGCTTTTATTAACCGCCAGTATCACAATAGCTAATATCAACCAAGCTATTGTGTGTAGAAGTTTGAAATAATATCTGTTCCTTGCCTTATAAATTAAGCCTAAATTCATCTTAACAGTGCCATATATTATCCATAATATGTTTACAATTAAAATAAGGACACTCATAGCCACATTAGAATGGATAATTTCATGCACTAATTATTTTTGGATTATTTTATAATTATTCTTACTACTTTAACCGTCAATACTATATAAGTTTTAAGCACATAGCTCCACTGCAACTTTTATACACTAGCGGTGCTTACTGTTAATAAAATTTCACTGTTTATACCTTAACCTCTACATCACGATAATATACACACACAGTTATTTCTTCTTTGACACATTTTTAGTAGCACATATTAATTTCAGCACTTTTTGATAACCAACTCACATGCATTTATTTCATAACACAGCACAGTGGCATTCTCCACTTAAAATTCATATTGAATCTTTTTCACTTAATATTACACAACAAGGTGGAATATACCAGCGAGAGTGATAAAGTTGTAATATCAGCAAAGTAGTTACAATGCAGGATGGCAATACACAGCACAAGTACACATTGACACCCACAGGGTTAATTCACCACACAGCATCACAAAGTTCAGGGAATATTGTGCATTAATTTAAGGATAAAATAAACTTCAGTTCTAAATTTATGGCTTAGCATTAAGTCCACATATAAGGCTACGATAACTCATTCCATCATATAATTTCAACCTAACAACAAAGTTACTATTATTATTATCAACAAAATAGATAACTGCAAACTTTTATCGGAATGATAGGCGGACCCTATATTGAAGATGATGAGGATTGGCTGTCAGCAATATCGTCGCCTTGGAGGTGTGACCATTAGCCTTTAAAAGACCAGTATGTGAGCGGCGCTCTCACCCTTTGAAAAAGCCGCGAGGCGAAACATGTTAGGGACGTTAGGGACGCTAGGGTACTGGTGATGAGTCCTTGGAGCTCATGTATTTTTAGCTAGCCATAGGAACCTTGATCGTCAAAATATTTTGTACCGCAATATACCAATAGTAGTTGGGAGTGGTTAATGGGGGCAGAACGCTGACGCTTACACAAGCTGGTGGATAATCTAATCGTTAGCAATACTCACACCACTTCTAAAAACCATAACTACACAGGGCTAAATACCGCAATAATATTGTCTCGTTTGGTCATGCTAAACTGCGACTTTATATATATTTCTCTATCAACTATGTCTGCTGGATTGTAACTTAACGCATCTACTGTACAGTCGTTGTAGCAGCGGTCACTTTATTTACTACCCAGAGCATTTGATATCATGCCATCCACTCAAAGGCATATTTAGAACTTTTTACTATATCTGTCTGCTCTATATAGTAACGAGAATGTTACTCATTTAGAGGTTATCACTCGGTAATAACATCGATATTGATACTTTAATATAAGACTTTCTATAACTATTCAAATATAATAGCAACTATAAAGGTCCCAGTCCCAAATATCAGGCATTCTTGCACTTAAAGGGATAAACATAATGGAACCTTAATAATGTTACATTAATTACATCGCTTTATTTGTAATAGATTTCTTATATAGGATACAAGAATATCGATAAAAATATTGAAACATCTTATTACTAACGGTGATAATACCACTATAAAGGGTGACCCCTAATTTCATTGATACTTTATATAACATTGTGCACATCCGCCAGACTCTGTATTTCCAAATATAGAAGACATTATTCAATATAGAGCATTAAGCCTTTATTTGTGTAGTGTAGGCTTGAACACAGCCACACATGTACATGCGTACAGGAAACTAAGAATAATTTAAAGGGATTCTATAGAAAATCTCTGACTTCACGCACAGTGAATTAAAGTGTATAAGCATTCAAGCCTCTTAACCATACATGTAGAAGTGTATTGAAATCTAATAAGTAATTTAAAGGGACTCCACAGCAAGTTCACTATATCACTTTTAGTGAACCCAAGTGTATAACTATTCACCAATCACCAGCAACAACATACTGACCAAACATACTTAAGTTGTCATTCCTGGTGTATATTGACCAATCACCAGCAACAACATACTGACCAAACATACTTGAGTTGTCATTCCTGGTGTATATTGACCAATCACCAGCAACAACATACTGACCAAACATACTTGAGTTGTCATTCCTGGTGTATATTGAAAATATAGAAAATAGCTACTAGCCCCCATACCACATATTCAATTTATTTATAGATATTATCTACCCACTACACCAACCAATATACGATCAACCAGTAATAGTATCTTGGCTCCTATGAGTGTTTTTAAATGTGTGTTTTTCCAATTTTAATTAAGCCTTCAATAAAAGTTAATTTTTAATGGAATTTAGTTTACTCTGAAAGTTTTGTCTTTGTTCTTTGCACATCCTTGCACGACTCTCTCTGTTACCACAATTTTTGTAATCAAGTAATCCCCTGAGTGCTATTAATGTAGTCTATCTCAGATAGGGTAACCCAACCTACCTGTCAGTTTTTGTTTAAACTCTGTTTCACTACATAGCACCGCCTTCCTCAACCGTACTTACGTGCTGATAGCACACAAGTCAATTAAGAATATAGGGGATAATCTCACTTCATTTCAAGTAGTGCCATTGGACACCCCTTTTTCTCTTGTCTCAAACATGACTTGGGGTGGCTTACCCGAGTAAGCAAAGGATCTGCTGTGCTACTAACCGGCCCGGAAAGGAAATCCAGACAGTCTGCACATCTAGCTGCAAAAGAGAAACGGACTCATGCGACGGATATCACTTTGGCATATGGATATCAAAGGATGACAGCACAGTTTAGGAGGTGGTGAGATCTTATATGGGACCCTTAGATGAGAGTATAGCTCTCAGTAGGATTATCCCTAAATGTATGATACACCATACATATGACTGTGTACCTGCATATGAATTGCCTAAATATATGAAGTGACCAAATCTGCATGAACTGTTCTCTTAAACCGCATCACTAACCTGCAGCTTATTGCGACAACAGCACTGCTATATGTGGAAACTAGCTTGACATATTTACTGATGCATGAATTGCTTTAACTAACCAACGGCTATGTTTGCATGAACTGCTTTAATAACCATCTATTGCCTACGAGCTATATTGAATTTCTACTACTATAAGTATTTGCATGGACATTGCTGGACTGTCTTTCATTATGACATCAGTTCTTCCACACAGATTATACTGTTAATTATGTATTAACTATGTATTGAATTTCATCTGTTTCCTTACTAAGGTATTTAACCTAGGGAATTTATACATATATATGTTGGATTGATGCCATATAGCTTTGGTTCTTTTTCCTATGGCCATAGGTTTGTTTTAATATTTTTTATTGAGTCTGTTTCTCTTTTGCAGCTAGATGTGCAGACTGTCTGGATATCCTTTCCGGGCCGGTTAGTAGCACAGCAGATACTTTGCTTACTCGGGTAAGCCACCCCGAGTCATGTTTGAGACACGTAACACGTGTTTCGCCGCTAAGGACTTCCAGTGCGGCTTCTTCATGTTTTTTTGCTCTAGATGATGGTAGTTAATAAAGTAACATTTTTTTTACTTTACAGGTGTGCGCTCATGAATTTTTGCTGTGTTTTTGATGTTTTTACCCCCTGGTGGTCATATATCTAATTTGTAGATGGTAATTGAATAGGAAAGTGCTGGCCAAGGAATCCTTGCATACTTTTTCTACTTTTTTCTTTTTCTTTAAATTTTCTAACTGGACTCATTTGGTTAAACTGTTTTTTGATAAAAGCATCTAGATATGTTTTATATTTACCTAAACTAATTTTGTATGTTTTTTTTTAAATATTTTTAAACAGGTCTCAAGCTTCCCAATAAGTTTAAGATAGAACTGTTCATCAAGCCCTTGAAATGGAGTAAGAGGTAAGTTATTTTATCCACAATCCCTTTTGGGTTAAACCGTCTTTACATTTGTGTATTTTGATAAAAGTATTTAGATATGTTTTATATTTAGCTAAACTAACTTTTTATGTTTTTTTAATATTTTATAAATAGGTCTCGAACTCCCCAAGAAGTTTAAGGTAGAACTGTTCATCAAGCATCAAGAAACATTTCATATTTTGCTAAACTAACTTTGTATGTTTTTTGTAATATTTTTGAAACAGGTCTTGAGGTTCCCAAGATGCTTTAAATAGAACTGTCCATCAATCCCTTGAAATGGAGAAAGAGGTAAGGTATTTTATTTACCATCTCTTTTGGGTTAATCACTTTTTCTTTCATAAGGTGGTGAGAGCCCATGAGCCATCACATGTGGAATTAAACTCCAGTCCATTTGGAGGAGGCAAAAAATTATCCAACATACCAGGACCCTTTAATCCCTCCCACTTCCCAGTACACCTCAGTCTTATTTGCCTTCATTGGAGAAGGTAAAAACTGAAGTGCTCAGACCTATGTGAGACACATTATCCCCTTCAGAGAGGAATAGGAAAATGGTATGTACAAGAGTAAACTGGCAGCAATAGTAATCCTCTCTTAAGAGTTTGACACTGGCCTGCCTCATGTGTTGCTGGGAATTATCCTTCAGCCTCCTCTTGTTGGCCTCATAATGTACTTCTGATTCAGCTCTAACCAGGATGGGCTATTGTGCTGGAAGCAGGTTTACTGCAGCTGGGTAAGAAAGGTGGAGCGAGTTCTAACAGATAGGTGAAGAGAAGCATTCACATAACCCACAGGCCATTGGTAAGTATATTGTTAATTTTACACCTAGACTGAGGACAATACACACATAGTTTTTTCCCTCTGACAGGTGTAGGGCACTTTATAACTTAGAGTCAGTCTTGTGTATTATCTCTTTACATTCTTTATATGGAGGTCAGTTTTTGCGGTGGGAAAAAAATATGACTTATACATATAAATAGTAATTTGTTTATCAGTTTTAGGTTCCTTTTATGTATAGGTATATTAGGTGCCCGTCTCACTGTTTAAATATAATGACAATAGAAGTATTGGTTAGACCCACAAAGAGCTGTAAATGATACATAAATAGATGGTATATGAACTGATATGGGTTGAAGTCTGTGCTTCAAGGTATTTTTACAATTTTATACTGTAATGTGTAAATAATTTTTTCTTTTTTTATTCATTTTACTTATTTTATACTATTTAGTGTATTAGACGAATTTGATTGTTACAGATTATATTTGTATGAAATGCATTTGTTGATATATGTTGTGCTTTTAATATAATAGCACTATATTATTTCCAAGCACTCAAGGGTTAACAAGAGTAATAAGTTACAGAGAATCCACTAAATTGGGTGTGTGCACTAGGACTGTTTTGATTGGATAGAGGAGGTTTATAAGCAGTAGGCTGTTTAGTAGATGTATTATAGCCTGATGAAACGGCTCTGTGTAGCCGAGAAACGCGTTGCTTTTTAAAAACATTTTAATAAAACTTGTTTTTATACCCTGCTGGAGTTCGTTCTCCCCTTTATCCAATAATAATCCCTATATCACTACTGAGGAATCGGAGCTATTTCCCGGCACCTGTAGTGTATCATCTATCCTCAGCTGGAAGTGTAGAGACCCGTAGGTTTGAAAGGAAGGTGTGTTGCTGCTTTGGGCCCTGATTGGCTGTCGGCAGCTTGTTCCTGATCCATCGATTGGATTTTGCCTGGGTTGGTCTTCCGGGCGACGCTGAGGTCCCGGTCCGCTTGTGAAGGCACGATTCAGTGAGTAATAGTCTTTGTTACTTTGCCTTTGTATGTGTTTTTTGCGATATCACCCTATTTGGCGCCTTCTTTCCCTCGCTACAGATACCATATTCCTTGTTTTCTTCGGTAGAGCAGCCTGGCTTCTATGATATTGGAAGCCGTCGACCACCATCTTTGTTTGTTCCCTGAGCGCACCCACATAGGAGGACGTTATCCTGAACTGTTTGTACTTTTTGCCGTTTTTTCGGCCCAAAGGTTGCTGCCGGACTTTCTTTAAATCTAAGGACAATTTTTGCTAAGTATATACATTTGATAGATAGATGATTTAAAGAATGTATGTGATTACTATTGTTCACTTATATTGTTGAAGATTTTTTAGTTTTAACATTATAATATTTTCACGTTACCATGAATACGTTATATAAAACACTTAGGTATTCACAGTAATATCAATCATTGGTGAGGCGGTATGAGATATTACATGTACTAGAATATACACGTTTTTTTGTCTGGATTGAGTTAAGAATCCAGTATTAGGTTTATATAGTAGGACTTGATAATCAATTCAATCGTTTTTTGTAATTTATGTCATAACTTTTAGACTTCTTACATCACATCAGATTTTTAAAAAATTATTATTATTTCAGACACCATCACTTTGGGAAACAAATCAATAGCCCATGAAAATTTTGGCGCTTATCACAACCATACACTGAATTTGTAGTTAGTTAATCACTGTTCTGGGTTTAATTTAATAGACAACATTTTTAGGATCACATCATTTGAATAGTTTTAATACTGATAAAAATAACCAATTGAACATCACATAATAGTAAGTGTTATATAAGAACAATAGTAATTATTGGGATTACCCTTCCTATTAAACATATAGAGTCTAATAATCTAATATATATATAATTTAAATTAATTATGTTATCTGTTAATGAAAGACAAAATAAGAGGCTATTATTAGTATCCCATGTGGGATTGGCACAGGTAACCCCTGGTGAGGATGGCCCCATTGACAACATGTCTATTCATACGTTATTCTCTAAATTAGAGAATTTAATTAATGACGAATGCAGACATTGGTTGGACGCTGAGATGCTCCAAAAATACGTTGATGCCAACCAAGTTCCTAGAGGACTGAGGATTTTCAAAAACTGTTCATTTAAAGATGACCAGTCTTTGAATGTTAAATGGGAAGAAACTCTTACCACATGTTCAGTAACCTTAATGAAAATTTTGATTGTGTACCGCAAGACATTGGTTGATAAAATATCAAAAGAAATAGAAATTGTTAACTGGGTCTTGACAAATTTAAAAACACTAAACAATATGGGGAATTAAATGAGTTAGTCTTACAGAAAACCGACATTTCTCAAAAAGAATTAATGGAAACAAAAAATCGTAAATTAGCAAGGGATAATGAAGATTATCTGAAGGGGGAAGTGTACACTTACAATAAAAAGAAAACACAGACTGAAAATTCAAATAATAATGACCATATAGATGAGGAACAGAGGATGACATTAGATACACCCACATATCCTAATCAGGATGAGGGTAGATGGTTGGTAGTCAACCACCATAAAAATAAAAATAAGAATAAAAGCAAAATAAAAATAATAATTGGACTGGGAATAGCAATTTTAGATATCAAGATAGAGACTATAGGCAAAATCAATATAGTCAACAAAGATTTTTTGATAATCAGCACCAGGTGATCAATCGGAGTGAGTCATTAAATGGACCCTCCACCCATAATAATTATGGGCAGGGGAGAAATGAAAGAGAGTATTATCATCAAAATCGTGAAAGAAGCCACTATGACCAGAATTATAGAGGAAGGAATTCCCATGAGCAATATAACTACCGTAGACCCCATGTGAATGAGCAATGGCACAATACTAAATCAGTCCCTAGGGATCATTCTTCTTATTTAAGAATGCCTTTAGGGGCTGATAATCTTAATTCCCCACAAGATAGAAGAGAGGTCTTTTTTCCTGAGATGAGTACATCAAATAGGTTCAATGCTTTGAACAATATTGATTCACAAGAATATGATGGTAGACCATCTGATTGCACGGGGATTAGGAATGACCAACAAATAACAACTTCACACCATTTTTTAGATCAGCGCCCCAGACAGCCAATATGGAAACAAAAAAAGATTGCCAGCTACTTGGAGCCTGTCGTCAGCCTTACATCTACCCAAAAAGGAAAAAGGCCTCACACAAACGAGGATGTAGAGGACGAAATTACAGCCCTCAAAAAGGCAAGATTACGGGCCCTAAGCAGTGGAATCTTTAATTTGTCTTCCCATCACCTAACCAACGATGAGGTGAGGGTTTTAGGGAAGGGATTGTCTTTCAGCCCGTCTAATTCGCACAATGTATTTTCCCTTTTTGTGGATTTGAACAGGTTCACCCAGAAGCTTTCTATGCAAAAATATTTTGCAGAGAAAAAAATTAAAAGAGGAATCTAGTCTACCAATTTTAACAGATAATATGGACCCTAGGCTCAATAATCGAATTCTCCCGGTTTTTGAACCTGAATCTTTGGTGGATCATTTGTGTGAAGGATTTATCCACACATCATTCAGGAACAAATCTAACTATGCTCCAAAACCAGTAAACAATTCCCATATAGACAACTTGTGAGTGACGAATTTGATCGGATCCCCAAAGGTATAGATAAGAAAAAAAGGGGTAACCTATATAGAAATGAGCAACAAGCTTTGGAAACCTTAAGGAATGACAAATCTATTGTCATCAGACAGGCCGATAAGGGTGGAGGAGTTGTCATTCAGGATCTGACGGACTATTTGACAGAGGCCGAAAAGATCCTGAATGACAAAACCTACTACATAAAATTAAAATCTGACCCCACATTGAAATATTTGGCAGCTTTGCGAGATATAGTCGAATGTGCCTTTAAGGAAGGTATTGTGAATAAGAAAGAAAAAGAATACCTTGTACCCATAGAACCTAATCGTGCATTCTACTATCACTTGCCAAAATTACATAAGGACCCCAGACGCCCCCCTGGCCGCCCGATAATATCGGGAATAGGCAATTTAACGGACAATGCTTCCTCATACGTGGATTTCTTTTTACAGAAATATGTCGTTGGCCTGGACTCGTATATACGAGATTCATCAGATCTAATCAGTAAACTTGAACAGATTCACATCACACGTGACCTGATTTGGATCACGTGTGATGTCCAAGCTTTTTGTTCCAATATTATACATGACTTAGGAATAAAGGCCGTATATGGATTTCTTGAAACAGACTTATACTTGCCAGATTCTCAAAAACAATTTATCATTTCATTAATCTCATTCATTTTACATCACAATTATTTTATTTTTCAGGATGAATATTATCTCCAGGTCAAGGGGACGGCCATGGGTACCAGGTTCGCCCCAAGTTATGCCAATCTTTTTATGGGGTCATTTGAACAGGAATATATATATGACTCCAGATTTGGAGTGAGCCTGGTATACTATGGCCGTTTTATAGATGATTTGGTAGTAGTATGGAGGGGCGATAGGTTATCAGCTGAGGAGTTTGTGAGACACCTCAACAACAACAATAAGGGTCTGAAATTTACTTGTACAATTGACACAAAAATGGTTGTTTTTCTGGATCTCAATCTATCCTTTGATGATGATAAGATTATTACTAATACCCACTTCAAACAAGTGGATTGCAATAGCTACTTAGATTATAGAAGCAATCACTATCTCCCCTGGAAAAAGAACGTACCATACGGTCAGTTCAAACGAGTTCGGAGAAACTGTAGTAGTCCACAAGATTATGAAATACAGAGCAAAATCCTAAAGGATAGATTTAAAGAAAAAAGATACCCAGAAGGAATTGTTAATAGTGCCTATGAAAGAGCAAAGAAGGATGATAGAAATAAATACTTTGAAAAAAAGCAAGTGAATACACAGCATCAGGATAAGAATAGGAACCAGCCACTCTTTATCACAGAATATAATAACAACTATGATGTGATCAAGAAGAGTATTAACAAGCACTGGAAAATTCTATTGAAAGACCCTATATTGGGCCCAATGTTAGACCCTACACCGAAGATTGTCTACAAAAGAGCACCCAATCTAAAAAGAATTCTGGCACCCAGTAAAATAGTGAAGAATAAGAACACAGATAGAAATAACTCATCTAAGGTAGGAAGCGTTAGAAAAAATAATACAACTTGTGGGACACTAAGAAAGGGTAGTTATAAATGTCACAAAAAGAAATGTAAAATGTCTAAGTATATAACACACAATGTGAACACTTTTCAGTCCACTGTAACGTCCAGAACATACAAAATGGGGAGCCGGATGACTTGTGCATCTAATTATGTAGTCTATCTTCTGTCTTGTATTTGTGGGTGCCAGTATGTGGGGCGTACCTGTAGAAGGCTAAGTTTGAGATGGTCTGAACACTTTAGAAACATTAAGGCTAATTTTAAGCTACACAGTGTGTCCAGACATTGTAATCTAAAACACAGTGGGAACCTGCATTGTATGAAAATTACACCTATAGAACATATCCCTAGATCTGACTTCTACAACCGCTTTTTTAGGCTAAGACAAAGGGAGACGTTTTGGATCTATAGACTCCAAACGTTGTATCCCTCAGGCCTAAACATGAATATTGATCTTGCTGCATTTCAAGACTAAAAAAAATGATAGCTTTTAAGTACATTCTAATGGCAGCGGGGATCATTCAATAAGACTGGTCTATAGTGACTTCGGTATATAGAACCAAGGTTCTAGAGAATACCAATTGGCACCCAACAAGTGGGACCTCCCAGTTGTCGAGTAATATTTTTACTCAATACAAGTGTATACACAAATATATAATTTGTAGCAGTAAGGAAAATAGAATCTGTAGTGGGGAAACAGGAAGGCGCCAATAGGGTGATAACGCAAAGGACCCTGACAAGTAGGTTAGAAGGATAATGGTACTCACAAGCAGGGCGGCACTTGAACGTGCCTAACAAAGCAGGCCGGGACCTCAGCGTCGCCCGGAAGACTCACAACGGCAGCAACCAATCCTCGAGCCGGACCAAGTTCCGTGTGGCCAATCAAGATCGCTGGATACTCACACACCCTCCTCTTCGTATGCCGAATCCAAACACTGACTCAGTCAGTAGGCAGGAGTGCCAGGATTAAATCATCATCATCGGGCGCGATTAGCTACTTAATACAGGACTAATGAGCTGCATCCTGTAATAGTATATTGTTGTGACTCCTAAACTTCACTCCTGCCTACTGACTGAGTCAGTGTTTGGATTCGGCATACGAAGAGGAGGGTGTGTGAGTATCCAGCGATCTTGATTGGCCACACGGAACTTGGTCCGGCTCGAGGATTGGTTGCTGCCGTTGTGAGTCTTCCGGGTGACGCTGAGGTCCCGGCCTGCTTTGTTAGGCACGTTCAAGTGCCGCCCTGCTTGTGAGTACCATTATCCTTCTAACCTACTTGTCAGGGTCCTTTGCGTTATCACCCTATTGGCGCCTTCCTGTTTCCCCACTACAGATTATCTTATCGTTGACACACGCTACAGAAGAGCGGCCTTTCATTGGAATATTTGGACTGATCTCCACTTCCATCACCGTGGGCGCACCTCTGTCAAGAACTCTCTGTTTTTGATTTTTTCCTACTAAGGAAAATAGAATGGATCACACCTAGGACTGATATGGGAATGGTTGGCATATAAAACAACTGTATGAATATGGGTAGGCTTTAGGGAGTCCAAAATAATCATCATGTATAGTGTTGTTAAAACGATTAAATTAAAACAAATTAAAACAAATTAAAACATTATTATCAACTAAAAAATATGACTTATACATATAAATAGTAATTTGTTTATCAGTTTTAGGTTCCTTTTACGTATAGGTATATTAGGTGCCCGTCTCACTGTTTAAATATAATGACAATAGAAGTATTGGTTAGACCCACAAAGAGCTGTAAATGATACATAAATAGATGGTATATGAACTGATATGGGTTGAAGTCTGTGCTTCAAGGTATTTTTACAATTTTATACTGTAATGTGTAAATAATTTTTTCTTTTTTTATTCATTTTACTTATTTTATACTATTTAGTGTATTAGACGAATTTGATTGTTACAGATTATATTTGTATGAAATGCATTTGTTGATATATGTTGTGCTTTTAATATGATAGCACTATATTATTTCCAAGCACTCAAGGGTTAACAAGAGTAATAAGTTACAGAGAATCCACTAAATTGGGTGTGTGCACTAGGACTGTTTTGATTGGATAGAGGAGGTTTATAAGCAGTAGGCTGTTTAGTAGATGTATTATAGCCTGATGAAACGGCTCTGTGTAGCCGAGAAACGCGTTGCTTTTTAAAAACATTTTAATAAAACTTGTTTTTATACCCTGCTGGAGTTCGTTCTCCCCTTTATCCAATAATAATCCCTATATCACTACTGAGGAATCGGAGCTATTTCCCGGCACCTGTAGTGTATCATCTATCCTCAGCTGGAAGTGTAGAGACCCGTAGGTTTGAAAGGAAGGTGTGTTGCCGCTTTGGGCCCTGATTGGCTGTCGGCAGCTTGTTCCTGATCCATCGATTGGATTTCGCCTGGGTTGGTCTTCCGGGCGACGCTGAGGTCCCGGTCCGCTTGTGAAGGCACGATTCAGTGCCGCTCGGCTTGTGAGTAATAGTCTTTGTTACTTTGCCTTTGTATGTGTTTTTTGCGATATCACCCTATTTGGCGCCTTCTTTCCCTCGCTACAGATACATGTGGAATTAAACTCCAGTCCATTTGGAGGAGGCAAAAAAATATCCAACATACCAGGACCCTTTAATCCCTCCCACTTCCCAGTACACCTCAGTCTTATTTGCCTTCATTGGAGAAGGTAAAAACTGAAGTTCTCAGACCTATGTGAGACACATTATCCCCTTCAGAGAGGAATAGGAAAATGGTATGTACAAGAGTAAACTGGCAGCAATAGTAATTCTCTCTTAAGAGTTTTACACTGGCCTGCCTCATGTGTTGCTGGGAATTATCCTTCAGCCTCCTCTTGTTGGACTCACAATGTACTTCTGCTTCAGCTCTAACCAGGATGGGCTACTGTGCTGGAAGCAGGTTTACTGCAGCTGGGTAAGAAAGGTGGAGCGAGTTCTAACAGATAGGTGAAGAGAAGCATTCACATAACCCACAGGCCATTGGTAAGTATATTGTTAATTTTACACCTAGACTGAGGACAATACACACATATTTTTTTCCCTCTGACAGGTGTAGGGCACTTTATAACTTAGAGTCAGTCTTGTGTATTATCTCTTTACATTCTTTATGTGGAGGTCAGTTTTTGCGGTGGGAAACTGTTTGTGTTATAGGTGTGCTGACTGAGAGACCATTATAGTGTAGGGTAAGTCTCAGGCAGGTTACCTAGATGCTTCTCCTGATTTTAAGGGATATTTGCACTTCGCTATTTGTGAAGTTTGGGCATCTATGCTTCCCCAGAGCAAACATAAGCGTTTTCTCGCAGAGGGTGATACTTCAGCTGGTTTCAGTTCATCTGTAATATCTCACAAAAGCAGCACATTGTTATCTCTGCCTAAGGATTGTGACGTGTAAGATTCCGATCCTTTATAAGGTGAAATACTGTTAGATAGTCAGGATCCTTTGTTGGACCTGGAATCTGAGACTGCAAATATAAGATGGATTATCTGCACACTTTTCTGCAAAAAGTTTTCCTTACTCTGGGAGTTCCAAGAACCTGTTCCTACAGAAGAAAAGAGCGGTTAAACAACTAGATTTGTTATTTAAGCCTCCTAAAACTTTGGAGTTTTTTTCTAAGTACAAGAAGATGTTTCCAATTCCTCACATAAATCTGGAAGTTTGGGAATCTATTCCCAAAGTGAATGGAGCTATTGCTACGCTTGCTAAAACTACTAATATCAGCTTAGAGAATAGTACCACTTTTAATGACTCAATGGATAGAAAGTTAGAGGGTTTTCATAGGAAAGCTTTTCCTCAAGCAGTTTTTGTTATTCAGGCCAGCAATCAGTGTGGCCTATGTAGTGAGTGCTATCACTTTGTGGTGTGATACCTTATCAGAGATGGTTTTTCTTTAGAAACCTCTCCCTAGAGGAAATTCAGGATTGTCTTAAAATAATCAAGGTTGCTAATTCCTTTTTATGTGACAACTTTTTAGATCATTCACATTAAAGGAAGAATTGTGCCTTTGGCGGTTCTCACAAGAGCTTTGTGGCTCAAATCTTGGTCTGTAGACATGGGGTAAATTTATCATGGTGCAGACAGACATGATCCACTATAGCAAATCATGTCCACCGCACATCGATAAATGCAGACAGCAAACGCTGTCAGCATTTATCATTGCACCAGCAGTTCTTCTGAACTGCTGGTGCAATACCGCCCCCTGCAGATTTGCAACCAATCGGCCATTTAGCTTGGTCACAATATGTCTAGAATAACTGGGTACTCAAAATTGTATCTCAGAGATACAGAATATGGCTCTGGTCCAGGCCTTCTTGGGAAAGGTTCTTCCTGTCACATCTACCCAAACTGGAGTAAAAGGCACTAGCTTTTTTAAAAATGTTAAAAAGGCCTGAAAAATGTGGGAGGGATCATTCCTGTTTCAGAGTTGGAAAGAAGCCAAGGGATTAATTCCAATCTGTTCATAGTTCCGAATAAAGAGGGAATTTACAGAACCATTCTAGATTATAATCATTATTTTAGTTCACTACATAGCAAGTTGCTATCTGTAAATCTCAGTACTACATAGAGTTACATTCAATAAGGGGGGTACAAATACACAACTGATTACTTAATGTTCATGTGGTCCTCAGCACCACTGAGCAGCAAACAAAAATCTGGCAGGTCTGGTATGGCCCATGGGCATAGTCTGGGCAGCCCTGCTCTTAGTTTAGGGTTCTTCAGTTCCCCTTCTTAGCAGTCACTGTCAGAAATGTACCTAATCCTACAACGGGCTCCTGTCTCCACGTAGAGGAACACCAAAGTTTGTCTTCTGCTGCTACTCTTCCTAGGCACACTGTGCCACATGCTGCTCTAATTTAAAGGGGCAACATCTAATTACAGGAGCTCCTACCTATGTGGCCACAGGTGTAGGAATTCTCCTATAAACCTACTCAGTTTATCACTCTGGGCTGAGTTATTTAGGAGCTTACCTCGTGCTTACCTGCCCTCCTGTTCCTTTTCTCACTTATCCTAGTATCCTGTGACATCCTGCTTAGTCTCCTGTATCCTGCTGTACCAGTGACAACATACATGTATCCCACTATACCTGCTGCACTCACCTGGTATCCCGTGAAAGCCTGCCGAGTCTACTGTATCCTTCTATACCAGTGGCCGCTTATTTGTATCCTGCTGTACCTGCTGCACTAAAAAAAAACACACTCAAAAAAAAGAAAAGCTCACATTGAAAAAACACTTTGACAATGATTCAGTTGAGAATTACCATCCAAAATTTATATCTCAGAATATGGATGGACAAATTGAACTCAGCTTTAATGAGGCTAGAGACCTTACCACTCTTGAATCGTTGGCTCATGAATCTGAGTTTCAGAGTGATAGGGTCAATACTGTTAGTTATCCTCGATTTAAACAGCGCTCTGTATTTTATCCCATACAAAGTAGGGGGAAATATTAGAGCTATATCACAAAAGAGTGATTGAAGATCTGCAGGCCTTATATTATATGACCAGTGCCACAACACCCAACTTGTCTGAAAAAGAAAATTTGGCGATTAAATCTTTACAAGATAATCATCAGATTGTTTTTTGCCAGTCAGACAAGGGGGGTAGTGTGATAGTACTGGATAGACAACAATATACTGATGAGGCTATCTGCCAGCTAAGCGATACTACTACAAATCGTGTTCTTTCTTGCAATCCTACTTTTCAGTTCCAGAGACAGCTTAAATCTTTGGTAGATGATGGAATGAGTTTGGGCATCCTGGATCAGGATACTGTGAAGTATCTTTTGGTTGATCATCCTGTGGTGCCCATTTTCCATCATCTGCCAAAGGTACACAAAAGCTTATATAATGTAAAAGGAAGACCCATCATCTCAGGTATAGGCTCTCTATTCGAACCTATGTCGGAGTGGCTGGATACTTTATTGCAGCCGATTGTGACTAGTCTTCCAAGCTTCATTAAAGATACCATGCATGTTCTTGAATCACTCAAGAACATCTCTTGGACTGAAAATTGTAGTTGGTTGGCTATTGACGTTGTTTCGTTATATTCAACCATCCCTCAACATATGGGCTTACAAGCGGTTAAGTATTTCTTGGAACTTTGTTATGATTTGGAACCTGATCAATTACAATTTATTCTCCACACTACTGGCTTCCTCCTTGAACACAATTACTTTTTATTTGAAGGGGATTACTATCTGCAGGTACAGGGAACAGCTATGGGGGCTAAATTTGCCCCCGCGTATGCCAAAATCTTTATGGGATGGTTAGAGCGGAACTGTATATATGCAGATAGTAATCCCTATTCTGAGCATATCATCTTTTACAGAAGATTTATTGATGATCTCTTATTTGTTTGTGGGGGGGCAGGAAAGTGCTGAGAATTTTGTCAAGTTTTTGAATTGTGACTCTAATGGGGTTAAATTTAACTATGAATGGCATCCAGATACCATTCATTTCCTTGATGTCACCCTCATGGGTGACATTGGGGAAAACAGGATCCAAACCAAACTGTTTCGAAAACCTATATCTGGAAACCCCATATTGCACGCCAGGAGTGCACACCCACGAAATGTTTTTAGGGGGATAGCTAAAGGTCAATTTCTCAGAGCTAAAATAATTTGCTCTGATTCCAAAGATTTTGCAATGGAAAGCAGGAAAATAAAAAGTCGCCTCTCAAATAGAGGTTACTCAGCTACCCTCCTGAATAACATGTCTACACAAGTTGATCTCCTGAATGAGTGTGATAATAAAATTGAGAGTACTAGCAGCAGAAAACGCATGAATAAGAATAAAAATTATGATGGTGATATGGCACTTCTTTTTATTACCCAATATTCTACTCAATACTCTTCAATTTGCAAAATCATACACAAATATTTCCCTATTTTATACGGAGATAAATCTTTGAAAAAAGTAGTGGAAACAGGTTTCAAATGTGTGTATTCTAAAGGTTTAACACTTGGCAATATGTTGTCTCCCAGTCAACTACCCAGTACTCGTCCATCTAGTACTTGGTTAACCACTAATGGTACCTTTAGATGTGGTAATCGACGCTGTAAGGCCTGTGACTATATTAAAGTAGGTAATTCCTTTCAGTCATATACCACTGGCCAAACTTTTGACACAAAAGGGTGCATAAATTGTTCAGCGTCCTTTGTGGTATACCTGGTGGAATGTACAGCCCACAATTTACAGTATGTTGGTATGACCACAAGGGACGTTAGAACAAGAATTAGAGAACACCTAGGATACATCAAAAATGAGTCACGCTGCTAAGAACTCTCCAGACATTTTTTGGACATACATGAAGGGTGTGTAAAAAGCTTCAAGTGGTGTGCTATTGAATGAATCAACAATCCAAAAAGGTGAGGTAATAAGTCAAAAATTCTATCTAGACAGGAAGCGTTTTGGATTTTTAAGTTGTCCACATTGGTACCAAAAGGTTTTAATTCGGAATTTGATGTAATAAATTATTGGGAATGAGTTTTTGTTTCCCTGTGTGTGCATATATACATGCGTGTATGTTTATATTTCCTGCATTTTTTGTATTTTGTATTTTTTATTTTATAATTTGGTGATGTTCTTTTTTCTCCCCAATTTATGTTAAGTATTTTCTAAACTTTATCCTCACGATAGTGTTAACATACACGCACGCATATTTGTATATTTGCATATCTTTAAGCAATCAGAATCTGTGCAAAATAAACCTAAGTAAATTTGTGATAAAGCTGTGGGATATTGTTTTACGCATGCTGCATATTTGTTTATATAAATATTTGTGCACTTGTCTAAAAATGTGTGACACCTTGTTTCTTTTTTCATATGCATCAATTTATCTTTTTTCTTGTATGCATTAACATTACAATGTATTATGTTCTGCTTTTTTTCATGTGCATCGATCTTTGTCCTTATCCACTGTAAGGGTTAAATCATGTGTTTAGGTATAGCAGGTGTTTGATCACCTTCCAACCAATGAATGTGTTTTACATGTTTTTTAAATTGCTAATTGACTAACGTTCTTTAGGTCTATGATTACGGCAGTTCGCCAAAACACGTTAGACCAGTCACTACCTCCTGTGTGTGTATTTTTAAATGGTTTCTAATAAAGACTGTTTTTATGGTTAACCTACATGGTGATCCTGAGCTCCTTTGTTTGTTTGATAAATACTAGTTATTATTATTATATGTACAGAGGTCTCAGTGACTGGCAAACTGTACATGTATTTTATTACCTCACATTGAAGCTGTACCAGTTGTAGCACAGCTGCTTTACTGTCCTTTCCAGTCCTGTTTTAGCACAGTCTGGTCCTTCTGATTTTCCTGTGCAGTGACTCACAAAAAAAGGATTGGCTGCCTGTGTGAGTCAACAGTTGCTAGGCAAAATTCTCTCCTCCTAGCTTGTGCTTCTAGATGCTGCTGAGGGAGGGGAGGTGCAGGGAGAGTAAGAGCCAACTGGTGCTTAGGTTTAAAATGGGTGTGGGAGCCAGCAAAGGCACAGAATGAAGTCCAGCCCCCGGAGTTGTGTTGTAGGAGGTAAAGTGTCAGCAACTGGCATGTGTCAATTTTTCTATATTTATGTTAAAGTATGTTTTATATGCATGTGTGTGTCACTGTTAGCAAGTGTGTAAGTATGTTTATGTGGGAGTACTTGTGTGCAAGAGTGTTGTGTGTTTGTTCATGTGTTCATGTGTGTGAGAGTAAGAGTGTGTGCTTTTTCCTGTGTGTCTGTGTGTGAGCAAGAGAGTGTGCTTATTCCTGTGCATGAGCATGAGTGTTTGTTTGTTCCTGTGTGTGTGTGAGCAGGAGTGTGTGCTTATTCCTGTGTGTGTGTGTTTTCCTGTGTGTCTGTGTGTGAGCAAGAGTGTGTATTTGTTCTTGTGTGTGTTTTTTCCTGTGTGTCTGTGTGTGAGCAAGAGTCTGTGCTAATACCTGTGCGTGAGCAAGAGTGTTTGTTTGTTCCTGTGTGTGTGAGCAGGGGTATGTGTTTGTTCCTGTGTGTGTGTGAGCAAGAGTGTGTGCTTATTCCAGTGTGTGTGTTTTTTTTTCCTGTGTGTCTATGTGAGAGCAAGAATGTGTGCTTATTCCTGTGCGTGAGCAAGAATGTTTGTTTGTTCCTGTGTGCGTGTGTGAGCAAAAGTGTGTGTTTGTTCCTGTATGTGTGAGCAAGAGTGTGTTTGTGTGTATGAGCAAGAGTGTGAGTTTGTACATTCGTGTGTGTATCAGTGTGAGTTTGTGTGTGTGTTTCAGAAAAAAATGTGTGTATGTGTGAGTAAGCTTGTACTTTGTGCGTGTTGTAAGAAACATACACCTGGATTACGAGTCTTGCGTTAGCCTTAAAAAGCAGCGTTGAGAGGTCCCAACGCTGCTTTTTTCCTAACGCTTATATTACGAGTCTTGAAATGACAGGTGTACCGCTCACTTTTTTGGCCAGAGTCATTAATACCACAAATGCACTTACATAAATTGCGTATCCTATATTTTCAATGGGACTTGCATAACGCCGGTATTACGAGTCTGTAAAAAAGTGAGCGGTACAGCTTCTCCTGTCAAGACTGGGTGTTAGTGTAGTTTTTAGCACTTTAGCTAAGAGTTTTATGTTACGGCATTAGCCCATAAAACTCTTAACTAAAGTGCTAAAAAGTACATTAACACCCATAAACTACCTATTAACCCCTAAACCGAGCCCCCCCCCCCCCTCCCCACATCGCAAACACTAAAAATATTTTTATCTCCTAATCTGCCGAACCGGACATCGCCGCCACTATAAAATATTTATTAACCCCTAAACCGCCGCCCTCCCTTTTTCATACTTTAGATCATTTTTTTCAATTGTATTTAATTGTAGTTAGTTTAGGTAATTAATTTAATTATAGTGTAGTGTTAGGTGTAATTGTAACTTAGGTTCGGATTTATTTTACAGGTATATTTGTCTTTATTTTAACTAGGCAGCTATTAAATAGTTAATCACTATTTAATAACTATTCTACCTAGTTAAAATAAATACAAAGTTGCCTTTAAAATAAAAATAAATCCTAAACTAGCTACAATGTAACTTTTAGGTATATTGTAGCTAGCTTAGGGTTTATTTTATAGGTAAGTATTTAGTTTTAAATAGTAATAATTTATTTAATGATAGTTATTTTATTTAGATTTATTTAAATTATATTTAAGTTAGGGGGGTTAGGGTAAGACTTTAAGGTTTAGGGGTTAATAACTTTAATATAGTGGCGGCAACTTTTGGGGCGGCAGATTAGGGGTTAATAAGTGTAGGTAGGTTGCGGCAACATTGGGAGTGGCAGATTAGGGGTTAATAAATATAATGTAGGGTTCGGCGATGTTGGGGGTGGCAGATTAGGGGTTAATAAGTATAATGTAGGTGTCGGCGATGTCGGGGGCGGCAGATTAGGGGTTAATAAGTGTAAGATTAGGGGTGTTTAGACTCTGGGTTCATGTTAGGGTGTTAGGTGTAGACATCAATGTATTTCCCTATAGGAATCAATGGGGCTTCGTTAGGAGCTTTACGCTGCGGATCAGGTCCAACAGACCTCGCTGAATGTGAAGAGCAATACGCTCTCCGTATTCAGCAACGCCGCCCCCTGCAGACTCGCAGCCAATCGGCCGCCAACAGGGAGGTGTCAATCAACCCGATCGTACTCTATCGGGTTGAATTGTGGCGATCTCTGTTCGCCTGCTCAGAGCAGGCTGACAGGTTATGGAGCAGCGGTCTTGAGAAACACGGGCCCACAAGCTCCATGCAGAGCTTGATAAATGGGCCTCACAGTCTCCTTTAAATGTGTATTTTGAACGAATGGGGCTACAGGGGCATGAAAAGGGATGAAATAGCATGCATGTGATCTAAACTATTACTTTCACATATAGCTGGCAAAATATTGCTACTATTTTGGTAAACAAATATTATTTCATGTATGTATCTTAGTATGTTTGATTAAAAGCATGTATTATATGGTTGTAGGTTAGGGACCCAGGAAGGAAGAGTCCTTGATGTGGCCCTGGGACTAACACCATTTAGCTAAACACTGTAACTCTTCCATTTTTCTTATAGTCTAGCTGTGTGCTTGCAAGAGAGTGCCAGACATTCTAGTTTTTTTCATATATACATGTACAGTGCAGCTGTCTGCCAGTACCCAGTTTGCCCCCCCAAAAAAGTTTTTTCTGTAGTGTAGCTGCCCCCCCTCAATACCCCTCTCAATACTCCCCTCCCTCTACCCCCTCCCAGATCCTTCGATCAATATTTTTTCCCCCCTCCCACTCCCTCCTTCCCATTCAATTACATTGGTGCCAGTGGTTGCTGTGTGTGCACGCGCGCGCACCCCCCGGAGGCCCCCCACATGCTCCCGGTACCCGGCATGCACATTGAACTTACAGGAACCAGATGACGGGTAGCGATGGGCTGCCCACCCACCTCCTTGCTAATGCACCCACCAATGATCGGCACGATCGCTACAGGTGCAGAGAGGGCCACAGAATGTCTCTCTCTGCATTGGTAAGTAAAAACAATGGTATTGCAGGATGCCTCAATATCAAGGCATCACTGCAATACCATAAAAGCATCTGGAAGCGATCAGGTTCGCTTCCACCGCTTAAAACCCCAGAGGACGTGCCAGGAATGTCCTTGGTCAGGAAGGGTATTTTTTGTAGGACGTTCCTGGCACGTCCTCGGTCGCAAAGGGGTTAATGTGCGAGCGGACATGATACGATGTAGCGTATCATGTCCGCCACTCATCGATAAATGCTGACAGCATTTGCTATTGGTATTTATCATTGCACAAGCAGTTCTGCTGAACTGCTTTTTTAATGTTGCCACCTGCAGACCGCTACTCAATAACTTATCCGCCTGCTCTGAGGCTGTGGTCTGCAATCCGCCCGATCCTATACGATCGGGCGGATTGACACCCCCTGCTAGCGGCCAATTGGCTGCAAATCTGCAGGGGGCAGCATTGCACAAGCAGTTCTGGTGAACTGCTTATGCAATGTTAAATGCAGACAGCGTATGCTGTCGGCATTCATCAATGTCTGGCGGACATGATGCGCTACAGCCAGACATTGATAAATCGGTCCCATACTCTCATGTGTGGACAATGATGGGATGGTTTGATCCTTACAAGGTTTGCTTGGATGTAAATAAAACATTTGGACCACTGTCTCCAACAATACTTTTGATGTATGTACCCACCGCAGTTGGGGTTTCTGCCACATCACAGGAGGTGTGAAGCATGGTTAGGAAAATAAATATAATTTTATACATAGGATGGTTAATGTTTTCTTCTTTTTTCTTGTGTGACTTTTTAATATTTTATTGTGTTTTTAATGTTCTATTTCTTTGAATTAATTATATTTATAAGATCTTAACATTCTCCCATAAGATGCACATGAGCATACCCCGACTTCACACCTTGGGTTTTGTTTACTTTTTGAGACATATATGTCACTACAAATCAGAATGATTCTATTGGATATGCAAATTAGCCATGCAGTGGCATTGTTGCTATTCCAGAGAAAGGATACAGGGCAGCGTATGACGCAGGCAGTCGCTACGTAGTGGGGGTTTAGTTATATCCGGCTTGTGTATAAAAGGTCACAGCGGACTGTACACTTTACACCGCTGTTCCAGTTTGGTCCATAACTTAAACATTGAAAAAGGTGTCAGTATGGACACCGAAACGTCTGGATAATATGGATTTTAGTTGAAGACAATAATGGTGATATTTTAAAGCTGATATTTTAACTTTTTTTTATATATCCTATATATACAGGATACATTTAGTCCTTGAGGCGTCACTCCCCTTGTCAATGGCCATCACTCGCTCACCTCTCTGCCTGCTGTCGGGGCGATGACCAACCGCCAACTAGATTTTGCCCTAAAATTCTTGTAGCCACTATAATATCTCAAATAGGGGTACTAACAACTTGAAGCAAAGCCCTCTTTATATATATAGCCAGGGGCCAGTCTAGGTAGTGATCAGTTAAGTGAATGGCATCAGGCAGGTAAAATTACTTGTCGTTGACTGCCGTAATATTTTTGTGTCGAACCACGAAGCTCCCTAACTCCCAGGCAAACTTGCTCAACTCCCTATTCACTTTATTCATCACGCTAAAGTCTGCCCCATGATGAAACATATGACTCCACTGTAGCCTATGGATGACATTTGACTATCCTACACGCACCCAGGGCAACTGTGCACACAACCACCTATGGTCAGCCTGCAGTCTCTTGATAAGATCCAAAGTGGGCACTGACCCCAGGTTGCTGCTTGCCATAAGAATTACGATCACTTGCAGACATCCTGACCTGTGATAGGCTTCTAGTAGCAGCGGTGGCATCTCATGCCAGCACAGCCCCCTATGTCCAAGCCACCGCGCAGCTATTGTAGATGTCTGGAATCCTAACTGGCCACCTTCGGGAACTGCTAGGGACCTGATGTACGCCCAATACCCATACTAGTGTCCAAGTAATACAGATCCTATCTGGACAACAAAAAGAACCTTGTCCTGCAAAACAAAAGAAAGACCTCTTCTCCCTTAGACATTTTCTTGCACCTCAAATGCACCAGCCAATCCATTAACACTTCAAGATTGCCCCAACTTACCTCCATGCCTTTACTCTGACAGAAGCTCACCCATTCATCTCAGTGCCTGACGAATGACCCCCAAATTACTGGGACTAAGGATGCCCAAACAAGATCAAACCTGGCTCCCCTAGAACCAATCAACACTCAGGATCGAATTCATCTCAGGAGAAGTCATCAATTACAGGAGAGGGGAAGGGGGAAAAAAGATTGGGGCAGAGTAGAGAGAGGTTACAACCAGGGAAAGAGAGTGAATGAGCAGCATCAGAAGTATGGGAGATTGGGCCCTCGACCCCCCTGTTACCCTCATTTTCTCTACTAGATAATGACTGATGAGGCAAGGAAGGAGCATTAACTTGGTGCTTGCAAAGAAGAACAGAAGACCTACAAGCAAGATCCATCCTGAACGTTCAGATGCCAAAAGAAGGAGAGGCCAAATAGAAGTCTTCACCTCTTAACTTCAGTATTTATACACCCTTACACCTGCAACAATACTGCATTGGCCTCACAGAAACACTTTGCTCCTAAGGGCATTAACCCTAAGGTGTGATCCAGGCTAGAGAGGGCCCTACACTCTCTTTGTTTAACGGAAATTTAAAACTGCTGAGAACAACTACAAAATAATCTCTAACACTCACCATAATATTGTATCTCCTCCTATACCTGCATTACTTTTCTAAACAGTTCTCCTATTTTAAGACCATGAAGGTGCCAAGCCAGATGCTTAAGCGCCACCTTTTTCATACTGGACTCTGCCAGTATGACTGAAGAGTTTCACACTAACTGATCAGGGATGTTGGTGGCTTTCTGACAGGTTTACATTTTTTATATACATTGAGCAATGCAGCCACTGCAAAAATGTAAAGCTCCTGCTGTGTATCATGCACCCTAACCTGAAGCACATTATATGGTTGTCAAAAAGCCAGTAACATCACCAATATTTAAATGCACACTGCTTTAGTCACATGGTGTGAGAATACCTGTATTCCAAGATGGCAGCACCCAGTATGAAGAGTCAGAGCTTTCCATCTGTCAAGTTTATAAGAGTTGAAATAGGAGAAAGCTTTGGTTACACAGGAGGAAAATCTATTGCATAGTGAGTAGTAACCTTTCTATTATATCTATCCCTCTATTTTTATTAATTTTTAACAAGATAAAACTGATTATTTATTTTTTAATAAATGCGAGTTCAAATATTTTTCAAGGTATCAATGGCATCTAATACTCACCAGTTCTTGTATAGTAAGATAACAGAACAAATCTGTCCTTTACTCTCACATAGTGAGCCATAAAACTTGATTTAAATCTTTAGAACTCTAATAGTGTTAACTTGAACCGTAAAACTGTGTTTTAAATGCAGCGCTGTTCTGATTACACAGTTTTGACATTTTAATAGTAAATCCAAATGAACAGCAATGCTAAGCACTGCTACAAAAAAAAATACAGACTATAAATACTTGCTTCTCGTGAATACATAATAGGAAGAAGTGATAATGAATTATACATTGAGTTATAACCCAGCTTTAAATATGAATTAAAATTCTGTGTATCTACTAACTAGGTTAACTGATAGTAACTCAAAAGGTAACTGTCAAAAAATATAAATATACTATTCTTGTAAACTACATAAAAATGCAATGTGAAAAAATACACCTATCAAGTCTGGGCATTTATTAATAATTGAAAGTTTTTTACTGTTCTTAAGAAAAGACTATGAGGCCGAATTATCAAGTGTCTGTCGGACCTGATCCGACAGTGCGGATCAGGTCCGACAGACATCGCTGAATGCGGAGAGCAATACGCTCTCCGTATTCAGCATTGCACCAGCAGCTCACAAGAGCTGCTGGTGCAACGCCACCCCTGCAGATTCGCGGCCAATCGGCCGCCAGCAGGGAGGTGTCAATCAACCTGATTGTACTCGATCGGGTTGAATTATGGCGATTCCTGTCCGCCTCATCAGAGCAGACGGATAGGGTTATGGAGCAGCGGTCTTTAGACCGCTGCTCCATAACTTGTGTTTCTGGCGAGTCTGAAGACTCGCCAGAAACACGGCCCTCAAGCTCCGTACGGAGCTTGATAAATGGGCCTCATTGTCATAATTATGTCAATTTGGTTTGTCTCTGTCCACAAATACAACTCTGGGAGCTGTCCCATCAAGCCAAAGAGCATTAAAGGGACACTGAACTCAATTTTTTTTCTTTTGTGATTCAGATAGAGCATGCAATTTTAAGCAACTTTCTAATTTACTCCTATTTTCAATTTTTCTTCGTTCTCTTGCTATCTTTATTTGAAAAAGAAGGCATCTAAGCTTTTTTTGGCTCAGACCTCTGGACAGCACATTTTTATTGGTGGATGAATTTATCCACCAATCAACAAGGACAACTCAGGTTGTTCACCAAAAATGGTCCGGCATCTAAACTTACATTCTTGCATTTCAAATAAAGATACCAAGAGAATAAAGAAAATTTGATAATAGGAGTAAATTAGAAAGTTGCTTAAAATGGCATGCTCTATCTGGATCACAAAATAAAAAATTTGGGTTCAGTGTCCCTTTAATATGTTTGTATTAGTTTTGCACAAACTTGCTTTTTCTTCGGCAAGTTCAAAATTAAAATGTGGAGATACATAACCTGTTTGATAGAACAGCAGGGGGTTCAGCAGTGGTATTAGCAAAAGGAAGGCCACCTATATTTATAAATATGGCAGCAGTATTTGCAAGTTCTGAGTCCACTGAATAAAGAAACAGTGGTTAATCTGGCCACCAGGTAATTAACACATTATTAGACTTAAGGAAAGTTCCCCTCTGTGAAAAGCACAACTGGGCTAAAAGAGGCTGCTCCCAGGTGGTAACTCGCCATAGAACAAGCTATTAAAATGTTGTTTGTTCCTGGTTAAGCGCGTCTCTTTCTGGGGTTACCATGTACCTTGTTCAGAGGTGGATTGCCAGGTATATCGGGGCAGGACTCACCTTGTTACGCAGGATCAGACTGATATACTTCAGGAAAGTTCTCCTCTGTGAAAAGCACAATTGGGCTAAAAAGGTTGCTCCCAAGTGGTAACTTAATATAGAACAAGCTATTGATCTGTTGTTTGTACCTGGTTAAGCGCTTCCCTTTCTGTTTGTATTTGCATAGTAACCCTAAGGGAAGTCTTCTATGTGAAAAGCACAATTAGGCTAAAAGAGGCTGCAACCAGGTGATTGCTCGCCATAGAAGAAGCTATTGAGCTGTTTTTCATTCCTGGTAAATCAATTCTCTTTCTGTTTGTAACACATAATTATAGCTAACCTCTACCCTTTCCCAACAGTAAAAAGTCCTAATTGCAATTTGTCCATACCACAAATAAACATAATGGCTAGCCCAGCCACTCTACTATCATGCAGTTATCCTGCACAAAAAAATCAACACAAAACAAAAAACATCAACAGACCTGGCCCCAAATTCCCACCGCAATGCTCTAACCCTAATCACTTTACACAGCATAAGCTTCCTTAGCTATAGCCATCCCACCCTGCATGATCCCCCATCATTAAACCACCTTTACAAGATACTTCCTTCTCAAACAGCCCTATCACCTATCTGCCATTGCAATAACCCTATTAAAAATACCCTAACTTACATTAAAGAAAAACAAAAAAAAATAACAACATCGAACTATAAAGTGATAAAGTGTATGGATTTGCCTTTACAAATATGGTGGCAGGGTTTCCAATATGGCCACCAGTGTTGTACAGAAAAAAAATAACACCATATTTCTTCAGAAAAGCTGCTCAAGAGTATATTCCCTGAGGTGAATTAACCAAGAAAGAGTATTGCTCATAGGGGCCTGATGATATAAAGGATTCTAGGGGCAAGATTACAAGTCACTCAGGCCTAGATTTAGAGTTCGGCGGTAAAAGGGCTGTTAACGCTCCGCGGGCTTTTTTCTGGCCGCACCATAAATTTAACTCTGGTATCGAGAGTTAAAACAAATGCTGCGTTAGGCTCCAAAAAAGGAGCGTAGGGCATTTTTACCGCAAATGCAACTCTCGATACCAGAGTTGCTTACGGACGCGGCCAGCCTCAAAAACGTGCTCGTGCACGATTCTCCCATAGGAAACAATGGGACTGTTTGAGCTGAAAAAAAACCTAACACCTGCAAAAAAGCAGCGTTCAGCTCCTAACGCAGCCCCATTGTTTCCTATGGGAAAACACTTCCTACGTCTGCACCTAACACTCTAACATGTACCCCGAGTCTAAACACCCCTAACCTTACACTTATTAACCCCTAATATGCCGCCCCCGCTATCGCTGACCCCTGCATTACACTTTTAACCCCTAATCTGCCGCTCCGTAAACCGCCGCCACCTACGTTATCCCTATGTACCCCTAATCTGCTGCCCTAACATCGCCGACCCCTATGTTATATTTATTAACCCCTAATCTGCCCCCCACAACGTCGCCGACACCTACCTACACTTATTAACCCCTAATCTGCCGAGCGGACCTGAGCGCTACTATAATAAAGTTATTAACCCCTAATCCGCCTCACTAACCCTATCATAAATAGTATTAACCCCTAATCTGCCCTCCCTAACATCGCCGACACCTACCTTCAATTATTAACCCCTAATCTGCCGACCGGAGCTCACCGCTATTCTAATAAATGTATTAACCCCTAAAGCTAAGTCTAACCCTAACACTAACACCCCCCTAAGTTAAATATAATTTTTATCTAACGAAATAAATTAACTCTTATTAAATAAATTATTCCTATTTAAAGCTAAATACTTACCTGTAAAATACATCCTAATATAGCTACAATATAAATTATAATTATATTATAGCTATTTTAGGATTAATATTTATTTTACAGGTAACTTTGTATTTATTTTAACCAGGTACAATAGCTATTAAATAGTTAAGAACTATTTAATAGTTACCTAGTTAAAATAATTACAAATTTACCTGTAAAATAAATCCTAACCTAAGATATAATTAAACCTAACACTACCCTATCAATAAAATAATTAAATAAACTACCTACAATTACCTACAAGGAACCGGCAAAACAGGTCCGACGCTCAGACTCCAATTTTTGATCCGCTCCCTCCCATTGGCAGACAGGCAGTTAGCAGAGGCATCCGGAAAGCACTGCTACAGAAGCCGGTATCCTGCATCAACATCCGGGGACACTGACTTTCCTGGGCAGCAGTGTGGAGCGGCTATACAAGTGGAGGAAAGAGAGTTGAACTCTGATTGCCTTTTTAATCTTACTTCTAGTAAGTGCATCAATTTATGTGTGCTAATGTTGTTAATAAAAATCTACACTTGAATCTTTTGTGCGCTCTCTCTCTCTTCTTTTCGCATGTACTTGTATCCCTACGACTGAGGTTTGGATTTACCCTGTCTGATTGGAGCTGCACAAAACAGGATTCAAGTTTCTATTCATCTTAAAGGGACATATCACCTTATACTGGATGCTTCACTTTTAGTAAAAGACAGTAACGAGAATGGTCATGAGAAACTTTTAGAGGTACTGTAAAATATAAACAGCGTGCAATTCAGGAGGTTTTTCTGACATATATATGTCTTGCAGTACAAGGACAAGCAATTCATATATTTTAAGTTGTTAAATCAAGGTATTGTTTTATATTTATAATTTTTTATATATCTCCTGCCACATATATTTATATTTATATCGAGGGTGCTACTGTGAATTTTATATTTTATATTTTATATTTCATATTTTATATCCGACCAATTTTTATGTACATTTTCCTTTAGGTGATTTTAGAAATTTTAACATTTATATTTTTAATATTTATATCTATATATTTTTTTGAGTCGATTATAGATTATCTATTTATTGACAAGCGAGAGATAAATATATTTATATATATATATTTATTGTCTCTGAGGCTACTGAGTCAGTTCATATAGCGCAATTTACTTCTTTCCCTGTTACAATTAACCTAACACTACACTATCAATAAATTAATTAAACACAATTGCTAAAAATAAATACAATTAAATAAACTATCTAAAGTACAAAAAATAAAAAAGAGCTAAGTTACAGAAAATAAAAAAATATTTACAAACATAAGAAAATATTACAACAATTTTAAACTAATTACACCTACTCTAAGCCCCCTAATAAAATAACAAAGCCCCCCAAAATAAAAAATTCCCTACCCTATTCTAAAATACAAAAATGACAAGCTCTTTTACCTTACCAGCCCTGAACAGGGCCCTTTGCGGGGCATGCCCCAAGAATTTCAGCTCTTTTGCCTGTAAAACAAAACATACAATACCCCCCCCCCAACATTAAACATTGTAGGTAGTTTATTTAATTATTTTATTGATAGGGTAGTGTTAGGTTTAATTAATCTTAGGTTAGGATTTATTTTACAGGTAAATTTGTAATTATTTTAACTAGGTAACTATTAAATAGTTCTTAACTATTTAATAGCTATTGTACCTGGTTAAAATAAATACAAAGTTACCTGTAAAATAAATATTAATCCTAAAATAGCTACTATTTATGATAGGGTTAGTGAGGCGGGTTAGGGGTTAATAACTTTATTATAGTAGCGGTGCGGTCCGCTCGGCAGATTAGGGGTTAATAAGTGTAGGCAGGTGTCGGCGACGTTGAGGGGGGCAGATTAGGGGTTAATAAATATAATATAGGGGTCGGCGGTGTTAGGGGTAGCAGATTAGGGGTACATAGGGATAACGTAGGTGGCGGCGCTTTGCGGTCGGAAGATTAGGGGTTAATTATTTTAAGTAGCTGGCGGCGATGTTGTGGGGGGCAGATTAAGGGTTAATAAATGTAATATAGGGGTCGGCGGGGTTAGGGGCAGCAGATTAGGGGTACATAAGTATAACGTAGGTGGCGGTCGGCAGATTAGGGGTTAAAAATTTTAATCGAGTTGCGGCGATGTGGGGGGACCTCGGTTTAGGGGTACATAGGTAGTTTATGGGTGTTAGTGTACTTTAGGGTACAGTAGTTAAGAGCTTTATAAACCGGCGTTAGCCAGAAAGCTCTTAACTCCTGCTATTTTCAGGCGGCTGGAATCTTGTCGTTAGAGCTCTAACGCTCACTGCAGAAACGACTCTAAATACCAGCGTTAGAAAGATCCCATTGAAAAGATAGGCTACGCAAATGGCGTAGGGGGATCTGCGGTATGGAAAAGTCGCGGCTGTAAAGTGAGCGTTAGACCCTTTAATCACTGACTCCAAATACCAGCGGGCGCCCAAAACCAGCGTTAGGAGCCTCTAACGCTGGTTTTGACGGCTACCGCCGAACTCTAAATCTAGGCCTAGGTTTGTCTTTTCCACATGTGATATAGTCTTTTCACAAGCAAATTTCATTGCGCAGATATTACTAGTCTTGAAAAATCGCCACTGCGTGCAACAATCCTTTCCACGCTCGATAAACTGAAATTAACAGTTTTCCCCAACATAAACGTTTCACGAAACACTTCAAAAATACATTACAAAGTACAGTTACACTCATATTAACACTGTATATTAAAGATTATTTTAAAAATATATTGCACACAAAAGTTATAAGGACTCACAGATAGCAGATCTCTGGTGTTACAGAAAAAATCAGACAAAGGGATTTTACATTGACATAAATACACATTCATAGAGAAACATGGATTTATATGTATAGATTTATGTTTAACTATGGAGATAATGAAAATATTTCACATTACAATCTTATGCACATTAAACAATATCTCAGATGGATTTTCAAAGTTATGTATTCACTTATAGATCTTGAGATATCTAGACATATATATATATATATATATATATATATATATATATATATATATAAATATATATATATATATATATATATATATATATATATTCATATACATATCTCGCTATGAATAGATATATCTGTCCAAAATCATCACATATATGTATATATATATATATATATATATATATATATATATTTATTTACAAATAAATAGAACATATTCCGTTAACAAAACATTCTTGCAATATGAAATATTAGCATTTTCATGTACACTCTTCGAGGAGTCATGGGCTTAGTGCAACAGATTAGGGTGTAAGATTTTTTTTTTCTCCATTGACTTCTATGGGATAATCTGTGAACGCACACGCAATATGGCGTTTTGGACTACGCAGGTTAACGCGCACAAAATAAGTTATTTTGAAAATTGTAATACCTGTGCACACCCCCAAATGCGCAAATCCCTTAACGTGCGTGGTATTTTCATATTGCGAAAAACAGATTTGCCGTGCAACTTGTAATCTCACCCTAGGCTTTCAAGAGTCTTTAAGAATGCTCGCCAGTACTTCTATTTCCCTTGTGGGATTCTTTAATGCCATTTTTACCCTGAAAACAATATATATCACTAAAGGGCGTATACTGCATTTTCGTATGGGAAGGAGATGCATTACAAAAGTGCAGAATGAAAATCGTAATTTAACAATTATACAACACAAATAATTGAACCAATCACACAAAAATACACGGGAAAACATTGTATTGTTAAGGTGCATCAAAAAATTGTGAGAGTCACCAAAAATCGTATTTTATAAAAAAAGAAAAATGTAAAATTTGTATGTAAATTGCACAGTAATAAATCGTATTAAATATGCACAGCATAAATCATAATCTAAGTACACTGGATGTGCAAAAACACAAAGAAATTCAAAATAAAAAGACCAATTATTTTTTTATCATAAATTGGGCTAAACGTGGGTGTTCCATGGGTGTATATGAAATTATCTCCTAAATCCCAGCGAAATAATCTGAACATTTCTGTTTTTCTTGCAAATTAAAAGGTGACAAACTTTGATCAAAATACTAAAACCACTAATTACTCTGAAAGGAACATATGCATAAGAAAATAACAGTGATTTTAAAGGGACAGTATACTGTAAAATAGTTTTTCCCTTAATGTGTTTACAATTGCTTTTTTTACCAACTGTAGAGTATAAAATGTATGAAAATTAGCTGTTTAAGGCTTATTTGTGTATATTAATGCTCTGATTTTGTGTTTTGAAGCCGCAACCTAATAAAATGGGTTGAGCTTGTAGGTATAATCAGATCTCATTACTGTATAACATTGTGTACATATACATTCTTCTTTATATTATATCTGTCCATAAAACAATCACCAGTACTTGGAGAGAACGATGTAAAATCAACATTGTATTACCTTATCTCTGCTATATCCCACTAGGAGTGTAATTTCTTCTGCTGGCTGTGTTTACAAAGCTTATCTATAGCTTGGACCTGCGGCCACAAACTTTCAGAATAGGTGGGGATACCACATGCTAAATCAACTATTTCAAATGTCAATATAAGGGTAAAGGAGCTACTTGTAAACAATTTAATACACTCCAGCAGGTAAAGTGGATCATTGGGAATAAATTAAAGGAGAGAACATTTTTGAATATACTGTCCCTTTAAGGTCCAGTGCACGGACAACGGCGTATTTTGATTTGTAAAGATCGAAAACAGTTTACTTTCAACTCGTAATATGAGAGTAACCCGACAAACTCAAAAAGCTTACTCCTAGTGCAATTAAGGTTGAGCGGGAACATTAATTAGCACTCCTCTTGTAATCAGGCACCAAAAAAGGCGCTATTGAAAAAGAAGTCCCCGCCACAGCCTTTGCCCTGCGGCCTAGTGAGATTTAACTATGTCATTGCTGCTAGCTGCTTTTATAACAACTTCTTTGTAGTGAATTGCATTGGATCTTGGCCTCTAATTTGGAAATATATATTTTTTTCTGACTAAATAGAGAAAAATAGAAAATAGATTTTTTTTCTCACTAAAAAGGTTGCACTTCCTAGTAAATCCATGCTGTTGTTCTATGAAATATATGTGCTACACTAATGTAAATATATTATGCTATAAATTCCTGTAACCAGGCCTCACTTGAACTATCCATCATCTCTGCAGCATAACTGAAGTTATTTTGAGTATTCCGTATATGAAGTTAATCAGTTTGAAGTAAATACTCACTGGGTTAATTAATGACTCAGCATATGGAAGCGTATTGGAGTTGAAAGAATATTAAGAAAAATAAATGAGCTGACAAAGTTAAAAACAAGCTCTTTGGCTACTTGTTTACTTAATTGTAAATATGCTCTGATAATGAATTTTGCTCTTCACTACTTGCTTTTGATGGGCAATAATAATACATAAAGCCGCTTGAATATTATTGTGAAAAAATAATTTAAAACTAAATTAAAATAATAAATATGTTTATTATGCTATCAAATACTCTAATATTTGCCTCCAGTGTTAAAAAATCCAGATATTATATAGTTCAGGGACAAGTAATTGCAGCGTTTAAATGGATATAAAGGAGCAATATTAGAATGGTAAAGCATGTTATTATTGAACTAGTGCTTGCAAGGAGCTCTGTTTAAAGGGAAACTGTACTATAAATATGTTTCCTTTTGTTTGTTTTTATATTTGAAATAGCTGGTTTTGCTTATTTAAAACATCACCTGTTATTCTCAAGGGCATGCCCTTAATAATGGGTTGAGTCTGCAGGTAAAGCAGACATTCTTATGCTATCTAGGTCTAAATATAGTTAGGTATTGAAATTCTAATTATGGCTGGGCACAACTAGCAATTTCAGAAGCAGTAAACTTTGTCTCTATTCTACCCCCAGTGGGAGAATAATTAGTGCTATTGTCTCTTGTTTACATAACTTTTCTACAGAGAATACGCTTGTTATTCATATTTTTAGAGTAGGTGGTGGTTTACATATGGACCATTGGGAACACATTAAGGTCAGGAACATTTTAGAGTGCAATGTCTCTTTAACTATAAAGCCTAACCATCTTGGATATTGAAGGATTGTAAAGGGTATAGAGGTTTGCACACTGTCCCTCCTGCAGCCTCCCCCTTCTGGGTTAATGTGGCAGTTTCCCTAACTCTTCCTGTGACACACATAGGGGCAGAATTATCAAAGTGCGAGTGGAAATGATCCGCTGTAGCATTTCTTCTTGCACAAGCATTTCCCAAGAAATGCTTGCGTAATGCTGCCCCCTGCAGATTTGTGGGCAATTGGCTACTAGCCGGGGGTGTCAACCCGATCATATCCGATCTTAAGACCGCTGCTTCTTTACTCCTGTTTCCGGCGAGCCTGAAGGCTCGCACGGAAACAGATGCATTAGGGCCAATTGACGGCTTGATAAATCGGCCCTATAGAGTCTACTGAAATGTTTCCATAAAACACCCAACAATGTCCAAAGCACAACTTATGGCTCTGAAATATTCTACTAATACTACAGAGATTTCCACTGAAGTCCTGGTAGGTTCTGGACATCTGTCTAAACATTATGGGCTGTATTACTAGTTGTGTACAACTCTTAGTATTTGCCACTCTTAGTTTTTGTGAGGACCAGAGCAATACAAATTTGTAGGGCCCTTGAGTATAGCCCCCTTAATTTCCATCCCCTGTATACCCTGCTCACCGTTTGTATGCATATTTATATATATAATACAAATCTATCTATCTATCTATCTATCTATCTATCTATCTATCTATCTATATGTAATATATATATAACTGTGCAAAAGTCTAGCAAAGTTTTAAGGACCATCCATATCTATTTTTCAGTCTCTTTATAAAGATACAAACAGAAATACAGGAAATATGTAGACAAAATATAAAAAAACTACATTTTCAGAGCAAAATTTAATCTTCGGGCAAAAGTCAGTATTTAGTGTGACCTCCCTTGGCACTAAGCACATCTTGAACTCTTTGGGGAGACTCTACTGAAGTTTTCTGAATTAATCTTCTGATATATTATACCAGGCTTCTTTCAGCACTTCTCAGAGTTCTTCTTTAGATTTATGTTGTCTTTTATTTCTTTTTCTGTCCAGGTGATCCCATACTGCCTCTATAATATTCAGACCTGGATTCTGTAGAGGCTTTTCAGCATTCATGATCCTATCAATTCAGACAATACCGCCAACACAACTGACAGAAATGCAGCCCCTAAACAGGACAGACCCTCCACTATGTTTCACTGAAGGCCGCATACACTCATTCTTCCATCTCTCTCCAACTCTTCTTCTCACATATTGTCGATGATTGGACCCAAACATTTCAAACGTTGTCACTCCAAAATACTCTTTTCCACTGATCTTCATTCTAATCTTTGTGAGCTTTTGCATATCTTAGTCTTGGCTGCTACCCTTCCACAAAGACCATTCCTGATCAAGCTTCTTCGGACTGTAGAAGGGTCAACTTGGCATCCCGATGAAGCTGCCAGATGCTAAGCCAGGTCATTCCTGAACTTATTCTGGTCTCTGAAAGAAGAAACTCTGAGAAACTTCTCATCAGATTTTGAAAGTTTTCTTGGCCTTTCAGTCCTTTTTTTGTCCTAGCCCTCTTCTGATTCTTCAAATTTCTTTATAATAGCTTGAATACTCCATCTTGAGTATCCAGTTTGTTTGTTTGCTTATTTCCCTTATGATTTTATGTCTGTCAAATGATGTGATCTTTGGCATTTTGAAAGGAATGATTTGATTGAAAGTTGGTATTATTAGCAAGCTTCCAAAGAATTAAGCTCATACCACATGTGTATGTAATGCTCAAGCATGTCTTGCACAAACCTGGTGTAATATACTTATTTCACAGCAGTCATTTTGACATGAAATAGTAGGACAAATACAGGTGTTAGCAATGACATTAATTATGGTTCCATTATATTTAGGTTTATGAGAGCCAGGTTCATGTTATTGCTTAAGTGTAAGGGGAGATCACACTAAATACTTGCCACATTAGCTTATAGAAGCTGTTTTTTCAAATTGTTTTCTGTTTCTTTAATACTGCATACAAATATCCTGTATTTTCTGGTTGTATTCTAATAAAGAGAAAAATGATGTATGGTCATTATACCACTACTGTATGTATATATATATATAGACCCCCAATAGATAACCTCCCACTTGTGCATGGAGAGTTAATAATTAATTATCACTATTAAAGAAAAAACAGTAACTCTTAGTCCAGCACAATGGAATCTCACAATATTAACCCTAAAGTCTTTAAGATCTGACCCCAAAATATATTAAAACAGACACATAGCAATTGCAATTTGGTTGAAATTAATAATAATTCATAACACAAAGTAATATACATGTAATGTGTGGCAACAATAAGAACAATCCAGATATTCCCCCGTAAGTGTAAAAGTCAATTGGTATTAACCCTTTTTAGAGGCCTCTATTGTAGGGTGTATAGACATGAATTCACTGGCTAATATTCACAGCCAAAAAGAGTTACACCTTCATTTGGTCTCCAAAGAAATATAAATGTGATGCACTGAAAAGCATGAATATATTCACTTGATTGCAGAATGTATAACGCTGAACCAGGACAGCGATTCTAACAATCCCAATTCCACTTAATAAAATGTCACCTAAGATCGACTTAGGGATAAGTTACATTGATAAGGCAACTAAATAAGCTTGATTGCAGAGATATTCTGAGCATCTAGGATTAGAACCAAAACAGTGTAAACAGCATTCAATTACACATTGTGTTAGTTTGCCTAGTGCTTCCCTCAATCAGCATTTTTCAGCATACTGATATAAACAGTTCCTTTTGTTACCTTGTCATTTCTTCAGCATTGTTTGTAGAGAGTAGAGGCACTTAGTGGTGTGTACCACGCCTACCTTCTTAGTGCATCACGTAACTAGGGTATACCCATAAGGCTTGTTGCAACAAGGGAATTTCCAGCAGCGGCAGGGATCAGCTGTTCCCCCGCCGATTAGCAAACAGCTACGCGCGTTTCACCCACAGTTCAACAGGCTTCTTACGGCTGAGTTGTAATCCATTGCAGGGTTCTGACGATTTTAAACCTGCCTGAAAACTCCTCCTTCTCCTTCATTTTCTTCCCAGGTGTGAAATAGTCTGATTTGAAAAATGTATATACTTTGTTGCCACAAACATTTTATACTGCATATGAACAATAATATTTACAATCTATCAAAAAGCTTTGAACATAACGGTTACTTGTTACAAACTAGTATCTTATTCAGTCTACATCAAAAGGATTTTTATTCGTTTGCACGATTATTTGCATTTAGAAAAAGAATAAAGGAAGACGAACTACTTTCATTTAAAGGGACAGATCATAAGTAGCTTCTCATATTCTAAATTTTAACAAGAGGTTTCTTAATTTTTGATGAAATTTCCCTACGCTTTTTTTCAAATGTGTAAAACAATTTTTCGTATCTTTAATTGTGAAGGAGTGAGAAAAGGATTTTTTTTTACACACGATTTAAAGGGACAGATATAAATCATGTGTTAAATTTATTGTATGCATATTACATGTCCAATACCTTTTTGTGCTTTTAATTTTCTGCACATCTTTTTATTATTAGTCATACAACAAAATTTGTTTAAAACCTAAAATGGCATTTAAGAATCAGTAATTATTTATTTCATGCTTGGAATCTTGTTGAAAGATGAACTTGTTCTATTACTGTCAAGTATAATCAAAGACCTAGACGTACATCAGGGTTCCAATAATTTTTAACAGATCTTAATTAATAATTAATTTCCTCATTCATTCCTGAGGGTTTTAAGGATTTAAGGTTAAAAATCCATTTACACTCTAATTGTAGGAGTTTTTTTTATCCAAGTCTCCTCCTCTACCTTTCATATCAACAGCTTCCAAGCCTCTGAATCTTAATAAGTTTTTATTGGTTTGATGACAATCTAAAAAGTGTCTAGCCACTGCACTGGTTTTAATATTTACATTTTTATATCCCCTTTGTGCTCCTTAATTCATTCACGTAACTCCCTATAGGTTTTGCCTATATAATATATTGGGCATTTGCAGAATCCCTCCATAACAGCAAAAAAGGCAAACAATTTAAAGGATACATTAGTACGAAGCCACTTCAGCCACAGAGTGAAAACAACATGGCTAGAGAAATGGAGAACAAGGGATGGGAATTATAAATGCAGTCATTGTTCAGTCTGTCAGAATATGGAAACAGACAATAAATTTCTAGATAAAGATGGCAAAATGCATAAGGTAAAAGGACATATCTCTTGTGGTAGTGAGGGAATCATATACATGGTATTCTGCAAATGCCCAATGTATTATATAGGCAAAACCTATAGGGAGTTACGTGAAACGAATTAAGGAGCACAAAGGGGATATAAAAATGTAAATATTAAAACCAGTGCAGTGGCTAGACATTTTTTAGATTGTCATCAAAGCAATAAAAACTTATTAAGATTCAGAGGCTTGGAAGCTGTTGATATGAAAGGTAGAGGAGGAGACTTGGATAAAAAAACTCCTACAATTAGAGTGTAAATGAATTTCTAACCTTAAATCCTTAAAACCCTCAGGAATGAATGAGGAAATTAATTATGCTCCCTTTCTCTAACAAAGATCTGTTAAAAATTATTGGAACCCTGATGTACGTCTAGGTCTTTGATTATACTTAACAGTAATAGAACAAGTTCATCTTTCAACAAGATTCCAAGCATGAAATAAATAATTACTGATTCTTAAATGCCATTTTAGGTTTTAAACAAATTTTGTTGTATGACTAATAATAAAAAGATGTGCAGAAAATTAAAAGCACAAAAAGGTATTGGACATGTAATATGCATACAATAAATTTAACACATGATTTATATCTGTCCCTTTAAATCGTGTGTAAAAAAAAATCCTTTTTTCACTCCTTCACAATTAAAGATACGAAAAATTGTTTTACACATCTGAACAAAAGCGTAGGGAAATTTCATCAAAAATTAAGAAACCTCTTGTTAAAATTTAGAATATGAGAAGCTACTTATGATCTGTCCCTTTAAATGAAAGTAGTTCGTCTTCCTTTATTCTTTTTCTAAATGCAAATAATCGTGAAAACAAATAAAAATCCTTTTGATGTAGACTGAATAAGATACTAGTTTGTAACAAGTGACCGTTATGTTCAAAGCTTTTTGATAGATTGTAAATATTATTGTTCATATGCAGTATAAAATGTTTGTGGCAACAAAGTATATACATTTTTCAAATCACACTATTTCACACCTGGGAAGAAAATGAAGGAGAAGGAGGAGTTTTCAGGCAGGTTTAAAATCGTCAGAACCCTGCAATGGATTACAACTCAGCCGTAAGAAGCCCGTTGAACTGTGGGTGAAACGCGCGTAGCTGTTTGCTAATCGGCAGGGGAACAGCTGATCCCCGCCGCTGCTGGAAATTCCCTTGTTGCAACAATCCTTATGGGTATACCCTAGTTACGTGATGCACTAAGAAGGTAGGCGTGGTACACACCCCTAAGTGCCTCTACTCTCTACAAACAATGCTGAAGAAATGACAAGGTAACAAAAGGAACTCTTTATGTCAGTATGCTGAAAAATGCTGATTGAGGGAAGCACTAGGCAAACGAACACAATGTGTATATGAATGCTGTTTACGCTGTTTTGGTTCTAATCCTAGATGCTCAGAATATCTCTGCAATCAAGCTTATTTAGTTGCCTTATCAATGTAACTTATCCCTAAGTCGATCTTAGGTGACATTTTATTAAGTGCAATTGGGATTGTTAGAATCACTGTCCTGGTTCAGCGTTATACATTCTGCAATCAAGTGAATTTATTCATGCTTTTCAGTGCATCACGTTTATATTTCTTTGGAGACCAAATGAAGGTGTAACTCTTTTTGGCTGTGAATATTAGCCAGTGAATTCATGTCTATACACCCCTCAACAGAGGCCTCTAAAAAGGGTTAATACCAATTGACTTTTACACTTACGGGGGAATATCTGGATTGTTCTTATTGTTGCCACACAATACATGTATTTCACTTTGTGTTATGAATTATTATAAATTTCAACCAAATTGCAATTGCTATGTGTCTGTTTTAATATATTTTGGGGTCAGATCTTAAAGTCTTTAGGGTTAATATTGTGAGATTCCATTGTTCTGGACTAAGAGTTACTGTTTTTTCTTTAATAGTGAGATATACAGGGAGTGCAGAATTATTAGGCAAGTTGTATTTTTGAGGATTAATTTTATTATTGAACAACAACCATGTTCTCAATGAACCCAAAAAACTCATTAATATCAAAGCTGAATATTTTTGGAAGTAGTTTTTAGTTTGTTTTTAGTTATAGCTATTTTAGGGGGATATCTGTGTGTGCAGGTGACTATTACTGTGCATAATTATTAGGCAACTTAACAAAAAACAAATATATACCCATTTCAATTATTTATTTTTACCAGTGAAACCAATATAACATCTCAACATTCACAAATATACATTTCTAACATTCAAAAACAAAACAAAAACAAATCAGTGACCAATATAGCCACCTTTCTTTGCAAGGACACTCAAAAGCCTGCCATCCATGGATTCTGTCAGTGTTTTGATCTGTTCACCATCAACATTGCGTGCAGCAGCAACCACAGCCTCCCAGACACTGTTCAGAGAGGTGTACTGTTTTCCCTCCTTGTAAATCTCACATTTGATGATGGACCACGGGTTCTCAATGGGGTTCAGATCAGGTGAACAAGGAGGCCATGTCATTAGATTTTCTTCTTTTATACCCTTTCTTGCCAGCCACGCTGTGAAGTACTTGGACGCGTGTGATGGAGCATTGTCCTGCATGAAAATCATGTTTTTCTTGAAGGATGCAGACTTCTTCCTGTACCACTGCTTGAAGAAGGTGTCTTCCAGAAACTGGCAGTAGGACTGGGAGTTGAGCTTGACTCCATCCTCAACCCGAAAAGGCCCCACAAGCTCATCTTTGATGATACCAGCCCAAACCAGTACTCCACCTCCACCTTGCTGGCGTCTGAGTCGGACTGGAGCTCTCTGCCCTTTGCCAATCCAGCCACGGGCCCATCCATCTGGCCCATCAAGACTCACTCTCATTTCATCAGTCCATAAAACCTTAGAAAAATCAGTCTTGAGATATTTCTTGGCCCAGTCTTGACGTTTCAGCTTGTGTGTCTTGTTCAGTGGTGGTCGTCTTTCAGCCTTTCTTACCTTGGCCATGTCTCTGAGTATTGCACACCTTGTGCTTTTGGGCACTCCAGTGATGTTGCAGCTCTGAAATATGGCCAAACTGGTGGCAAGTGGCATCTTGGCAGCTGCACGCTTGACTTTTCTCAGTTCATGGGCAGTTATTTTGCGCATTGGTTTTTCCACACGCTTCTTGCGACCCTGTTGACTATTTTGAATGAAACGCTTGATTGTTCGATGATCACGCTTCAGAAGCTTTGCAATTTTAAGAGTGCTGCATCCCTCTGCAAGATATCTCACTATTTTTGACTTTTCAGAGCCTGTCAAGTCCTTCTTTTGACCCATTTTGCCAAAGGAAAGGAAGTTGCCTAATAATTATGCACACCTGATATAGGGTGTTGATGTCATTAGACCACACCCCTTCTCATTACAGAGATGCACATCACCTAATATGCTTAATTGGTAGTAGGCTTTCGAGCCTATACAGCTTGGAGTAAGACAACATGCATAAAGAGGATGATGTGGTCAAAATACTCATTTGCCTAATAATTCTGCACACAGTGTATATATATATATATATATATATATATATATATATATATATATATATATATATATATACTATGGATTATTTAGAGATTTTTTTACAGCATGTATAATTATCTTTAATAATTATTATTAAAAAAAAAAAAATATATATATATATATATATATATATATATATATATATATACTTTATATTAATACTTTATATTCACATGCACATATTTAGACATGTATATGTATGCATATATATGTTAAACCCTCCTCATTCTGCAGTAATAGTGATCACCTGGCATAATAATTGTGCATTTATTTGAGAAGAGGCTCACGGGAGCCCCTACATGAACATCAAAGTTATATAACTATATCTAAAGGCCCCTGTATTTAAGGGGTTCACCACAACTTCTTTTGCTTTAAGAGTTTACAAAAAAGACACATATACAAACACTATTGTTTATAACCGTATTTATTAAAACATTAATAAAAATATGCCATTTTTTTACACTTTTTATTGTACAGTTCTCATTTGGCATGATATATACATATAAAAATGGCCTACAATAAAGGTTAGATGTGTGCAACATACAGAATCCAAAACAACTCAGCACAGGGGTGGAAATGGCTCAGAAGTTAAGGAGTTAAATAGCATATGCTACAATTATTTAAGGTCTCTCTAATTCATTTCTAGATTAACAGAATTTCATACTCTACATGTGGGAGAATTGTGGCCTAATTTGTATCATGTTCACTGGTACTCACTAACACTTAATTAAATGCTTAATAATATCTAAATAATGTATCAGAGAATTATATATAATTTAAGACATTTATGGGTGCACAATGCAGGACAATGGTTTCTAAGGCTAATAAGATACTAGCATGTATTAAAAGAGGCATTAATTCAAGGGAGGAAAGCATAATTCTGTCACTATATAAATCCCTGTAAAGACCTCACCTTGAGTATGGAGTGCAATTCTGGGGACTGATCTCAAAAAAAGACATTGCAGACCTAGAAAAGTCCATAGAAGAGCCACAAAGCTAATAAGGGGAATGGAGAATTTAATCTATGAGGAGAGGTTAGCCAAACTGGGTCTGTTTTCTCTAGAAAAAAAGGTGCTTGAGAGGTGGCATGATTACTTTATATAAATATATTCAAGGCCCATATACAGAGATGGCAGAAGCTCTGTTTATTCCAAGAAAATTGTTTGTGACAAGAGGTCACAATCTAATGCTGGAGGAAAGGAGATTTAATCTCATGCAATGGAAATGTTTTTTTCACTGTAAGAGCAATCAAATTGTGGAACTCATTACCAAAGGAGGTAGTAAATGGCAATACCTTAGATAGATTTAAAAATGATTTGGATACATTTCTGGCTAGAAACAGAATTCAGGGATATGATTGCTTGTGTTAAATTGGTCACCTTTTCATGGGATAAATTTAAGATCAACTGGAGCTTTTTTGTAAGTATATTAGATTTGTATAGGTTGAACTCGAGGAAATTCTTTTTTTCAACCTCATCCATAGAAGAGCCACAAAGCTAATAAGGGGAATGGAGAATTTAAGCTATGAGGAGAGGTTAGCCAAACTGGGTCTGTTTTCTCTAGAAAAAAAGACGCTTGAGAGGTGACATGATTACTATATATAAATATATTCAAGGCCCATATACAGAGATGGCAGAAGCTCTGTTTATTCAAAGAAAATTTTTTTGTGACAAGAGGTCACAATCTAATGCTGGAGGAAAGGAGATTTAATCTCATGCAATGGAAATGTTTTTTTCACTGTAAGAGCAATCAAATTGTGGAACTTATTACCAAAGGAGGTAGTAAATGGCAATACCTTAGATAGATTTAAAAATGATTTGGATACATTTCTGGCTAGAAACAGAATTTAGGGATATGATTGCTTGTGTTAAATTGGTCACCTTTTCATGGGATAAATTTAAGATCAGCTGGAGCTTTTTTGTAAGTATATTAGATTTGTATAGGTTGAACTCGATGAAATTCTTTTTTCAACCTCATCTACTATGTTACTATGTGTCAGGATTTTGGAAAAACATTGGCATGTCTTAAAAGCCGATGATTTCTATACGGACAAATTACCCTCTACATCTAAAAGGGACATGAAACACAAACATTTTCTTTCATGATTCAGATTGAGCATACAATTTTAAACAACTTTCAAATTTATTTCTTTTTTTCAAATTTGTTTCATTCTTTTGGTATCCTTTATTGTAGGTGCACCAATGCACTACTGGGAGTTAAACACATCAATAAGCCAATGACAAGAGGCATATACTGTTTGTGCAGCCACCAATAAGCAGCTACCTCCCAACTCCTGATCCTACCTATGTATGCTTTTCAACAAATGATACAAAGAGAATGAATCAAATTAGATCATTGAAGTAGTCACAAAACATGTAACCGTAACAATATGCTCTCTGTCCTACAAACTCTCTTACGTTCCTCAGCAAAGGCACTGTGTATGCAGCTGCCAAGGAGGAAGTTCCAGGTGTTCCAGGATCTGCTACTATCCCAGCAGGGAAACAGAGATGTGTGTCAAAGAGTTCCGGGCACTCAGAAAAATAGACAATCCAGTATGTAAAAGTATCCAAATTTTATTGTATAAAAAGATTTTAAAAAAACTATCCAGCACCATATAGCACAGGGTAGTCAGCTATACATGTTTTGGGCTTGCTCCTGCCCTTGTTCACTGGCTGCTGGCTACCTCCATGCCAGGACTTATATGCCTCTATCTACAATAATTTGAATTGCTTCACTCCTGCACATTACATAAAGGGACAGGAAAACAAAACATTTGTTGTCATGATTTGGATAGTACATACACATTTAAACAACTTTCTAATTTACTTCTATTATCAAATTTGCTTTATTATCTTGTTATCCTTTGTGGAAGGAACAGCATTACACTACTGGCAGCTAGCTGAACACATCTAGTTAGCCAATCACAAGAGACAAATGTATGCAGGTGCCAATCAGCAACTATCTCCCACTAGTGTAGGATATGTGTAAATTATTTTTCAACAATGGATACCAAAAGAACGAAGCACTTTTGAAAATAGAAGTGAATTTAAAAGTGTCTTAAAATTCATGCTCTATCTGAATCATGCAAGTTTAATTTTGACTTTTCTATTCCTTTAATAAGTGGTCTGGATGCATAGTGACACTTTAAAGATACAGATACAATATGTACTCAGGTGAAATATTTGTAATACACTGGACCAGATTACAAGTTTTGCGGTAAGGTGAAAAAGCAGCGTTAACAGGTCCTAACGCTGCTTTTTTATGCCCGCTGGTATTACGAGTCTTGCAGGTATAGGTGCACCACACACTTTTTTGGCCTTACAGCAAACCGACTTACGTAAATTTCATAAAGGCTTTTTTCTATGGGACTTCCATAGCGCTGGTATTAAGAGTTTGTTCTGGGAAAAGTGAGCGGTACACCCTCTACCGCCAAGATTTTGTTATGAGCATAAAACTCATAACAAAAGTGCTACAAAGTACACTAACGCCCATAAACTACCTATTAACCCCTAAACCGAGGCCCTCCTGCATTGCAAACACTAAAATAAAATTTTTAAACAATAATCTGCCTCTCCGGACACCACCGCCACTATAATAAACATATTAACCCCTAAACCGCCTCACTCCCGCCTCGCAAACACTAGTTAAATATTATTAACCCCTAATCTGCCACCCCTAACATCGCCGCCACCTACATTATACTTATTAACCCCTAATCTTCTGCTCCGGACATCGCCGCCACCTACATTATATTTATTAACCCCTAATCTGCTGCCCCCAACATCGCCACCACCTACCTACATTTTCTGCTGTCCCCAACGTCGCCGCCACTATTCTAAATTTATTGACTCTTTAAACCTAAGCCTAACCCTAACACCCCCTAACTTAAATATAATTTAAATAAATCTTAATAAAATTACTGTCATTAACTAAATTATTCCTATTTAAAAATAAATACTTACCTGTAAAATAAACCCTAAGCTAGCTACAATATAACTAATAGTTACATGGTATCTAGCTTAGGGTTTATTTTTATTTTATAGGCAAGTTTGTATTTATTTTAACTAGGTAGAATAGTTACTAAACAATTAACTATTTAATAACTACCTAACTAAAATAAATACAAATTGACCTGTAAAATAAAACCTAACCTATGTTACAATAACACCTAACACTACACTACAATTAAATAAATTGCCTACATTAAATACAAATCACAACCCCCCCCCCCACTAAATTACAGAAAATAAAAGACAAATTACAAGATCTTTAAACTAATTACACCTAACCTAATAGCCCTATCAAATTAAAAAAGCCCCCCCCCCCCAAAATAAAAAAACCCTAGCCTAAACTAAACTATTGCCCCAAAGAAATCAGCTCTTTTGCCTGTAAAAAAAATACAAACAACCCCCCAACAGTAAAACCCACCACCCACACAACCAACCCCCCAAATAAAAGCCTAACTAAAAAACCTAAGCTCCCTATTGCTCTGAAAAGGGCATTTGGATGGGGAAATTGCCCTTAAAAGGGCGTTTAGCTATATTGCTGCCCAAAGCCCTAACCTAAAAAATAAACCCACCCAATACACCCTTAAAAAATCCTAACACTAACCCCTGAAGATTCACTTACCGAGAGAAGTCTTCATACAAGCGGCAAGATGAAGCCGGCAGAATTGGTCCTCCAGACTGGCAGAAGTCTTCATCCAGACTGCATCTTCTAGGGTTATCCTTCCGACGTGAAGCGGCTCCATCTTCAAGACATCCGGCCCGGAGCATCCTCTTCAATCGACGTCTTCTATGGAATGAATATCTCTTTAAGTGATGTCATCCAAGATGGCGTCCCTTAGATTCCGATTGGCTGATAGAATTCTATCAACCAATCGGAATTAAGGTAGAAAAAATCCTATTGGCTGATGCAATCAGCCAATAGGATTGAGCTGTCATTCTATTGGCTGTTCCAATCCGCCAATAGAATGCAAGCTCAATCCTATTGGCTAATTGCATCAGCCAATAGGATTTTTTCTACCTTAATTCCCATTGTGTCAGGCTCAACTTTTAATTCTAGAAAGATATGAGAATAGAGCCTTTTTAGTTGTATGAACCTAAAGTGCTAGGATAGTACATGTAATAATTTAGTATTTTTTTGTAGCAGACTTTATAAGTAGGATACAAGGTATATTAATTGGCGCAACTTATGTGAATCCTACTTGCAGTAATCTGAATATGATGTGAGGGAAGCGTTTTCTTTGCTGACCCTATTGCTGCAACATGTGTTAGTGTAACACTTTGGGAAAGCAGCAGGGGAACAAAATAAACATTCCACAAAGGTATCAAAGCATATATAAATACAACATAGATATGCTAAGTTAGGCAGTATAAGCTGACTAACAGAAAAAAAAGAATACAGAGAGATTCGAGTTGTTTGGTACCAATATGAGCAACCAACAGAGATTGCAGCAATTGAGTGCTGGGGTGCAAGTATTGAATAGTATAGGAATGTGCATTTACTTAGAAGCAACTGCGAGTGAAATACAGTGCTCAAACTGGGGTTGTTATCGTGTGTTCCGTTTTAGTTAACACAAAGGACATAGTACAATATTCAAAAGGGAAAGCTTCAGTGATCAATAAGGTAAGTCTTACCAGGGAGCAGAGAGAAAACAAGTGTAGTTTTTTTCTGGTCAGAGCGTTTTCTGTGAGGTCGGCGGTAGCCGTGAGGATAGTGGATACGAAGCTGGTGTGTGACGTCACCGCAATCCGGGTAAGTAACAGCTGTTAGTAGTAGAGCTGGTTTTGGAGGCTGTGTGAGAGAAGCTGTCAGCAGGGAGCTGAAGTCCGTGAGAAGTAGATGAGGGAAAGGATGGCTTTAGCAGGGTTCACTTCCACTACGAAAAACACACCGGTACAAAAGCACCACAGTAGTAAGGCTGAGTACTTCAAGACACTAGGTAAGCAATACTAAGAAAAGAAACAATGAAGAGGTGGAGCTTATATAGGGAAGACGAATTTCTTAAAGGGACAGTACAGTTGCATAGTAAATTATAGATGTACTAGTCCTAAAGCCCGTGTACACGGGCCAATTTTTTAGGTACCGCGGTTCCAACCCTTGCTCCCTCTCTCTCCCCCCTCTCTTTTGCGCTCTCTCTCCCCCCCTCTCTTTTGAATTCTCTCTCTCTCCCTTATTTTGCACTCTCCCCCCTCTTTTGCTCTCTCTCTCCCCTTTTTTGCTCTCTCTCTCCCCTCTTGTGCTCTCTCTCCCCCCTCTTTTGCTCTCTCTCTCCCACCTCTTTTTCTCTCTCTCCCCTCTTTTGCTCGCTCTCTCTCTTCCCCCCCTCATCTGCTCTCTCCCCCCTCTTGCTCTCTCTCGCCCTCTTTTGCTCTCTCTCTCCCCTATTTTGCTCTCTCCCCCCTCTTTTGCTCTCTCTCTCCCCCCTCTTTTGCTCTCTCTCTCCCCCCTCTTTTGCGCTCTCTCTCTCCCCCCCCCTCTCTTTTGCTCTCTCTCCCCCCTCTTTTGCACTCTCTCTCTCTCTCCCCCTCTCTTTTGCTCTCTCTCCCCCCTTTCTTTTGCTCTCTCTTCCCCTCTTTTGCACTCTCTCTTCCCCTCTTTTGCGCTCTCTCCCCCTTCTCTTTTGCGCTCTCTCCCCCTCTCTTTTGCACTCTCTCTCCCCCTCTTTTGTGCACTCTCTCTCCCCCCTCTCTTTGTAGCTCTCTCTCTCACCCCACTCTTTTGCTCTCTCTCCCTCTTTTTTGTGCTCTCTCGCCCTCTTTTTTGCGCTCTCTCCCCCTCTCTTTTGTGCTTTCTCCCCCTTGCGCTCTCTCTCCCTCTTTTTTGCGCTCTCTCCCCCTCTTTTTTGCTCTCTCCCCCTCTCTTTTGCGCTCTCTCTCCCTCTTTTGCTCTCTCTCTCCCTCTTTTGCACTCTGTCTCCCCCTACTCTTTTGTGCTCTCTCCCCCTCTCTTTTGTGCTTTCTCTCCCTTGTGCTCTCTCCCCTTCTTTTTTGCGCTCTCTTCCCCTCTTTTTTGCTCTCTCCCCCTCTCTTTTGCACTCTCTCTCTCCCTCTTTTGCTCTCTCTCTCCCTCTTTTGCACTCTGTCTCCCCCTTCTCTTTTGCGCTCTCTCCCCCCCCTTTTGCGCTCTCTTTTAAACTCTCCCCCTCTCTTTTGCACTCTCTCCCCCCCCCTCTCTTTTGCGCTCTCTCTCCCACCCTTTCTTTTGAGCTCTCTCTCTCCCCCTCTTTTGTGCGCTCTCTCTCCCCCTCTCTTGCGCTCTCTCCCCCTCTCTTGCGCTCTCTCCCCCTCTCTTTTGCGCTCTCTCTCTCTCCCTCTTTTGTGCTCTCTCTCCCACCTCTCTTTTAAGCTCTCTCTCCCCCCTCTTTTTTGAGCTCTCTCTCTCCCCCCTCTTTTTTGAGCTCTCTCTCCCCCCTCTCTCCCCCCCTCTTTCTCTCCCACTCTCTTGCGCTCTCTCTCGCTCTTTTGCTCTTCCCCCCTCTTCTGATCGCTTTCTTTCTTTCCTTCCTTCCTGTTTTGGTCTCTCCCGCCGGCCACGCCCCTCCCGCACGCTCCCGCGAGGCCACGCCCCCATCACGGCACGCCCGACGCCGGTCACGCCCCCACCAGGCAGCTTCCGCAGTGCGCACTACTCTGCAGCTGAAGGCCAAGTGTGTTTGTCCGCGCACAGTCTCTACTGCGCATGACAGCTTCAGACAAACACACTTGGCCTTGGCCTTTTATAATATAGGATATATCCTGACATGGCTTAGTATTCTGTCAGGCTCAACTTTTAATTCTAGAAAGATATGAGAATAGAGTCTTTTTAGTTGTATGAACCTCAACTGCTAGGATAGTACATGTAATAATTTAGTATTTTTTTGTAGCAGACTTTATAAGTAGGATACAAGGTATATTAATTGGCGCAACTTATGTGAATCCTACTTGCAGTAATCTGCATATGATGTGAGGGAAGCGTTTTCTTTGCTGACCCTATTGCTGCAACATGTGTTAGTGTAGCACTTTGGGAAAGCAGCAGGGGAACAAAATAAACATTCCACAAAGGTATCAAAGCATATATAAATACAACATAGATATGTTAAGTTAGGCAGTATAAGCTGACTAATAGAAAAAAAAAAATAAAACAGAGAGATTCGAGTTGTTTGGTACCAATATGAGCAACCAACAGAGATTGCAGCAATTGAGTGCTGGGGTGCAAGTATTGAATAGTATAGGAATGTGCATTTACTTAGAAGCAACTGCGAGTAAAATACAATGCTCAAACTGGGGTTATCGTGTGTTCCGTTTTAGTTAACACAAAGCACATAGTACAATATTCAAAAGGGAAAGCTTCAGTGATCAATAAGGTAAGTCTTACCAGGGAGCAGAGAGAAAACTAGTGTAGCGTTTTCTGGTCAGAGCGTTTTCTGTGAGGTCGGCGGTAGCCGTGAGGATAGTGGATACGAAGCTGGCGTGTAACGTCACCGCAATCCGGGTAAGTAACAGCTGCTAATTATATTTAATTTATTTTATTGTATTTAATTTAGGAAATTTATTTAATTGTAGTGCAGTGTTAGGTGTTAGTGTATTTAGGTTAGGTTTTATTTTACAGGTAAATGTTTTTTATTTTAGCTAGGTAGTTATTAAATAGTTAATAACTATTTAGTAACTATTCTACCTAGTAAAAATAAATACAAACGTGCCTGTAAAATAAAAATAAACCATAAACTAGATACAATGTAACTATTAGTTATATTGTAGCTAGCTTAGGGTTTATTTTACAGGTAAGTATTTAGTTTTAAATAGGAATTATTTAGTTAATTATAGGAATTTTATTTAGATTTATTTAAATTATATTTAAGTTAGGGGTGTTAGGGTTAGACTTAGGTTTAGGAGTTAATAAATTTAGAATAAAGGCGGGCGACGTTGGGGGCGGCAGATTAGGGGTTAATAAATGTAGATAGGTTGCGGCGACGTTGGGGGCGGCAGATTAGGGGTTAATAAATATAATGTAGGGTTTGCAATGTTGGGGGCAGCAGATTAGGGGTTAATAAGTATAATGTAGGTGGCGGCGATGTCCGGAGCGGCAGATTAGGGGTTAATAAGTGTAAGATTAGGGGTGTTTAGACTTGGGGTTCATGTTAGGGTGTTAGGTGTAAACATAAATTTCGTTCCCCATAGGAATCAATGGGGCTGCGTTACTGAGTTTTACGCGGCTTTTTGGCAAGTATTAGACTTTTTCTCAGCTGGCTCTCCCCATTGATGTCTATGTGGAAATCGTGCACGAGCACATAAAACCAGCTCACCGCTGACTTAAGTAGCACTGTTATTGGAGTGTGGTATTGAGCACAATTTTGCTCTACGCTCACTTCTTGCCTTTTAACGCCGGGTTTGTAAAAACCTGTAATACCAGCGCTGTAGGGAATTGAGCGGTGAGAAAAAACTGTACGGTTACACCGCACAGCTCATAACGCAAGACTCGTAATCTACCCGACTGTTACTAATCTAGTATTCATTTAATATCCTTACATATTTAAACCTTAATATATATTCCATTTTAGTCAATACACACCATATACAATTAAGGAACAATGCTATGATGGAGTTAAAAAAAAAGCTAATCCATATTTCAATTTAACCCTTGCGGTGCCCTAAATACTGATGGAAAATCCAATATAATTCTTTTTTATCCAATCTTCTCTTCATAGTTCTGATATTCAAAGCATCGACAGACCGATAACAAAACTGCCTTTCTGGCCTCGTCGACATATTTTAAAAAAAGGGGGTCGGACCCACGAAGTGCAGTCAATTGGTGATCTGTATCCTATAAGAAATAATAGGGATCAGGACTTCTGCAAAAGTCCGCTGACATCACCATTTGTCTGCACTTTCAGTGGTGGTGGGGGGTGTATTTGAAGCGCGGACAGTGCTCTCACTGAAACCTAACACGTTTTCTGTGTAGGAACACTGTGTGACCTAACTGTAACTACACCAACACTACCTGCCTTACAATGTTAAAAGAATATGCATTTTATATGATATATTTTTGTTTAAAATAATAAAATGAACAAGCAAAAATACCTACATTTTAAATTATATACAATACTCACAGTGGGTATTGAAAAGAATCAACCCCTTGAAAATAATCACATTTTGTTGCTTTGCAGCCTGAAATAAAGACAGACACAGTTTTTGTTTATCCAGTTGTAATTACTCAGTGCAACTTATAACATCCAAGTGAAAGAGATAACACCAACATGTAAGGCAAAATTAAAGACAATTCAAAAACAGAATCACTAAGTTGGAAAAAGGATCACCCCTTGTGTCAGTATTTTGTTGAACCACCTTTTGCTTTGATTACAGCCTTTAGTATGTTGGGATATGTCGCTACTAACTTTGCTCATCTAGACTGTACAATAGATGCCCACTCTACTTTGCAGAACTGCTCCAGTTTTGTTACATTTGATAGTGACCGTTTGTGGACTGCAGTCTTCAAGTCATGCCACAGATATTCAATGGTGTGTTTAAGTCTGGGCTCTGACTAGGCCATGCAAGGACATTCACCTTTTTCTCCTTCAACCACGATGTGGTCATTTTTGCTGTGTGCTTTGGGTCATTGTCATGTTGGAAGGTAAACCTTCTTTCCATTGACAACTTCCTGCAGCAGATTTTCCTCAAGAATTTGACGGTATTTTGCCCCATCCATTATTCCTTCTATCCTGACAAGTGCTCCAGTGCCTGCTGCAGAGAAACACCCCCATAACAGAATATTACCACCTCCATGCTTTACTGTAAGTATGGTGTTATTTGGATGGTGAGCTGTATTGGATTTCCTCTAGACATACTGTATCATTTAGTGTTGAGGCCAAACAATGCAAAAGTTGTCTCATCTGACAATAATACCTTTTTCCATGTGGCTTTAGAATCTCCTTGGTGTGTTATGGCAAAGCTCAGTCATAACTGCATGTGGCCTTTCTTGAGGAGTGGCTTTTTTCTTGCAACCCTCTCATACAAAGCACATTTGTGGAGAATTTGTGATATCTTTGTCACATGCACACATTGGGGCCTAGTTATCAAGCCGTCAACTTCAAATACGCTGGAATTCCGCAGCGTATTTGTGGCGAGGCTGATTCGCCTTAGTTATCAAAGGCTAGAGACCGGCAAAAGTAGAATTTTGTGACGTAAACTTCGATCCGCCGGACTCAGTCCGACACGGATCGATTCTTACGTCACTACAGATGTTCCGCACACAAGTGCGGCACAATCTGACTACTTTTGCTAGTTATCAAAAAACTAGCAGGTACGCTCGGCACTTTTACAGCCCAGCGTACCTGGTTTTCAATCCGCCACCCTGGAGGCGGCGGATCCCATAGGAATCAATGGGAGTCTGACCATAGCGAAAGTACAAGTTCGCTGCTGCCAGACATCCCATTGATTCCTATGGGAGATGTCTGCACCTAACACCCTAACATGTACCCCGAGTCTAAACACCCCTAATCTGCCCCCCCTACACCGCCGCAACTAAAGTTATTACCCCATAAACCGCCGCTCCCGGAGCCCACCGCAAGCTACTCTATACATATTAACCCCTAAACCGCCGCTCCCGGAGCCCACCGCAGGCTACTCTATACATATTAACCCCTAAACCGCCGCTCCCGGAGCCCACCGCAACTATAATAAATATATTAACCCCTAAACCGCCGCTCCCAGAGCCCACCGCCACCTACATTATACCTATTAACCCCTATCTTGCCCCCCTATACCGCAGCCCTCTATAATAACGTTATTAACCCCTATCCTGCTGATCCCGCACCTCGCCGCAAATAAATAAATAGTTTAACCCCTAAACCGCCACTCCCTGAACCCGCCGCAACCTATAATAAATTTATTAACCCCTATCCTGCCTCCACTACACCGCCGCCACTGTAATAAATTTATTAACCCCTAAACCTAAGTCTAACACTAACCCTAACAACCCCCTAACTTAAATATTAATTAAATAAATCTAAATAATATTTATCTTATTAACTAAGTTAATCCTATTTAAAACTAAATACTTACCTTTAAAATAACCACTAATATAGCTACAATATAAATAATAATTATATTGTAGCTATCTTAGGATTTATTTTTATTTTACAGGCAACTTTCAATTTATTTTAACTAGGTACAATAGCTATTAAATAGTTATTAACTATTTAATAGCTACCTAGCTAAAATAAAGAGAAATTTACCTGTAAACTAAAAACTAACCTAAGTTACAATTACACCTAACACTACACTATACTTAAATAAATTATTCCTATTTAAAACTAAATACTTACCTGTAAAATAAACCCTAATATAGCTACAATATAAATAATAATTATATTGTAGCTATCTTAGGATTTATATTTATTTTACAGGTAACTTTGTATTTATTTTAGCTAGTTAGAATAGTTATTAAATAGTTATTAACTATTTAATAACTACCTAGCTAAAAGAAATACAAAATTACCTGTAAAATAAATCCTAACCTAAGTTACAATTAAACCTAACACTACACTATCATTACATTAATTAAATAAATTAACTACAAATAACTACAATTAAATACAATTACATAAACTAACTAAAGTACAAAAAATAAAAAAGCTAAGTTACAAAAAATAAAAAAAATAAGTTACAAACATTTTAAAAATATTACAACAATTTTAAGCTACTTACACCTAATCTAAGCCCCCTAATAAAATAACAAAGCCCCCCAAAATAAAAAAATGCCCTACCCTATTCTAAATTAAAAAAGTTCAAAGCTCTTTAACCTTACCATCCCTTAAAAGGACCTTTTGTGGGGCATGCCCCAAAGAATTCATCTCTTTTGCCTGTAAAAGAAAAATACACCCCCCCCAACATTAAAACCCACCACCCACATACCCCTAATCTAACCCAAACCCCCCTTAAAATAACCTAACACTAATCCCCTGAAGATCATCCTACCTTGTCTTCACTCAGCCGAGCAGCGATGGAACCGAAGAGGACATCCGGAGTGGCAGAAGTGATCATCCAAGGGGCGCTGAAGAAATCTTCCATCCGATGAAGTGATCCTCCAAGCGGCGCTAAAGAAGTCTTCCATCCGGGCGATGTCATCTTCCAAGAGGCGCTGAAGAAGTCTTCTATCCGGGCGATGTCATCTTCCAAGCCGGGTCTTCAATCTTCATCCCGCCGTCGCGGAACATCCTTCTTTACCGACGGACTACCGACGAATGAAGGCTCCTTTAAGGGACGTCATCCAAGATGGTGTCCCTTCAATTCCGATTGGCTGATAGGATTCTATCAGCCAATCGGAATTAAGGTAGGAAAAATCTGATTGGCTGATTGAATCAGCCAATCAGATTCAAGTTCAATCCGATTGGCTGATCCAATCAGCCAATCAGATTGAGCTTGCATTCTATTGGCTGTTTCGATCAGCCAATTTGTATTTAATTTTAGTTATTTGTAATTAATTTATTTAATTAATGTAATGATAGTGTAGTGTTTAATTGTAACTTAGGTTAGGATTTATTTTACAGGTAATTTTGTATTTCTTTTAGCTAGGTAGTTATTAAATAGTTAATAACTATTTAATAACTATTCTAACTAGCTAAAATAAATACAAAGTTACCTGTAAAATAAATATAAATCCTAAGATAGCTACAATATAATTATTATTAATATTGTAGCTATATTAGGGTTTATTTTACAGGTAAGTATTTAGTTTTAAATAGGAATAATTTATTTAAGTATAGTGTAGTGTTAGGTGTAATTGTAACTTAGGTTAGTTTTTAGTTTACAGGTAAATTTCTCTTTATTTTAGCTAGGTAGCTATTAAATAGTTAATAACTATTGAAAGTTGCCTGTAAAATAAATCCTAAGATAGCTACAATATAATTATTATTTATATTGTAGCTATATTAGGGTTTATTTTAAAGGTAAGTATTTAGTTTTAAATAGGATTAACTTAGTTAATAAGAGAAATATTATTTAGATTTACTTAATTAATATTTAAGTTAGGGGGGGTTTAGGGTTAGCGTTAGACTTAGGTTTAGGGGTTGATAAATTTATTACAGTGGCGGCAGTGTAGTGGGGGGCAGGATAGGGGTTAATAAATGTATTATAGGTGGCGGCGGTGTAGTGGGGGGCAGGATAGGGGTTAATAAATTTAATATAGGTTGCTGCGGGTTCAGGGAGCGGCGGTTTAGGGGTTAAACTATTTATTTATTTGCGGCGAGGTGCGGGATCAGCAGGATAGGGGTTAATAACGTTATTATAGATGGCGACGATATAGGGGGGCATGATAGGGGTTAATAGGTATAATGTAGGTGGCAGCGGTGTCCGGGAGCGGCGGTTTAGGGGTTAATACATTTATCAGAGTTGCGGCAGGGTCTAGGAGCGGCGGTTTAGGGGTTAATACATTTATCAGAGTTGCGGCAGCGTCTAGGAGCGGCGGTTTAGGGGTTAATAACTTTATTTAGTTGCGGGGGGCTCCGGGGGCGCCGGTATAGGGGTAGAACAGTGTAGTTAGTGTGGGTGCTTAGTGACAGGCTAGCAATAAAGCTGGGAAAAAGCCGAAGAGCAGCGAGATCGGATGAGTGATAACTCTCACAGTCCGCTGCTCATCACCCCGTACTTGGTGCGCGGCTTTTTGACAGCTTTATTTGATAACTTAGGCGAAATTTTTCAGGTCTGCGGCGGCGATGTGAGGCGAGCTTAGGTGGGTGTATTGGGCTGGCGAAGGCAGGAAAGTTGACATGTTGATAACTACCCCCTAATAACTACTCTTTGTCATAAATTCCTGCAACTGCTTCAGAGTTACTGTGGGCCTCTTGGTAGCCTCTCTGACCAGTTTCCTCCTGGCTCTTTCATCCAGTTTGGAGCGACGTCCTGATTCAGAGAGGGTCTGTGTTGTACCAAATACCTTCCACTTCTTAATAATAGACTTCACTGTGCTTCTAGGCATTGATAAAGCCTTTGATATTTTCTTGTTTCCATCTCCTGGCCTGTGCCTGTCCACAACATTATCCCAGAGATCTTTTGACAGTGCCTTGCCACCCACAGTTGATTGTTTGCTTCAGTTGCACTACCAGGGACTGAGATGCTCCAGGAAAGCTATTTTCATGCTGAGCTTATCAATATGCCCACAGCTTATCACAGTTGAAGGTCAAATGGCTTTGTGTGTGCCGTTGAGAAGGTGATTAGCTACACCTAATTGAGTTTACAAGTAATTTTAGGAGGAGGTGATCCTTTTTCCAACTCAGAGCTTGTTTCCATTGAGCCGTTAAAAATGGAGCCGTAAGCTACCAAAGTTGCCGGCAGCTAAAAGTAATTTACGGCTCCATTTTAGTATCAGGTTTCCATTGAAAAGGATAGCGCATTGCGTGCAATCGCCCTTTTTGTGTAGGTTTAAGTTAGCACTGTGTTAACGCTTCCACCCAATGCCGGATTTCTTGAAAATTAATAGGTTACTATGGTAACCAAACCTTGCACTACACTTACACTTGATCGCATATACAGCATTGTATATTAGTGCAGCGCGCATATTTTACCCATTGCTTGCTGTTAAAATAAAAGCAAACACCTAACGCATGCACAATATCTAAATCTCAACCACCACTCCGCCCCACCGCAATAACTAATAAATGTATTAACCTCTAATCCGCCAAACCCCATATCGCAAAGTATCTATTAAAGTTAATAACATTTAAACTGCCATTCCCCCACATTGCAACAAACAATAAAATGTATCGACCTCTAAACTGCCATTCCCCCACAACGCACATGATAAGCTTTTAATCAGGTATGTTGATACGAAACAGTTCCCAAACAGATAGTTCCATATTGTACCAATCAGAAATGAAATTAATTCATGCAGCATGATCAGCCTAACAAAATAAAAAAATGTTGCAGAACCAATGAGTAAAAACACAATTAATATAAATAAACTATTGTAAGATTTAATTATCTTTAATTATATACTAGGCGATAAGCCTGCCCAGAGGGCAGTCTATTTTAAAAAAAAACTACACACCCCAAAGCTAATATTGCACAAAATAAAAAATGTAAAATGACAGAAAAAAATAAGCAAAGCTATCCAAAATAAAAATTTAAACCTAAACTAATACCCCTATAAAAAATCCCCCCAAAAATAAAAACACCCCTAATCAAATACTAGACTACCAATAGCCCGTAAAAGAGCTTTTGTAGGGCATTGCCCTAAGTTAAACAGCTCTTTAACCTAAACAAATTACCAATTATCCCCTAACAGTAAAAACCCCCTCCCACCAAACCCCTCAAAATAAAAAAAAACTAAAGGGCATTTGTATGGGCATTGCCCTTAAAAGGGCAATCCGCTCTTTTCCAGCCCAAAAAACCCTAATCTAAAAAAAAAGCCACCCCAAAAAAAAAAAAAAGCCTAAGACTAAGCACCAAATAGGTACTCACCATTCCTGAAGTCCGGCAGAGAAGGTCTTCTTCCAGGCTGCTCCATCATCTTCTATCTTCATCTGGAACTAAGGCAGCATGGAGCGGAGGTGCGGAGCTGTCTTCCCCGATGCGTGGATCCTCAGTGGCGGTGGTCCTCGGCAGCGGCGTTCCTCGGCGGCATAGAGGCTCCTCTTCATCCGATATCCGCCGTACACTGAAGATTGAATGCAAGGTACCACAATCAATTTGGGGTACCTTGCATTCCTATTGACTGAAATCTTGATATTAGCCAATAGGATTAGAACTACTAAAATCCTATTGGCTGTTCAAATCAGCCAATAAGCTTTCAGTAGCTCTTATTCTATTGGCTGATTTCAAAATGTCATTTAATAGGAATGCAAGGTACCCCAATAAATATGGGGTACCTTGCATTCAATCTTCAGTGTGTGACAGACGATAGCATGAATAGGAGCCTCCACGCTGATGAGGACCGCTGCCGATGAAGGCTGCCGCTGAGGATCCACGCATTGGGGAAGCCAGCTCTGCACCTCCGCTCTGCGCCGCCTTCACTCTGGATGGAGATAGAAGATGATGGAGCCTCCTGGAAGAAGACCTTCTCTGCCAGACTTCAGGAATAGTGCGTACCTGTTTGGGGCTTAATGTTAGGATTATTTTTTTTTTAATTTTAAGATTAGGGATTTAATGGGCTGGAAAAGAGCTGATTGCCCTTTTAAGGGCAGTTAAAGAGCTTAATGCCCTTTTAAGGGCAAGGCCCATACAATGCCCCTTTAGGGGCAATGGGTAATGTAAGTTTTTTTAGAGTTGATTTTTTTTTTATTTTAGGGGGTTTGGTAGGTGGGGGTTTTTACTGTTAGGGGGATTTAGTAATTTTTAAATGTAAAAGAGCTGTTTAATTTAGGGCAATGCCCTGCAAAATTCCCTTTTAATGGCTATTGGTAGCTTAGTTTAGGGGGTGTTTTTATTTTGGTGGCTTTTTTATTTTCATAGGAATTAGGTTTAATTTTTTTTATTTTTGATAATTTTGTTTAGAGTTTTTTATTTTTTTGTAATTTAAGATTATTTTTTGGTAATTTAATGTTAAGTTTTATTTAAGTGTAACTTAGTATTGGGGTTAATTTTGGTGGCTTTAGGTAAGGGTGCTTAGTAATTAGTTATTTGCATTGTGGGGGGTTGGCGGTTTAGGAGATAATAGGTTAATTAGGTTTATTGCGATGTGGGGGTTTGGAGGTTTATGGGTTAATAGGTTAATTAGGTTTATTGCGATGTGGGGGGTTGGCGGTTCAGGGGTTAATAGTTTCATTAGGTTTATTTTGATGTGGGGGTTTGTTGGTTTAGGGGTTAATAGGTTAATTAGGTTTATTGCGATGTGGGGGGTTGGCTGTTATGGGATTAATATTTTAACTATGTTATTTGCCGATTAGTGGTTAATTACTTTATTATTTTGCAATGTGGGGGTTGGCGGTTTCGGTGTTTGTTAATACTTCGTGCGGGAGGTTAGGTATTTTTGTTATACTTCGTGCTGGAGGTTATGTGTTTTTTATTTATTTCTTGTAGGCAGTTATATGTTTTTCGTTATTTCATGCGGCTGTTGCGTGTTTTTTTTTTTTAAGGCTTCGGGTTTGCCTACCTGCGCTGGATTCTTTCATTTTTGGAATCCACCGGGATGCAGCTTCGCTGCATTCAGGTGAATTTTTTTGGCTGCCTCGCACAGCCAACATTCCTTTAAGGATGCGTGCGCAACTGATGACAGCGATGTTACATGGAATTCGAAAATTTATAATGAAAAAATATTGCTAGGACACAAATGGCAGTTTAAAATTACATAGGTTTGCAACATGGATCTGAAGAAATAATGGAATGGCCACATGATTAGCATCCAATAAGATTTTAAGCAACATTCTCATCTTTCTTCTGATTGGTCATTTTGGAGGTTTTATGATTTTTTAATTCTTACAAACTTGCATACTGAAACTTTTTGTTTTTCCAGAGGAGTGTCTACTTTTAGAGCCCCAATCTGATGCTGAAGTATCCTTTTATGGGAATGCCGGGGGTACTATTTGATGTAAGTCACTTCACTCTTTTCATTAAATATGTTTCTAATTGTTTTTGTAGTTTGTGGGGCTTAGAATGTTAGCAATTGTTAGGAGTTGGAGTATGCCTACTAGGCCTATACTGTGTCTAGGGTAGCAGACTTTTTGGGGAGGAAAACATTTTAAATTGGTAGTTCCATGTGATAATATCGTTCCACACCTATGATCTCTAAACATTTAATTAATTTATTGTATTTCAAATCAATGACCCCTGGTTGTCTAGTGAGGAAGCATAACGCCCTCCATGTTTTCCTGGTCTTCGCTGTGTTAAGATTAACAAAGGTGGGAAGGGGGGGGGGGTATGGGGCATCAGTTTGCTGAGTTCTTGAAAAACTGCTACTCATCTGTTTTGTGATAGGATGATCACAAATGAATGTCAGATTTAATTGTAGGGGTTACAATGGTTGGACTGTTCTGAGAAAAGGGGTAGTTTAGCATTAAGGGAATTGTGGAGTTGATATAAACTCTACCACAGTCACCTGTACTGTATTTAGTATATTGCTTCATGGATAAACAGTAATATATCTTCTGTAATTAAGTATATTTTATTGCACAATAGATGAAACAATGTGCCACCTTGTCAGATGTGTTTCATATAACCAGCACTCCCCCGAGCCCATCCATAGCAGTTTATTTTATTATCATCTTTCTAAAGTACTATATATTATTATTTTATTTTTTCCCACAATGCTGGCGATTTCAAAGGTCACCAAACTCTTGAAATGGTCAAATAGAATAAAGGTTAAACATTGTCATCTTGATATATTGATGCAATGTTTATTACTTGTGTAGCAGTGATATATTTTTATAGCTTTGTCCCTCTGTTCTGATCTTCCATTTATTTTTTTTTAAATCGTACCTTATTTACAGTGTATGTTAACGGAGGGCGAAAAAATGGAGATTATTACGGGGTTAATAGGAAATCTGAAATAATACATATTTTTTTTACCATTCGCTCCACAGAAATATTTGTTCTTCCATCTTCCTTTTATTTTAATATAATAATAAGTTATTGATTGGACAGCATTGAATTACAAAACACATCCATCTCTCAGGACGGATTACCAAATGCTGAAGTCCAATGCTGAGAATTTACACCAGCTGCAAAAATTATAAACTGCCGCCAACTCTTGCGGAATATTTATTATTGTGGCAAGGCGGGAGAACGAGGGAGGAGATGCTGTTAAGTAAAGAAAGTTCTAAAAGCAAAGGAATTCTATAGCAAGAACCACATTTACGCTATTAAGGTCTATGAGATTTACAGAAAATATAATGTACCTCATAGTATGTGAAAACATAGCCTCACATTTTATTTCTGGAAGCTTCCATAATTTTTTTAGAATGGGACACACATAGGTTTAGATTACGAGTGGAGCGGTAGTTTGTGCTTGCGTTCGAGCATTAAAACTGCTAGAACCATTTTTTTGCGCTTGGCAATTTGCACTCGTATTACGAGTTGAAAGTAAAATGTTTGCGCTCTTCTGTTCGCAAATTCGTGGTAACAAATAAACCCTCAATTAATGATTGTGGTTATTTAAAAGCACCATTAAAAAAAAATATTGCATATTTCCTAACCCGATGTTCTGCAAATAGCTTTTTTGACCTTGATACATTTTTGGTTAGGGAATCAAAAATCAAAGCATTTATATTACTTTGCCACAGATGCTACAAGTGGCATGTCAGGTGTGATATGGTCAGCCATACATAGATTATTGTAATTTAGTTGTGAGTACTCACTCTGTTATTCTTCACAGTAGTTGTCCTGAACTGCAGTAGCTGAACAACAACTAGGGTAGAACCTGGAGGTCCACCACTCTGGCCTCCTGCAATGCCACCCAGCAGATTCAATAATGGCTGCCGTTCCTGCAATTACTGCATGTGCAGGTTGTCGCTCACCTGCATAGAGGCCCATGGCGGTGAGCTATATATTTGGCACTGCCATGCCCCAACTCTGTAAAATGAAATGTGCCCCTGTATTCCCAGAGCCCCCATGAATTATGTCCTGCACAATGCAGAAAATGCAGGAGCGACAGACATTATTGAATTTGTTGGGCGGCATTGCAGGAGGCCAGGAAGGAGCAGCGGGCCCCCCCCAGGAAGCAGCAGTGGGCTCCCCTAGAGTGTCGGACCTACAGTCCCAGGTCGCAACCGCAACAGTTGCGACCCTGGTTGTTCTGCCACTGCCTTTTGCTGAAACATCATATAAGCCGAGAGGGAAGGCTAGGTCCTCAATCTGGAGCTTATTCGCCAGGCAGTGCAGGCACAGTAACCACACCAGTTCGACTAATCATGGCTGGAGTGTGAGTAGGAATTTCCTGGGGAATCATGTGAGACAGCCTGGCGAATAAGGACCGAGCCTTCCCTGTTGGCTCATATAATGTTTCAGCAAAAGAAAATAATCCAATCCAAGGTGGGCGGCAGGTATATTATGAGACAGGCAGCTCCATAAACTCTGTGCATCCCAGTACAGAGGCTTAAAAGTTGCCACCCCCTTCAAGCTACCGCACTAGACCCGTGCCTTGTTGGCCTAGGCCATAATACGACCCTGATCTGATGGATTTTTTCACAAATATATATTAATACCTATATCTAGATAGAGAGAAGCACACTTTCAGGAACGTACAACCAAGTTAATAAAACTTGTTAGCTTCTTATATGGCGATTTACCACCTTGGTGAAGCTTTTTTTTAGTCCAGTAATGCTTATAAGTGTAACTGTACTTTTAAATGTACCTTTGATGTGTTTTGTGACACTTTTTTGTCTCGCGTAACCAGAGCTCTGAAGTAGCGATAATCATACTAGTGTAAATCGCGATTGCCCTCATGTGTTCACATTTACTTTCAACTTAAAATACGAAGAGAATTTAACTTGTGGAAAACGGCCACAAAAATCCGATATTGCTTGCGCGCAAACAATAGCGTGCCACTCGTAATCTAGCCCTAAGTCAGTGATTCTAAAAGAACTGTTCGTATGCTCTGTGTTGTCATACTGTAGGTCCCATATGAGAACGGCATAAAATATAGGGCATGGCTCACTGGTGTCCTGCTGCTATGCAATATGAATCCTTAGTCAACTTTAACTATGCGTTTAACATTTTTGTTGGAATTAAACGCAAATATAACCACAAGGATTTGTGCAATAATAAATTGTTCTAACAAATGAGAACATTTTATTATTGTTGAATTGTATAAGCAATGGTTAATTCTATATAAAAAATCACTACTAGGAAATGTGTATCTCCTTGTTGAAGGCTGTTTTTACGTGTTCGATTTTCTCAATGCGGCAACAGCTTTTGTTTTAGTGTTTCTCCGGTATTTGGCCTTGAAGTAGGTACATTGTAATGTTTAGTCACTAAAGCTGCTTTCTTCTAACTGAAAAGAGATTTTGTTTTGATGTTTATAACTGTCTGCTTTGTTCTGTGATTTAACAGAGCCAACCAATGCTTCATTTAAAGGGATAGTCTAATCAAAATGAAACTTTCATGATTAAGATAGAGCATGCAGTTTTAAGCAACTTTCTAATTTACTCCTATTATCAATTTTTCTTCGCTCTCTTTGTATCTTTATTTTAAAAAAGCTGGAATGGAGGTTTTGGTTCAGAACCTGGGTAGCACTTGCTGATTGGATGACTACATTTAGACACCAATCAGCAAGTGCTAACTAGGTACTGAACCAAAAATGGGCCAGCTCCAAAGCTTAAATTCCAGCTTTTTTAAATAAAGATACCAAGAGAACAAAGAAAAATTGATAAGTAGACAGTTGTGTAAAATTGCATGCTTTATCTGACTCATGAAAGTTTAATTTTGACTAGACTATGCCTTTAATAGAAAAACAAACTAATATATCCTTAAACTCAAAATTTCATAAAATATTTAATTATGCTTAATTAAAAAACAAACAAAAAAAAAACATGTATTGCACTTACATTATTTATTTTACCTGTTTGTCCTGCAATGTATTCTGAAACTTACAATGTTTCCACTCCCTTGACCATTAAAGGGACAGGAAACCCCAACATTTTCTTTCATGATTTGGATAGAACATACAATTTTAAACAACTTCCAATTTTACTTCTATTATCAGATTTGCTTCATTCTCTTGTTATCCTTTGCTGAAGAAACGGCATTGCACTGTTGGCAGCTAGCTAAACACATCTAATTAGCCAATAACAAGAGACAAATGTGTGCAGGCACCAATCAGCAGCTAGCTCCCACTAGTGTAGGATATGTGCAAATGAGTTTTCAACAAGGGATAGCAAGAGAATAAAGCAGATTTGAAAATATAAGTGAATTTAAAAGTGTCTTAAAATTACATGATTTAGCTGATTCTTGCAAGTTTAATTTTGACTTTGCTATCCCTTTAAATTCAGTAGAATTACGTAATTAACAAGTGTATAATAAAAAGACAATGCATTAGCACTTTGACAAAATTCTTACAATCCCCCCTCAATTTGTCAGCACTCTGTATCATGTGACAGCCATTAGCCAATCACAGAGTAGTATGCGTATATCTTTTACACATGCTTAGTATAAGCTGGTGCCTCAGAAAGTGTGCATATAAAAATAATGTGCAACATTTTATAATAAAAGTAAATTAGAAAGCCTCTTAAAACTGCATGCTCTATTTGAATCAAGAAAGTTTAATTTTGACTTTAGTGTCCAGCTAACAAACTTTTTCTTTCATGATTTAAATAGAACAAGTGATTATAAACAACTTTACAATTGAATACTATTATCAAACATTAGTTATTCTTTTATGCCATTTTATAAATCAGTTTGGGGGTCAACTGGTTAGATATTGCAAGTATAATTTTTTTTATTTTTTTGGCACATTTAAATATTTTAATAACAGGTATCAGTTATAGTGGTTCATCTTCTTCCTGTTGTTAATACCTCTGATCGTGCTTAAATTTCCTGTTTGGTTCCTGACTACCCTTGGATCTCCCTTGGATTTGATTTAAGATTGGACTGCTTTTCTGTTTAGTGAACTTGGCCTATTCTATTGGATTTTGTGACTTTTCTGACTGCTCTGGGGTATCTGACCCTCAGTTTGTCTCCTGGCTATTCACTCAGTACCAGCCTGCCTCTGATTCCAGTCTTTCCTGTGGCATCATTCTGCTTCTCTGGCACCCTGTTCCTGTATCCTAGTCCTGCAGAGGGACCCTGTCATATTCTGGTATCCCGTTTCAGTGCCTAGACCTGCAGAGGACGCTTGCCAAGTTCCTGTATAATAGTCCTGCAGAGGGACCCTTTCATATTCTGGTATCCTGTTTCAGTGCCTAGCCCTGCAGAGGTAGGCTGACCATATTGCCGCTTTAAAAATTGACACATATGAAAAATACATATGTCAGGGTTCTCATACAAAACATTTCTTTAAACAGCCCTGACATATGTTTTTTTCATATGGGCCCCTTTTTAAAGCGGCAATATGGTCACCCTATGCAGAGGGCGCTTGCCAAGTTCCTGTATCCAGTGCATGTACCCAAGCACTGCAGAGAGTATCTGTCAAGTACCAGTCACGTGCTTCTGCATCCAAGTTCTGCAGCATGTCTCTGACAAGTACCACTATCCAGCACCTGTGCCAAGCTCTGCAGAGGGTATCTGCCAAGTGTCAGTTTCTCTGTCAAGCATCTGTGTCCTACTCCTGTCTTTGCCCACAGTGGGAATTCCGGTCTCGGCTTCCAGTGAACACTCCAGTCTTGGCCTTAGAGTGAGCATCTCCAGTCTCAGCATCAAGTTGTCCACTCCAGTCTCAAGCCTCCAGTAGACAACTCCAGTCTCGGCCTTAGAGTGGGCAATCCTCCCATTCCAACACCTTTTTTAGTGGCAAACAGCATGAACAAATGAATGAATCGATTTCATCAAGCAATCGTCCATTTTTTGTCTATTTCATCCAATAATTTATTAGTTATTGTATCAGACAGCTCAACAAGGAAGGATACACAGGTACACCTATTTACATACTATAAGGCAATTAGAGAACTACTTGATTCAGCATTTGGCACCAAATGGGCAGATGATGGTCTGCAGGCTCTTGTTAAACTGTAGAAGTTCGTAAACAGGCCAGGGGTCAGTTCCAGAAGATATGTCCAGAACCAGGCATCAGAATATAAGGAGAAGGCAAGTTCTTTAACCAGAGGACAGTTCCCAGGATCTATAGCCAGTAAATAAGTCCACAGGTAATATAATTTAACACAAAGGTCAGACAGATAGAAGGAACAGGATTTCTTCAGTCTTCATAAGAAATAATTAAGCACTAAGGGCTAGATTACAAGTGGAGCGCTACTTTATCTCACTCCCATAAACAGGCAAATTCGCCCGTTCAAGGGTGCGCAATAAATAACCAGCCATTACAAGTGGCCAGTTATTGCAACACAAGCTCTGAAAATTAATCATAGATCAGATCTCTTGATCATTTTAGAAATGTGCCCCAATTGCTCCCAAATTTAATGTGGTATTTTTATTAATAAAATTAAAAAAAATAGCTTTTTTTTTTTTTAAATAAATCTGCAAAAAGCAGTTTTAAAAGGTTAAAGTTGGCAGCTGTTGGGTGTTAGAAAAAAAAAAACGGCACTGAAAAGTGCCTTTACATTGCGGTTTATTGGGAACTGTGTGTTCTATGTAAATATATATATATATATATATATATATATATATATATATATATATATATATATATATATATATACACTTACACATATATATTTATGTGTTAATATGTGTATATTTTATGGGTAAAGTTAGATATTGTGTAATCCTAGGATTACCCGGTTAAAACGGACATAAACCAAGCTGTAAAGCCCGATGTCAGATCACGAATCCCCTCATTGCATGCGCTTCATCAAATCACTGCATCAAACATGTATTCGATGCACTGTAATTCCCCCATCTTCACTCTCTGTTTTACCTTTGCCTGGGGAGTTCAAGGGGAACAAAGCCCCCCTTGTAAACCTCATTCCACAAGGTTCACTTGGGGTGAATGCCAGAAGATTGGCAGGGTGCCCCCCTTCAACCCCCAAGCGGAGGCCAAAAAAAATAGTGTAGATGGGGGATTACAGTACATTGGGGTTTACTCACAGCCGCTTGGGTAATGTCCGTGTTACCCATGTAATTTTAGGATTACCTGAATATCTTACTTTACCCATAACATATATACACATATAAACACATAAATATATATATATGTATATAAGCATAAACATATATATTTACACTTTGCTTCTCATCGCTGTGCGACTTACCCCCTTCACTGCGCTAAGATTCCTATTGGAGCCTATGGAAGCGCCCTCTATTGAGCACAAAGCTTCTATGAAATGTGAACGTGAGCTCGAGTTTGCATTGAGGGCCATTTCAAATACCAGAGCACAATTGGGAATGCTGGTATTACAAGTGGAGCGCAAACATTTTGCTGGCAAAAGCGAAATTTTGCGCTCTACTCCTAATCTGGCCCTAAATAGGAGTCTGAGATGACCTTTTAATATATCCCATTTAGGTTTGGTGCCTGGAACAAAGTTTAGGTTACTTCCAACAGCACGGCCGGCCCCTGGCCCTCACAAACCAAAATTTTCAATAATAAAGCTTTTTTATTTATTTTTTACATATGTTTAAATATGAGCAAATTACCTAATATATATTTTAAAATATACATGTGTTTTATTTTGCATATAATAAGGAATTAGCACTTTACTTCAGGTTTCCAAAAGCGAACATTTTCCAACTCAGTTTTGTATAGCGCTCAATCGCAACTCTAAACTCACCACTTGTAATATTAGTGGTAACAGGGCACCCTGTGATATCCATTAAAGAGACAGCCTACTTGAATCGTTATTGTTTAAAAAGATAGACAATCCCTTTATTACACATAGTAACATAGTAACATAGTAGATGAAGTTGAAGTCCATCGAGTTCAACCAATACAAATCTATAAAAAAAAAAGCTCCAGCTGACTTAAATTAATCCCACCCATTTAATACTAGCAATCATATCCATGAATTTTGTTTCTAGCCAGAAATGTATCCAAACAATTTTTAAATGTATCTAGGGTATTGGCACTCACTACCTCCTTTGGTAATGAGTTCCACAATTTTATTGCTCTTACAGTGAAAAAACTTTTCCATTGCAGGAGATTAAATCTCCTTTCCTCCAACCTTAAATTGTGACCTCTTGTTACAAACAATTTTATTGGAATAAACAGAGCTTTTGCAATCTATGTATATGGGCCTTGAATATATTTATAGTTTTGTTTAACCTACACTCTGTTATATTATTATACATTTTACTTGTATGATTACCTGTATGTAAGCCTCTACAGGCTGCCATTTATCTCAGTGCTTTTTACAATCTTGCATTTTAGCCAGTTAGTGCTGGATCATGCATGACTCCACAGGAGTGAACACAATTGTATCTATATGGCACAGATAGGAAAAAACCTAAAACAACTGTGTGCACCAAAAATGCTTCAAAGAATTCAAAGAAAAGAATAAGTTCACAAAAAATATATGAATGTGAAACAAAGTCCCAAATAAGGGTAGGTGCCGCTTCCTCTTCAAATGAAAAATCCCAAGCTGGAAAAGGAATGATCTGTGAAGTAGAAAAAGAAAGAGGGCACTCCAATAGTGAAATATGTTGATGTAATGCAGCAATCCACAAAACCCCCAATGGAGATATACTCACAAACGAGAAGCACTCAATAATATCTATATGGCACAAATGAACTAGAACTGTCTCGCTGGAAAAGCTAATAAAATGCACTATGAGATAAGAGGCGGCCTGCAGGAGCATAGAAACAAGTAGATATTTAGAGGTTATAAAGTATATTAATACAACAATGTTGGTTGTGCAAAGCTGGGGAAAGGGTAGTTAAAGCAATTAAACAATAAAAAAAAATCCATATTAGACTGTCCCTGCTAAAATAATTGTCAACTGCATTTAGGTTCTCCGGTAAACCTTATTTACATCCACTTGGTATACCAGAATACTCTCCTATTGTAATCTAGGCCATAATGTATAAAATATGATGTCTAGAAAACTTTACAAAAAAGCAATAGATGTAATTATCTAGAAGATTAATATTTGAATGTCGGTTGTCATGATCAATGCTATATTAGGTGGTATAATTAGGGTTGCCATATTGCTGCCTTAAGGGAGGACACTTCTAAAAAATATATCAGTGGCTGTTTAAAGAAATATTTGAATAATGTTCCATTGTAAGAACTCTGACTATTGCTGTCAGGTGTCCAGTATTCAACCGGACAATCCAGAATTTTACCAGGCTGTGCCGTAAAATCTTCACAAAAATACTGGACACTTAAATTAAAGTCCTTGAGTGTTAGCTAAATGTAAAAGGTATCCTCTGCCTCAATAAATATGTAGCAGAGTGGGTAGTGAGAAATTGTGTGGCTATACCTACCATCATGCCCAGTCACTGACAGATTGTACAGTATGTTTGTGGATAACGGCTGTCAACCTTAACCTTGACATATGTATTTTTCATATGTGTCCTCCCTTAAAGCGGCAATATGACAACCCTAGGTATAATAAATGTCAACAAAAGCATTCTGAAAGTAAAAAAAACAGAATCCCTGATCCCTAGATTCCAGTTTTGACTGCAATAAGAATTTGGCAGGTGACATATGACTTTAATAAATATAAACACCAAAAGTAGTTCCTTTTGCTATTAGAATTTTCCTTTAAGGTAAAAAACTGTATTGTAGATAGGGCTAGCGTGTGTGCATATTACTTTTCATTATGTTAGAGCGCTACCATGAGCGTTTTGCACTCAACTATCCTCTCACCGTATCCCAACTTCACTGAGGGACTGCAGTCTGAAACTGCTCCCACCCTCTCGTCTTGGTCAGGCAGTTATCTTTGCAACCAGCTTGAAACTTCTGCTCCGGAGGCCACGGTAATACCATCCAATTCCATCCATGGAACGCTCCAAGCTTTCTATTGATAGCAAGAGCCGCCAGTCAAAAAGTTCAAACATTTTATTTAATCCAACATTAAAAGCGATTCACAGGAACAAACAAATATGGGTATAGTCACAAAGTCGATGTTACATGTTTCGGCTTGGGTGCCATAATCACAGATCCATAGAATCTGTGATTACAACACTCAAGCCGAAACGCGTAAAATCAACTTTATGACTATCCCATTTTTTTGTTTTTCCTGTGAATAACTTTGAATGTTGGATTAAATAAAACTTTTGGACTTTTAATTTTTTGAGCACCTGCAACTCATTTTAAGGACTTTAAAGTACACATGGATGTGGATTCACAATTTAATCCCTGTGCAATTAAATCATATACAAAGTACCATAAATAGTTAAAAAACCATAAACTTCTTAAAACTCCTGTATACTGTTAATTAGTAATGTAATCACAATAAATAAAAAAAATATTCTAGGAAAATGCTATTTTAGGTGTATTTAGTAAGAATTTGAATTCTTTACATACAGTAGGTCCTGTAAATAGCAAAATCATATCTCTGAGTCTATAAGAGGAGATATGGCTTTGTTGAAGATGGAGGCTGGTACTTACTGTTAGGGTTAAAGGAATAGTCTAGTCAAAATTGGACTTTCATGATTCAGATAGAGCAGTAATTCTCAACCTAAGTGACCCCAAGGCCCGGTAAGTTTTAGCCGGACCGGTCCAGGGCCCTGTAAGCATCTGGAGTGGGTTGCAGTAGGTTTGGAAGAAATATCTATCTATCTATCTACCTATCTATATATACAGTATATATGTATATATATATATATATATATATATATATATATATATATATATATATATATATATATATATATATATATATATATATATATAAAATTCATTAAAATTATGGGGGGGGGGATAAAAAACTGAAATTAAAATCCTCCATGTCTCAAAATTAAATCAATGTAAATATTTGCATAGGAAATTAGTACATCTAAGCAAGTATCCCCGCTTGCCCCCAGAAATTCTTAATATGCAAAGTTTCCAATGCACAAGAGAATTGTGGGTAAGATATGCAAATTAGGTATGCAAATTCTCAGGTTTTTTGCTTCAAAATACTGTTTTAACACAGCGATCCTTTTAAACAGGAATATGACAGCAAACCAGAAATCACTCACTATACAAGTCTGTTTCGTTCTTTTTAGAACTCATCAGTAGGAGATAGATTTCTGATTGCTGCATTGGAAAAGCTATTTTCATGGTTAAACCAAAATTCATTAAAATTATGGGGGGGGAGATAAAAAACTGAAATTAAAATCCTCCATGTCTCAAAATTAAATCAATGTAAATATTTGCATAGGAAATTAGTACATCTAAGCAAGTATCCCCGCTTGCCCCCAGAAATTCTTAATATGCAAAGTTTCCAATGCACAAGAGAATTGTGGGTAAGATATGCAAATTCTCGTTTTTTTTGCTTCAAAATACTGTTTTAACACAGCGATCTTTTTAAACAGGAATATGACAGCAAACCAGAAATCACTCACTATACAAGCCTGTTTCGTTCTTTTTAGAACTCATCAGTAGGAGATAGATTTCTGATTGCTGCATTGGAAAAGCTATTTTCATGGTTAAACCAAAATTCATTAAAATTATGGGGGGGGAGATAAAAAACTGAAATTAAAATCCTCCATGTCTCAAAATTAAATCAATGTAAATATTTGCATAGGAAATTAGTACATCTAAGCAAGTATCCCCGCTTGCCCCCAGAAATTCTTAATATGCAAAGTTTCCAATGCACAAGAGAATTGTGGGTAAGATATGCAAATTAGGTACGCAAATTCTCAGTTTTTTTGCTTCAAAATACTGTTTTAACACAGCGATCCTTTTAACAGGAATATGACAGCAAACCAGAAATCACTCACTATACAAGTGATTTTGAGACATGGAGGATTTTAATTTCAGTTTTTTATCCCCCCCCCCATAATTTTAATGAATTTTGGTTTAACCATGAAAATAGCTTTTCCAATGCAGCAATCAGAAATCTATCTCCTACTGATGAGTTCTAAAAAGAACGAAACAGGCTTGTATAGTGAGTGATTTCTGGTTTGCTGTCATATTCCTGTTAAAAAGGATCGCTGTGTTAAAACAGTATTTTGAAGCAAAAAAACTGAGAATTTGCATACCTAATTTGCATATCTTACCCACAATTCTCTTGTGCATTGGAAACTTTGCATATTAAGAATTTCTGGGGGCAAGCGGGGATACTTGCTTAGATGTACTAATTTCCTATGCAAATATTTACATTGATTTATATATATATATATATATATATATATATATATATATATATATATATATATATAAAAATAAATATATATATATATATATACAACACACAGAGAAAACCCAGCACTCAATTACAAGCTCTCAGCTAAGATTTAAAGGCAAATATGGAAAGGTTATTTACCGCTTCTGTCCAAATGGGACAAGCCCAGGTACCTCATCAAGGTCCTTTCCAATACCTGGGACCCTAAAACAGCCACACAATGCAAGCTTTCCAATCCAAACAAACTGGGAACAAGGGAAGGGTGCACAGGCATATTTAATCACCCTAGACATATACAAAACACGGAAGGGAACTGCACTCTCATACGGGACCGGGTACACATTCCATGACCCTGCAACATGCTCAGCCCTGGGTGCCACTGGCGCTCACAGGAAGCTGTGCTGTCCCCAGAGTCACAGGCAGTTAACCCCAGGCAGGTCTGGGTGCAAGAACCATAGGGAAAATTACAAAACAAATTAATACAACACACAGAGAAAACCCAGCACTCACTTACAAGCACTCAGGTAAAATTTAAAAGCAAAAATGGAAAGGTTAGTTACCACATCTGGTCAAATGGGACAAGCCCAGGTACCTCGTCAAGGTCCTTTCCAATACCTGGGACCCTAAAACAGCCACACAATGCAGGCTTTCAAATCCAAACAGACTGGGAACAATTGAAGGGTGCACAGGCATATGTAATCACCCTAGACATATACAAACACGAAAGGGAACTGCACTCTCATACCGGACTGGGTACACATTCCATGACCCTGCAACATGCTCAGCCCTGGGTGCCACTGGCACTCACAGGAAGCTGTGCTGTCCCCAGAGTCACAGGCAGTTAACCCCAGACAGGTCAGGGTGTAAGAACCATAGGGAAAATTACAAAACAAATTAATACAACACACAGAGAAAACCCAGCACTCACTTACAAGCTCTCAGCTAAGATTTAAAAGCAAAAATGGAAAGGTTAGTTACCGCATCTGACCAAATGGGACAAGCCCAGGTACCTCGTCAAGTTCCTTTCCAATACCTGGTACCCTAAAACAGCCACACAATGCAAGCTTTCCAATCCAAACAAACTGGGAACAAGGGAAGGGTGCACAGGTATATGTAATCACCCTAGACATATACAAAACACGGAAGGGAACTGCACTCTCATACCGGACTGGGTACACATCCTATGACCCTGCAACATGCTCAGCCCTGGGTGCCACTGGCGCTCACAGGAAGCTGTGCTGTCCCCAGAGTCACAGGCAGTTAACCCCAGACAGGTCTGGGTGCAAGAACCATAGAGGAAATTACAAAACAAATTAATACAACACAAAGAGAAAATGCAGCACTCACTTACAAGCTCTCAGCTAAGATTTAAAAGCAAAAATGGAAAGGTTAGTTACCGCATCTGGCCAAATGGGACAAGCCCAGGTACCTCGTCAAGGTCCTTTCCAATACCTGGGACCCTAAAACAGCCACACAATGCAAGCTTTCAAATCCAAACAAACTGGGAACAAGGGAAGGGTGCACAGGCATATGTAATCACCCTAGACATATACAAAACGCGGAAGGGAACTGCACTCTCATACCGGACCGGGTACACATCCCATGACCCTGCAACATGCTCAGCCCTGGGTGCCACTGGCTCTCACAGGAAGCTGTGCTGTCCCCAGAGTCACAGGCAGTTAACCCCAGACAGATCTGGGTGCAAGAACCATAGGGAAAATTACAAAACAAATTAATACAACACACAGAGAAAACCCAGCACTCACTTACAAGCTCTCAGCTAAGATTTAAAAGCAAAAATGGAAAGGTTAGTTACGCATCTAGCCAAATGGGACAAGCCCAGGTACCTCGTCAAGGTCCTTTTCAATACCTGGGACCCTAAAACAGCCACACAATGCAAGCTTTCAAATCCAAACAAACTGGGAACAAGGGAAGGGTGCACAGGCATATGTAATCACGCTCTCTCCTCCCTCTCTTTCTCTCTCCTCCCTCTCTTTCTCTCTCCTCCCTATCTTTCTCTCTCTGTCTCTCTCTCCTCCCTCCCTCTCTCTCTCTCTCTCTCTCTCTCTCTCTCCTCCCTCTTTCTCTCTCTCCTCCCTCTCTCTCTCTCTCCCTCTCTTTCTCTCTCTCCCTCTCTTTCTCTCTCTCTCCTCCCTCTTTTACAGTGATTTAATTATGTAATAATTAATTGGTGTCAGTGGGATCCATATTAATATCGCACTGACACCAATGAATTATAAAATTAACCCACTATAAACCATTTATATATATATTATATATGGATCCCACTGACACAACTGAATTATCATATCATTATAATATATATATATATATTACAGTGGGTTAATTATATGATAATTAATTGGTGTCAGTAGGATATATATATATATATATATATATATATATATATATATATATATATTATATGGGTTTTAAGACAGAGAGAAAACCTGAACCTAGTATATCAGGTTGAAAGACAGGGAATTCAGCACTCTTTTCAAAAAGTTTTTTATTTAGCTCATCAAAGTAAAATGAGGGGTATCCCAAAAAAAGAATAAACTTGAGTGGCCACAAGAGAGGACAATCTCTAGCATTTATTTAGCGAAACATATTGTTTCAAAAATACAGATACAATATGTCTATATACAATAGACCAAGAAAGAAATTGTACATACAACAGAAAAAATGAACACAAAATAATAAAACAAACCTGATCGGTCAGGGGTTAGCGTGAATACCTGAACTTTGTACATATACTGACATGGAATTTCAACAGGTATACCTATATTACAGAAGATAGCTAAACTTTCTGTCAATTATCATGTCAGACAGAGATATCTCAATGTGTGAGTGGTGAAGTAACTATATTTCACACGGAGCCTTTGTCATACTACTACACCCAGCTGCGAACGGCACCTTCAAGTATTACGCCCTGACGAAGCCCGACACACCCAGCGGGTGAAACGCGCGTCGGCATTGGACAAGCCGACACGGAACATGTGGTTCGTGTGAACGCCACTGAACTTAACAGCTCTGCAAACTTACGCTCATGAAGGATCTCCTGTAAGATGGATTTGGGGATCCACAAAGGACTGTTTGCCATACAATAGCCCTGGGACTGAGCAGGAAACAGGTCGTATGCCATTATAAGTTTTGCCTGATAAATAGGCACATCTATATAAGAACTGGATATTGCTACCCGGTTGCAAGGGTAAAACTACAAGTCCCGAAATAACATCACTACTATGCACAACTACCGTGCAGTCTCCCACTTTGCACTTATGCTTACCATCTCTATCATGAACTTTTCATCCTCATGCATTTAAGACTGCTTGCACGGGACTGTCTAGCAACTAACAGAAATATATGCTACTATCTGCCTGCTACCTATTCCTGCTGAGCTACGCTCCATGCTTACGCCTATACTGTTTGCTTTCTGTTTACTAACAGACGAATGTACATATTATGAGATACACTATTAACTACTTAGATCCCATCTATACACCTGCACGGCATTAAGCCTTATATCTTAAGGTGCCGCACGCAGTAGGGTGTAGTAGTTTAAAAAGTGTGTCCCACTAATATATCTCCTTTTTTATTTGTATGTACAATATAAAAATATGCCTTATATGTATTGCCCATAGTTACACCATATTTCTGTGGGCGCAATGTCAGTATCTACTTAGATCCCATTCTTATACCTGCCCGGCAATTAACCCTATACTTGAAGGTGCCGTTCGCAGCTGGGTGTAGTAGTATGACAAAGGCTCCGTGTGAAATATAGTTACTTCACCACTCACACATTGAGATATCTCTGTCTGACATGATAATTGACAGAAAGTTTAGCTATCTTCTGTAATATAGGTATACCTGTTGAAATTCCATGTCAGTATATGTACAAAGTTCAGGTATTCACGCTAACCCCTGACCGGTCAGGTTTGTTTTATTATTTTGTGTTCATTTTTTCTGTTGTATGTACAATTTCTTTCTTGGTCTATTGTATATAGACATATTGTATCTGTATTTTTGAAACAATATGTTTCGCTAAATAAATGCTAGAGATTGTCCTCTCTTGTGGCCACTCAAGTTTATTCTTTTTTTGGGATACCCCTCATTTTACTTTGATGAGCTAAATAAAAAACTTTTTGAAAAGAGTGCTGAATTCCCTGTCTTTCAACCTGATATACTAGGTTCAGGTTTTCTCTCTGTCTTAAAACCCATTTAATTTATTCTAAGGGTCTGCACCACATTTAAGTCATATTGAGGCCATACCGGTATTTGTCCAAGAACTGGTGGGTCACTACTTATTAGCTCTTAGCAGTTGCGTCCCCTCCGTCATTTCCCCTATATATATATATATATATATATATATACAGTGTATATATATATATATATATATATATATATATATACTGTATATACAGTTTACACATACACATTGGTGTCAGGTTGATTATACATACACATTGGTGTCCAGTGGCCGCCCTAAATATATACATTGGTGTCAGTGGCCGTAATTATGTCATTGGTGTCAGTGGGCTTACTTACCTGTGAGCTGATGCTTCACGCTCTGCACGCCGCCCGCCGCTTCTACCCAGTCACAGTGCGCCTGCCGCTACATGCTCACAATGCGCAAACTGACATGCGCAGTGGCACTCTGACAGACCTGTCCAAAATTTTGGAGATGTGTAAAGGCGGGCCTGTCAGAGTGAGTGTCTGGAGGCTATGTTGGGTTCGTGGCCCACCAGCAGGGGCGTTGCGGCCCGGTAGTGGGCCACGGCCCGGCCGTTGAGAAACACTGAGCTAGAGCATGCAATTTTAAGCAACTTTCTAAAATACTCCTATTAGCAATTTTTCTTTGTTCTATAGCCACCAATCAGCAAGCGCTACCCAGGTGCTGAACCAAAAATGGTCCGGCTGCTAAACTTATATTCAAATAAAGATACCAAGAGAACAAGGACAAAATTGATAATAGGAGTAAATTAGAAAGTTGCTTAAAATCGCATGCTTTATCTGAATAATGAAAGTTTAATTTTGACTAGACTATTCCTTTAATTCATGTAGGAAGGCAGGGTTATTTGTGATGATTAAGGTGATTAGCTGTTAGGAGGCTAGGAAGTATAGGGCAAATGACAGTGAAAAGTCTGTTGGTGAGGGATTAATTCAATGGCACAGGTTTGTCTGGACAGAATACAATTTATTATACTCTTTATTGTTTTAATGTGTTTGGATTAACATGAATTATGGATTATCAGGCCAGGATATATTGGTGGTGTTAATATTTATTTCTCTGTTGACCAATAGCAGATAAAACAGATGCTAAACAAATAAAAAACAAAAACAAAAAACAGCATCTAAATATTTACAAAGACGTTGGATTTGTTTTCCTAAATGGATGTAAGTTAAAAAGTCTAATACAATTACATTTTATATCTGAGCCATGACTTACAGGTTCCATTCACACCTAGAGACCGATTTATCACGGCCCGAATGGGGCCGTATACCCCTGTTTCCGCATGATCCTTCAGACTCGCCGGAAACAGGAATTAAGAAGCAGCGGTCTTAAGACCGCTGCTCCTTAACTCGTACGCTTCTTCTGCGGCTGCGGACATTGATCCGCCTGATCGAATATGATCCGGTTGATTGACACCCCCTGCTAGCGTCCAATTGGCCGCAAATCTGCAGGGGGAGGCATTGCACAAGCAGTTCACCAGAAATGCTTGTGTAATGTTAAATGCCAACAGCATATGCTGTTGGCATTCAGCGATGTCGGGCGGACATGATCCGCTACAGCGGAACATGTCCGTCTGACAGTTAGTAAATTGGCCCTCTAATGTGCTTGTGAAGTGGAATGATAACAGAGGTAATATATTGAAAAATGGAATATAGAAACATAGATGTTGGCGGCAGATAAGAACCAAAGTTGTTTATTGCTTTGGTTTTTATAGCTGCAATGTAAATTCTACATTAGGACCCGTTGATCAGTATTTCGCTACCAAAACTGTGATAAAAAACATTTAGCCTCGCAGGAACAGTCTTGGTGCAATTATCAAAGAAAATCGTCTACGTGTGAGCTGTTTCCAATAGAAATAAATCTCGCTGCTATGTAAAAGTTCATAATAGAGGACAAAGTACACAGGGAGAACACAGCGTATGATTAAACGTTAATATTACACGTAATGCAAATTAAAATGGTTTTCAATGCACTGGACCTAATAGCACTGTTATTTTCGTATGCATAAGTTTTCCTTTCAGAGTATTTAATGGAGGTGCATTCGTATTCTGACAAATCTGTAAATTCGTCCGAAAATTGCCAAATATTTTCATTTGCCACAGAACTGAATGAACAAACATCAGCCTGCAGGAATTATAGTATTTATAAAATTCTTCATATTTGTTCATTTGTTATTCTTTTAATTAAAAAAAACAAATGAAACCAGTACTGGTAACCTACACAGCCCCTACTCTATGATCCCCTAAACCGCTGCAACCCAGATCGTGAACAATGGCTACACAAAACTGCCACAACCTACATCTGAAAAAAGCTACACTATTAACCCCTAATCCTCCACAACCTCATTGCAATAATCCCCTACACCACTTAACCACTAAATCACAACATACCCCATTGCAAAAACCCTCTACAATATTAACCCCTAAACCCTAACAACCCCATTACAATAAACCACCTACACTACTTAACCCCTAAAACTGCCACAAACCCATCACAAACACCCTCTACACTATTAACCCCAGGGGTAAAGTCCCGCAGAATTAATTTTCCCCTGGACAGAAGCACTTTAGTAAACACTGCTAGTGGGAGGAGCTGAAGCACAGTCTAGTTAAAAGGAAAGTGAGACCCTCTAGTAATGGGCAGTAACGCTCCCTACAATACACTAGATGCAAGCTTGTCAGCTGTCCTGCGGTGTGATCACCCCGTACTGTGTGGAACACATGATGCTTATATTTCTGTGACTTTTACTGTCATTATTTCTAGAGCCCCTAGAGAGGCTTGTGTATATCCTGGAAAATTCTGAACTCTGAATCTACAACATTCTACACAGTGATTGCTTAATCAGCATAAGAGCCCAATTACAGCTGTTTCAAACTGGCTTAGCAAAAAAGTATTAATGTGTGGCTTGCTCTGTGGTTATTTAGCTCCCCTCAGCAGAAATAGGACTTTTGCACCTTAAGTGGGTAAGACTCTGTGATAGAAGAGGAGTCTGGAGTTGCTGTCAGACATGAAGGTCTCAGCCTGCCCTGGAAAGGAATGAGGGGGGAGGAAGGAAGATGTGAGGAACTGAAGCTAAGCTGGATATACACCATATGAGTACAAAACAAAATATGGACCCTGGATCTTAACATTAAACAACAGGCGTTCATATGTGTCTAGTTTAGTTGTTTTAAATTTGTTTTTAAAAAGTTCAGTGTTTCACCAAAGAAAAAATGTGCTCACCAAGCAGGGAAGAGTCATGTCCTTCCAGCTTTCTGCTTTCTCTCTGACTATAATTCCTTTTAGTTCTTCCAGAAAAAGCTGGGATGAGGTTTGCAAGGGAAATACATGTGTACACGCAAAGGAAAATAGTCCTTGCAATTAGGTAAGTGCAGGGCTCCAGATTAGCCAGTAACGTCTTAAGGGTTAAGGATGCAGGGAGGAGGAGTGTTTGTGGGCTGTGTGTTAGGTGTGCAACATTGTTGCAGTCCTAAGGGAGGGATCTTTACTTACAGTTAAAAAGGGGCTTCTGGGAGTTCCAGGCCCTATTTTCTGTTCCTGGTCTTCGCAGATCTTCTCCCACCCTCCCACCCCCATTATAGCGGCAATTTAGATTAATTTGACAGCACTTAGTCCCCCTGGCTCCAGACAGGGTTAGTCGACCTATAGTCTGTTGGTCAGTCCAGGGCATTTAGTTTTTCAGTTCCCCTCGGAATTTGCTTGGTGTTCGCCTGGCAAGTCCGGGGGTCCAATATGGTCTAAGCGGTGTAACACTCTAAAGGAGGGCGGTAGCGTCCCAGGCGTCGGATAGATAGCGGGGAGGAGTGACGGCCATTGCAGGGGGAGTGACGTACTCAGGCGCGTGCCTGGGGAAAGCTCCTTCTGGGTTGCGGTGGGCCGAACAGCTCAAGTTCATCCTTCTATCGGTGCTGCATTGTAGCCGGGTTCCACTTTGTGTCAGCTGCCTGGGCCTACTTCCTGCTTCATATGAGTTAGTTAGTTATATAATGCCGCTTAATGTTAAGTTAAGTTAAAAGGTTTGGACATTTACATGTATCCATGTAAATAAGTTATCATTAAAACTTTGGAAAAGCCTTGATATTTTGATAAATAAAAATACAGGGAGTGCCTCTTGATTAATAAATTACCTAAACGATCTTTAACTCCCAACTGTTTTGGTGTCTTTATTTATTTATTTAAGTAGATTGTATTAAGTCGGTTCTTACATACGCACGATATTGCTCCTTTAATCCCTTAAAGGACTACAGGATTAAACATCTTGCAGTAGGATAAGCACAACTACTTTATTTTATACACCAATAATATTTGCGGTCTGTTTATCTATGTTGGTGTCTGTATGTCTATCAATTTATGGTCAGCAGGTCAGATTGTCTGCAGAATGCTGACCAGTGCAAGATAATGTATTTGCTGCAGATTCAACCTTACCAGGTTCATCCCAAAGTGCAAGGTAACCTGTTTTGCTTTCAATGTTACTGTGCCTTTATGTCTCCTGCTTCCTCTACCAGTGTTACTTACTTCACATTTACTTGGTATACGTGTTAATGGTAAAAGAAAATGAAACTCAGACATCTTGTGACCATAATATTTCTCTAAATCACATTATCACTGTTTCTTACTGCAGAGTGAATGCACACACAAACCTTATCAAGATCATGATATCAGATGTTTACATTACAGAGCCTTACACATCCTTAGAGCCAGGGCATAACATCTCCTAAAATGTTACTAAGGCTCTTAGCTTTTTGGATTATTCAACTTCCTCTATATACAAATGCCCCTTTGTGTGTTCTAAAAAGTGTGTGTCTGACTTCTCAGTATTCAGTATCAGCTTAATCCTTAAAGGGACACTGAACCCAATTTTATTCTTTCATGATTCAGATAGAGCATGACATTTTAAGCAACTTTCTAATTTACTCCTATTATCAAATTTTATTCATTCTCTTGGTATCTTTATTTGAACTGCAAGAATGTAAGTTTAGATGCCGGCCCATTTTTAGTGAACAACCTGGGTTGTCCTTGCTGATTGGTGGATAAATTCAACCACCAATAAAAAAGTGCTGTCCACAGTTCTGAAACAAACAAAAACTTAGATGCCTTCTTTTTCAAATGAAGATAGCAAGAGAACAAAGAAAAATTGATAACAGGAATACATTAGATAGTTGCTTAACCCCTTAATGACCACAGCACTTTTCCATTTTCTGTCCGTTTGGGACCAAGGCTATTTTTACATTTTTGCGGTGTTTGTGTTTAGCTGTAATTTTCCTCTTACTCATTTACTGTACCCACACATATTATATACCGTTTTTCTCGCCACTAAATGGACTTTCTAAAGATACCATTATTTTCATCATATCTTATAATTTACTATAAAAAAAAATATAAAATATGAGGAAAAATTGAAAAAAACACACTTTTTCTAACTTTGACCCCCAAAATCTGTTACATATCTACAACCACCAAAAAACACCCATGCTAAATAGTTTCAAAATTTTGTCCTGAGTTTAGAAATACCCAATGTTTACATGTTCTTTGCTTTTTGTGCAAGTTATAGGGCCATAAATACAAGTAGCACTTTGCTATTTCCAAACCACTTTTTTCCAAAATTAGCGCTAGTTACATTAGAACACTAATATCTTTCAGGAATCCCTGAATATCCCTTGACATGTATATATTTTTTTTTAGTAGACATCCCAAAGTATTGATCTAGGACAATTTTGGTATATTTCATACCACCATTTCACCGCCAAATGCGATCAAATACAAAAAATCGTTCACTTTTTCACAAATTTTTTCACAAACTTTTGGTTTCTCACTGAAATTATTTACAAACAACTTGTGCAATTATGGCATAAATGGTTGTAAATTCTTCTCTGGGATCCCCTTTGTTCAGAAATAGCAGACATATATGGCTTTGGCGTTGCTTTTTGGTAATTAGAAGGCCGCTAAATGCCACTGCGCACCACAAGTGTATTATGCCCAGCAGTTAAGGGGTTAATTAGGGAGCTTTTAGGGAGCTTGTAGGGTTAATTTTAGCTTTAGTGTAGTATAGTAGACAACCCCAAGTATTGATCTAGGCACATTTTGGTATATTTCATGCCACCATTTCACCGCCAAATGCGATCAAATTGAAAAAAAAGTTAAATTTTTCACAATTTTAGGTTTCTCACTGAAATAATTTACAAACAGCTTGTGCAATTATGGCACAAATGGTTGTAAATACTTGTCTGGGATCCCCTTTGTTCAGAAATAGCAGACATATATGACTTTGGCGTTGCTTTCTGGTAATTAGAAGGCCGCTAAATCCTGCTGCGCCTCACACGTGTATTCTGGCTAGCAGTGAAGGGGTTAATTAGGGAGTTTGTAGGGAGCTTGCAGGATTAATTTTAGCTTTAGTGTAGAGATCAGCCTCCCACCTGACACATCCCACCCCCTGATCCCTCCCAAACAGCTCCCTTCCCTCCCCCACCCCACAATTGTCCCCGCCATCTTAAGTACTGGCAGAAAGTCTGCCAGTACTAAAATAAAAGGGTTTTTTAAAAAATAAATAATTTTTTTTAGCATATTTACATATGCTAGGGTGTAGGATCCCCCCCTTAGCCCCCAACCTCCCTGATCCCCCCCAAAACCGCTCTCTGACCATCCCCTCTGCCTCATTGGGGGCCATCTTGGGTACTGGCAGCTGTCTGCCAGTACCCAGTTTGCAAAAAAAAAGGGCTTTTTTATATTTATTTGTCTTTTTTCTGTAGTGTAGCTTCCCCCCCCACACAGACAAACCCCCACCACCTTGCTGATCTTTTTTTTTTTTAAACAAATATTAGGGCATTTAAACATTTTTGCTAACACATTTTCTGTAGTGTAGCGGTTCCCACCCGCTCCCTCCCCGTGCACGCGCCCGCCCCCGCCCTCCCGTGCACGCGCGCGCGCCCGTGCGCGCCCCCGCTCATCCCCGCCCACGATCCCGCCCCCCCTGCACATAACCAGGGCCATCGATGGCCACCACCTGCCTCCCGGTCCGGCTCCCACCCACCAACGCAGGGAACCACCGATCTCCGGTGCAGAGAGGGCCACAGAGTGGCTCTCTCTGCACCGGATGGCTTAAAAAAGTTATTGCAGGATGCCTCCATATCGAGGCATCACTGCAATAACCGGAAAGCAGCTGGAAGCGAGCAGGATCGCTTCCAGCTGCTTTCCAAACCGAGGACGTGCAGGGTACGTTCTCAGGCATTAACTGCCTTTTTTTTGAGGACGTACCCTGCACGTCCTCGGTCGTTAAGGGGTTAAAATTGCATGCTCTATCTGAATCACAAAAGAAAAAATTTGGGTTCAGTGTCCCTTTAATTACAAATTAAAATGTCACCCGGCCATGTAAAAATTTAACTATGGGTGTCCATTCTCATGCCCAAAGGCAACCATTCAGTCTGTCATTAATTTGTTTGCATTAACCTGTGTATTAACCAGTGTATAAATTATATACATATAAATACAGTGTGTGTGTGTGTATATGTGTATAAAATAATATTAATTGTGAGGGGGGTGGAAGTTTTAGTGAGTTCCTACACAATTTTTTTTGTAGGTCTTGTCCCCTGATTAACCCCTAAACTGCCACAATCTCAATCGCAATATACACTCTAGAGAACTTAACCCCTAAACTGCCACAACCCTCATTACAATAAATCCTACTAAACTATTAACCACTAAACTACCACAATCCACCATTGCAATACCCGCTGCACTACATAACCCCTAAACTGCCACAACCCCCAATGCAATAGAACCCCTAAACTATTAACCCCTAAGCCACCACAACCCCATCACAATAAACTTCCCTACACTACTTAACTCCTAAACTGCCAAAACCTAAACAATCTTAACACCTCTGTCTTGTAATTAGTATTTTTTTTTTTAGTAAGATCCTAAGGAGATTATTTGCAGGTGAGTGGGCATGGTATGAGGTTTATGGGCAGGGCTAACATAGTAATTCTTACCTAAGAATTCTAGAGTGGTTGTAGCTGAAACATAGGGGCAGGGCCTGAGGGGTTAGTTACTGTCATTTTAAAGGGACCTCATAACTTGTTATTGACAGTTCAATATAATATCAATATATATAATATCTGACACCTATAGAGTTGTATGTGTCTGTAGTTTATATAATAACTTGTGATTGAAAGGTCATGTAATAGGTACCTAATAATATAATATGTCTGGCACCTATAGAGTGGTATATGTCTGTAATTTATTTTTATTTTTTAATATTTTTATTGAGGTTATACAAAAAAGGAAGCACATATGAATTGCCATAAGCAGAAATGACAAAGATTGGGCTGCAGGTGAGAGCGTTGTACCTGGAGACAAGTGCTACACCAAGGCGGTAAGATTATAACAACTCAGCGAAACTACAAGCCATAAGAAATTATATGTGCACATACTTCTAATTATTCATATACGATCTAAACACAATTTGTTTGAATTGTATCCAACATAACTGCAACAATTAATTGACTGTGGAAACCTCCTCTAAGAAAGGAATTTTTTGGTGAACTAAATATCAATATAAAGAACACCACTTGTGTATAAATCAAGCTAAAAAGTAACTTTAAAAAAAGGAGATCTATTTAGGATACGTCCCTTTTTACTCTTAACTCCATTTGGAGACGGACTTGCCTCAAAAGACTTTATATCAAATTATTTATTCATCTGCTCAAAAGGGTCTTTGAATAATCTATGAATTGTTTTATCAAATATTTGAATGATTGTGAGTTATGAATGAGGTGTGATGTTATTGAATTGGATTTTATAGAATTCTTTTTAGTTGTGCTTGCTATAATTTTTAGAATCTCAATAAATTGTTTTGAATTCCCATTTTTTAAGCGACTGTTGATAATAAATTTTAAAAGATTATTAAAATCTAACTTAAGATATAAGTATTAATTTATCCAATCTTTCCCATAGCTTATAGCGCCATCTACATATTTTTATTTTAAACTATTTGTACATTTTTACTGTCAGGGAAGGAGACAGTTAAACGTAGATTGGCCAGGTGGGTTAAGCCTAGCGCTTCACACACACACACTTACCTTAAAATAGACTAAAGGAGGAAAATTAACCTCTGAATTGGTCACTTTTGGACCATAGTAGCAAATATTAGAAACTAACGGCTAGATTACGAGTTTTGCATTAAGCTGAAAAAGCAGCGTTAACAGGTCCTAATGCTGCTTTTTCACTACCGCTGCTATTATGAGTCTTGCATGTTTATGGGCACCACACACTTCTTTGGCCTTACTGCAAAACGACTTACGTAAACTTAATAAACCCTTTTTTCTATGGGACTTCCATAGCGCCGGTATTACGAGTCTGTCCTGAGAGGCCAAAAAGTGAGCGGTACACCCTCTACCTCCAAGATCCGTAACGCATTCTAAACTCAGTAGTTATGAGTTTTACACTACAACGCCGTAGCCTAAAACTCATAACTAAAGTGCTAAAAAGTACACTAACACCCATAAACTAGCTATTAACCCCTAAACCGAGGACCTCCCGCATTGCAAACACTATAATAAAATTTTTAACCCCTAATCTGCCGCTCCGGACATCGCCACCATTAGAATAAACATATTAACCCCTAAACCGCCGCACTCCCGCCTTGCAAACACTAGTTAAATATTCTTAACCCCTAATTTGCCGTCCTTAACATTGCCGCCACCTACATTATACTTATTAACCCCTAATCTGCCATCCCCAATGTCAACGCCACTATATTAAATATATTAACCCCTAAATCTAAGTCTAACCCTAACCCTAACACCCCCTAACTTAAATAGAATTTAAATAAATCTAAATAAAATTACTATCATTAACTAAATTATTCCTATTTAAAACAAAATACTTACCTATAAAATAAACCCTAAGCTAGCAACAATATAATTAATAGTTACATTGTAACTGGTTAAGGTTTATTTTTATTTTACAGGCAAGTTTGTATTTATTTTAACTAGGTAGAATAGATATTAAATAGTTATTAACGATTTAATAACTATCTAGCTAAAATAAATACAAATTGAACTGTAAAATAAAACCTAACCTAAGTTACAATAACACCTAACACTACACTACAATTAAATAAATCACAAAAAAACCCCACTAAATTACAGAAAATAAAAAACAAATTACAGATCTTTAAACTAATTACACCTAATCTAATAGCCCTATCAAAATAAAAAAAGCCCCCCCCCAAAATAAAAAAACCCTAGCCTAAACTAAACTATCAATAGCCCTTAAAAGGGCCTTTTGCAGGGCATTGCCCCAAAGTAATCAGCTCTTTTACTTGTAAAAAAAAAAATTACAAACAACCCCCCCAACAGTAAAACCCCCCACCCATACAACCAACCCCCAAAATAAAATACTAACTAAAAAAACCTAAGCTCCCCATTGCCCTGAAAAGGGCATTTGGATGGGAATTGCCCTTAAAAGGGCATTTAGCTCTATTGCAGCCCAAAGCCCTAACCTAAAAAATAAACCCACCCAAAACACCCTTAAAAAAACCTAACACTAACCCGCTGAAGATCGACTTACTGTTCTGAAGACCGGACATCCATCCTCAAGGAAGTGGCAGAAGTCTTCATCTAACCGGGCCGAAGTCCTCAACGAAGCCGGGAGAAGTCTTCATCCAAGCCAGGCGAAGTGGTCTTCCAGACGGGCAGAAGTCTTCATCCAGACAGCATCTTCTATCTTCATCCATACGACGTGGAGCGGGTCCATCTTCAAGACATCCGACGCGGAGCATCGTCTTCATCCAGAGTCTTCTTACTGAATGACGGTTCCTTTAAATGACGTCATCCAAGATGGCGTCCCTTAGATTCCGATTGGCTGATAGAATTCTATAAGCCAATCGGAATTAAGGTAGAACAAATCCTATTGGCTGATGCAATCAGCCAATAGGATTGAGTTGGCATTCTATTGGCTGTACCAATCAGCATATAGGATTGAGTTGGCATTCTATTCTGTATGCAATCAGCCAATAGGATTGAGTTGGCATTCTATTGGCTGTACCAATCAGCATATAGGATTGAGTTCACATTCTATTGGCTGATTGGAACAGCCAATAGAATGCCAGGTCAATCCTATTGGCTGATTGCATCAGCCAATAGGATTTTTTCTACCTTAATTCCAATTGGCTGATATAATTCTATCAGCCAATCGGAATCTAAGGGACGCCATCTTGGATGACGTCATTTAAAGGAACTGTCATTCAGCAAGAAGACTCCGGATAAAGAGTATGCTCCTCATCGGATGTCTTGAAGATGGACCTGCTCAGAACAGTAAGTCGATCTTCAGGGGGTTAGTGTTAGGTTTTTTAAGGGTGTATTGGGTGTTTTTTTTTTTTTTTTAGGTTAGGGCTTTGGGCTGCAATAGAGCTAAATGCCCTTTTAAGGGCAATGCCCATCCAAATGCCCTTTTCGGGGCAATGGGGAGCTTAGGTTTCTTTAGTTAATATTTTATTTGGGGGGTTGGTTGTGTGGGTGGTGGGTTTTACTGTTGGTTGGTTGTTTGTATTTTTTTTTATAGGTAAAAGAGCTGATTACTTTGGGGCAATGCCCTGCAAAAGGCCCTTTAAGGGCTATTGATAGTTTCGTTTAGGCTAGGTTTTTTTTATTTTGGGGGGGTATTTTGATAGGGCTATTAGATTAGGTGTAATTAGTATAAAGATCTGTAATTTGTTTTTTATTTTCTGTAATTTAGTGTTTTTTGTGATATAGCTAATTTAATTTAATTTATTTAATTGTTTTTAATTTAGTTAATGTATTTAATTGTAGTGTAGTGTTAGGTGTTATTGTAACTTAGGTTAGGTTTTATTTTACAGGTCAATTTGTATTTATTTTAGCTAGGTAGTTATTAAATAGTTAATAACTATTTAATAACTATTCTACCTAGTTAAAATAAATACAAATTTGCCTGTAAAATAAAAGTAAACCCTAAGCTAGTTACAATGTAACTATTAGTTATATTGTAGCTAGCTTAGGGTTTATTTTATAGGTAAGTATTTAGTTTTAAATTGGAATAATTTAGTTAATGATAGTAATTTTATTTAGATTTATTTAAATTATATTTAAGTTAGGGGGTGTTAGGGTTAGGGTTAGACAGGTTTAGGGGTTAATAAATTTAATATAGTGGCGGTGACATTGGGGGCGGCAGATTAGGGGTTAATAAGTGTAGGTAGGGTGCAGCGACATTGGGGGCAGCAGATTTGGGGTTAATAAATATAATGTAGGTGGCAGCGATGTTGGGGGCAGCATATTAGGGGTTAATAAGTATAATGTAGGTGGTGGCGGTGTCCGGAGCGGCAGATTAGGGATTAATTAGAATAATGTAGGTGTCGGCGATGTCGGGGAAGGCAGATTAGGGGTTAATAAGTGTAAGATTAAGGGTGTTTAGACTCGGGGTTCATGTTAGGGTGTTAGGTGTAAACATAACTTTAGTTTCCCCATAGGAATAAATGGGGCTGCGTTACTGAGATTTACGCTGCTTTTGGCAGGTGTTAGACTTTTTCTCAGCCGGCTCTCCCCATTGATGTCTATGGGGAAATCGTGCACGAGCACATACCACCAACTCACCGCTGACTTAAGTAGCGCTGGTATTGAAGTGCGGTATGGAGCTCAATTTTGCTCTACCCTCACTTCTTGTCTTTTAACGCCGGGTTTGTAAAAACCCGTAATACCAGCGCTGTAGGTAAGTGAGCGGTGAGAAAAAACTGCTCGTTAGCGCTGCATAGCTCCTAACGCAAAACTCGTTATCTGGCCGTAATGTTGTTAATGAGTGTGAAAAGAAAGTAGATGAATAATAATGTGATGGGCAAGGACTATATTTGTGTGTAAAAGGGTAACTCCTGAACCATCCTTTTAATTATAGCCATAGAGCCTAAGTGGTTCATATTGTTGGAAATAATGAAAACTATGTGCCTGCTAGAGATAGCAAGAATTATTTAATAAGAGAGTGCATACTTGTTTATATAGGAGGTAACCATTACATATATAATATCATGGTAGACCTGTGGCACCTTCTGTAATGCTGGAAACATAGTGCAAATGATAGTTACCAAAGTGTACAAGAATACAATTTTATGGGTCAGTGTTAGCATAAATTAAGGTAGGCTGACAGGTCTGTTAATAGAACTAGTGGACACCATTGGATATTATGTGAGAAATTCTAAATAGGGCTAGTGCAGGAAAATACAGACATATGTAAAGTTCACAAACAAATAAAGGTTTCTCTCCAATTATTTTTCCCTCCTGGGTTCTAGATATATGTTAATGCATAAGACCAGGTTAGCTATAGGCTTTATATGACGGCCACAGACAGCAGGTTTTAGGTTGAAACATAAGGGAGCAATCAGACCCCAAAGTGGCATTTGTATCCATGACTACTCAGACCACTAATAACTTAGAAAGTCTATGAAATATACATAACTTATATGGTCTAGCCTGTCTGCAGTGAACTAATTTGACTTAAGTTAAGAAGACACTCTTTTAGTTGTTTCATGCAAGATGGAGTACAAATCATTATATACCTGTCCCAGTTGCAGCAAGCACTGACTATTTACATATATTTAGATACATTTAAACAGAAAAATCAATGGGATCAAAACATTAAAGACTTACAAAAAGGTAATAAGTGAGGAGTGACTGACCACCCCTACAAGTGAGTAAATATTAATACTTGGGCAAATTCAATCTGCCTAGTATTCCAATGAAGTGGTTCAGGCTAAAGGCTCTTTAGGAACAAAGAATTTTAGTATCTACGGGCCACGGTACATACATATCTGAGATAAGTTAAAGAGTCCCCCAAGCATCTGGCACATTTGCCATCATTAGGGTAAGGCAAACACTACAACAATTGTTTTTCACCTAAAAAATAAGAGCAAGCATGGAAGTAGATCTTAGCATTTGATTAGGGCAGGTTATGGCTGCGTGTAGTCGGTTTATGTTAATAAGCATGCAATGTTGATCCAATGCCAAATTACCTGACATGAAGGTTCAGCCGATCCAGGACTTGTTCTGCTCTGGTATGACATCTAGTCGATTGGTGAAGGAGGTCTGGGCAGCAATCTGTTCCCATCGAGCGTCCCATCTGCTCTATGTATTGAGGAAGGAACAGGTAGCTACCAAGGTTCTCTGTCTCATCGGGCCCAGAGGCCAGGATCATTGGAGAGCCATCGATGTAGTCATAGTTTGTACATGACCCACCATCCAGTCACGGAGCTGAGGAATCTCATTAGTGAGTGCGGACAGAGCCAGCTTTTTGGTCACCTGAGCAGCTGTTGGTGGAGGACTTCTCCATGTTGCCTCATCTGGGCTATACGTTTGACTTTCGGCAGAGTCATGTAACTTCCAGGACGGGGTAAGGTCGAGCTTCACCTTTTGTAAAGGAGGTGGGTTCAATGAAATGCACTCGCCGATTAACTTCTGGAGTCTTAGATAATGGTCCTCCAGTAGTGTTAGCACTGCTGTCTGTAATGCCAGTCCCTCTATAGTAACTGCTATTTAGCGAATAGTGGAGGATAATGGAGGGTACCCTTACAATTGTGCTATGGTGTCAAGTGTCCCCTTCTTTACTCAAGGCTCAATAACAGCTTCTTTAAACAATTATCTTATTACATGATATCTTAACTTCAGAGTTTGGGGGTGGATAATGTTGCGGCAGCCCCACACCTATGCTCCGTCTCCAACACAGGGTTCGCTTCTTGTAATCTTCATGCTGAACTATTACAGCAAGTTGCAAAATGGCTTCTGAGCCTGTCACACACCCGTCTCAAAGAGCATAAGCAAAAATACAGTCAGATTCTCAAAGTTGAGCATCTGTCAGGTCCCAGCTGAGAAATGATCACAAATGTTTGAAATATAGTATATTTACTGTATAAAACTTATAAAATGTCTGTAAAACTCCAGGAGCTTCACAGAGAGGCGTCTTGCCGCTTTGAGAGCAGGTTCCATCTCCCTTGTAATTAGTGTTTTGTGTAGCTTGATAAAAGCTTGCCAACTTTTAAATTGCAATAAAAAAACGTGAAAATGTTGTACTTAGAAGTACATAATTCTATGTGTTTTTTTTGCACATCCAGTGTACTTAAATTGCAATTTAAACTGTGCATATTTAAAGACATTTATTCCTTTGTAGTTTACATACAAATTGTATGTTTTTCATAAAATTATGATTTTTGATGCAATACAATTTTTTTGCTGTGTATTTTTTGGTGACTGAATATATGATTCTTTTTGTAATGTATGCTTCTCCTTCCCATATGAAAATGCAGTATACGCCCCTTAGCGAGACACCTTCTTTTCAGGGTAAAAGGTGGCTTTAGATCATTCCAGCAGGGAAAAAGATATAGTGGCGGGCATTCTTAAATAATCTTGCAATCCCAGTAACCTTTAGATCATCGGAACCCTTAGTCTAGATTTGTTAACTTTTAACTTTGTAAACTGACATAATCTATATCTATATGCTGACATTATAATCTGTAATATCTACAAAAAAGAAAGTAAAAAAGCGCAACACACCGATCGATGTAGAAATACAACTTCCCCTTTAATATAAACAAATAAATGCAAACTTACAAGTGTACACTCATAAGTATGAGGTATGGAAACAGCGTTAGTAAAGATGTCCCCTTCAGTCAAATGGAGTCCTCCCTTATAACCGGCACTGGTTTGATGCAGGGAACCATCCTTAGATCTTCCATTCCTCTGTGACTTATCACCGAGTTCCGGTATTGAGGCAGGCTGGCTACAGAAAACTTGTCCTATACTAAAGGGGATACCGATTGCATATCACAAAGTACTGGTATTGAGGCAGGCTGGCTACAGAAAACGTGTCCTATACTAAAGGGAATACCACTTGTATATCACCGAGTTCTGGTATTGAGGCAGGCTGGCTACAGAAAACTTGTCTTATACTGAAGGGGATACCGCTTGTATATCACCGAGTTCTGGTATTGAGGAAGGCTGGCTACAGAAAACATGTCCTATACTGAAGGGAATACCACTTGTATATCACAGAGTTCTGGTATTGAGGAAGGCTGGCTACAGAAAACATGTCCTATACTGAAGGGAATACCACTTGTATATCACCGAGTTCTGGTATTGAGGAAGGCTGGCTACAGAAAACTTGTCCTATACTGAAGAGGATACCACTTGTATATCACCGAGTTCTGGTATTGAGGCAGGCTGCCTACAGAAAACTTGTCCTATACTGAAGAGGATACCTCTTGTATATCACCGAGTTCTGGTATTGTGGCAGGCTGGCTACAGAAAACATGTCCTATACTGAAGGGAATACCACTTGTATATCACCAAGTTCTGGTATTGAGGCAGGCTGGCTACAAAAAACTTGTCTCATACTGAAGGGGATACCGATTGCATATCACCAAGTTCTGGTATTGAGGCAAGCTGGCTACAGAAGACTTGTCCAATACTGAAGGGGATATCCCTCGTAATACAGTTACAAAGAGAAGTATTTCCGTGTCCTGTAATAAAGCCCTATCTAAACTCCCAAATGATACCAATAAAGACCTCTATATTGGACAATGTAGGGAAAGCTTATTAACAAGAAACGATTTGGGTAAAGAAAATAAATTTGATAAAACAACAAAGAATTTAACAAAGAAAGAGAAATTAACGTCACAAGATATAGAAAATAATAAGAATATAGTGCTGAAGGCAGCGGATAAGGGAGGAGGGATAGTGATCCTGGACAGGGATAACTATATGAAAATTTGTAGGGATTTAATTGAAGATAAAACAACATATAAAGGAAGTGTCAGAAACCCCACTAGTTTTTACAAATTAGAACTTAGAATGATACTTACAGAAGCTAAAAGTAAAGAAATATTAACAGACCAAGAATACAAATATCTACTACCAGAACTTTACATACTACCTAAGATTAATAAATCAATTAGTAACCCACAAGGCCAACCAATTGTCTCTGGGATAGGGTCTCTTACATCTAACCTGTCTCAATACATGGATATATGATCTTCAAACACATGTTACTACCCTAGATAGATAGCTGAAAGATTCCACTTATCTGATAAGAATATTAGATCAAATTGATTGTACAGAAGACATGTGACTTATCACCTGCGATGTAACATTATTATTCACATGTATCAAACATTTAGATGGGTTAACGGCAGTAGATTATTATTTAAATGTGGATAATGAAATGAGTTTAGATCAGAAAGATTTCATCTTAGAAAGTATAACATTTATCCTAACACACAACTATTTCCACTTCGAGAATAAATTCTATGACCAAATTTGTCGGACAAATTCCTTTGTTGATGCTTTTTACTCCTTTCTTTATCACCCCACTACTTGGCTATTTGTTAAAACTGAATTGTGGGTGTGGTGAGGGATGTATTTATAGGCATTTTGAGGTTTGGGAAACGTTGCCCTCCTGGTAGGATTGTATATCCCATACGTCACTAGCTCATGGACTCTTGCCAATATGAAAGAAATGAATTTATCAGGTAAGTTCTTACATAAATTATGTTTTTTCCATGCCTAATATGCAATTCCTGCAGATATTCAGAGAAAAAGAAAAAAATTAATTAAAATGTTACAGGCAAGGAGTATGAGATAAAGGACACAATACGGTGTACCGATATCATTTATTTTAATAGACTGTAGTTGTGGAAAACAATATATATGAGAATCAAGTAGACCAGTTAGAGAGAGAGTTAGGGAACATATTCTCTCTATTGAGAATGCCTTTGAAGACAGAAACAAGGATTTACCTGTCCCCCAACATTTTCTAAAGTGCAACAATTGTAATTTAAATTTTTTTAAATACACATGGATTGCAAAATTGAAACCCAATTGGAGAGGAGGAAATATAGAAAATGAACTACTGAAACTAGGATATAAGTGGATTTATGAATTAGAAACAAAATACCCAAAGGGGTTAAATATAGAATTCAGTAAACTCCGTTTTTATACTAAGTGAAAAAATGTTTTCTCTATATATATATAAATATTATTTATATATATATATATATATATATATATATATATATATATATATATACATTTTTTTAAATGTTCCTTGTTTTTGCCTTATCCAATTTCTATAATTTCTCTAACTGCTAATACAATCATGGAAGAATTATAAATATTAATATTTAGTATGATAGAAGTAAATTATCCCCTTCTATTTATTAGAAACAAAACTAATATTATTTAGAAATGTAATTAAGATTTGTTTTACATAAAGATGAATTCTAATTAACAAAAACTGAAATAATGAAAAGAAAACAAAGATATGGAAATGATCATTATTAACCAGAAACAAGAAGATCTGCAAATATCTACTCCATACTAATTGATAATGAAAGTCTGGGTATAAAAGATGACACATACTGGACAAAATAATCCTGCTTGAGAAAGACTGTCTTTACACAGCCATAACGCGTAGCATTTGCTATACCAGAGATTGCAGCTAAACCAATCAGACGCTCTAGGCACAAGAGTTGGATAGGATCCTGACACACTCCACATCGTTGTAAAGGTAAAAGTGTGTATACGTTGATAACTGGTTGGTTTTTGAGGATACCCGCGAAAATTACCCACCGACGGAGGAAAAACAGAGGATGCTCAAGGATGTGATGTGAAATGGCGTAGCTGAAGTTTAATAATAAAGGAAAAAGGCAACAAGAAGTGACGCAACTATTAACTTTGTTTTCAGATCAATGAATAAGTCTCGGGCATTAATTTTATGGACTTCAACTATATGATAATTTTTTAGTGGTTTTTTTAAAGTATTTTAAGTGCATTTCTAACTATATGTGTTTTAAATGTATTTCAAACAATTTGTATCTTTTGTGCATGGTAAAGTGAACTTTAATTTTTATTTGAACCCCCTACTTGAATCAATTCGTATTTGTTATTTTTATTTCTATTCTTTTTATCTTTTTGTGTTACATTGTGTTATTGGAGCAATATTTTTAGTATCTACACTGTTATTTTGGAGCAAGATTTTATAGTATCGGATGAATTCCTCAATTTAAATATTAATTATTAGTTGTAGAAACATTTTTCTTTTAGACAGAGAGACCCTATCTTTTGTGTTTTTTTCTTGGCGCACCCAAATAGTTTCTTGTTAATAAGCTATCCCTTGTAATACATAAAGCGTCTCCATGTAGCCAACTTTTGGAGAACACTACTATCCACAACCCTATAACGTCACTATGTGAGCGTGGCCTGACGTTTCACAGGATTCCTCCCTGCTTCATCAGAGGCTTTGCCAACTCAACACAGTATCCCATATTTATAGTGCATCCGTTAAACCTTAACTGATTGGTGTTTGATACATATAATACAATGCAATTTTCTACAGAGTAAAATACAATTTGTACTTGTTACATCTGTCTCAAATACATTTACATTCGACTAATAATTAAAGCGATAGGAAAGTCAAAATGAAATGAAAGAACATGATTTTTTTTAAGACACTTTTAAAATCACTTCTATATTCAAATGTGCTTCATTCTCTTGGTATCCCTTGTTGAAAAAGAATATCCTACAGTAGTGGGAGCTAGGTACGGATTAGTGCCTGTACACATTTGTCTCTTCTGATTGGCTAACTAGATGTTTTCAGCTAGCTGCCAGTAGTGCAATACTGTCACTTCAACAATGGATAACAAAAGAATGAAGCAAATTTGATAATAGAAGTAAATTTGAAAGTTGTCATCTGAATCATGGAAGAAAATATGTTTTTTTTTTAAGTTTATTTCCCCTCTGAAATATATAATAAATTGTACTTTTTAAATAGATAATAATATGTAATGTTTTAAAGGGTCACTGTAATGTAATCCCCCCCCCCTTAATGTGTTCTAAATGGCTTGTTTTACCTTATGCATAGTATTAAATATATGGGAAATTGTTCCTTCATGTTTATTATTGTATTTGATATAGCTGACTTTCCTCATTAAACCGACTACCTTTGTTCTCAAATAAATGCCCATTTAAATGGACTGAGTAAAATGCATCATTGGGAACATATTAAAAGGAGAAACACTTTTACACTAAATGTCCCTTTGAGTATGTCTTGTTAACATACTGGGGTATATTTATTAATGTGCGAGCGAACATGATACGATATAGCGTATCATGTCCGCTGCACATCGATAAATGCAGACAGCATACGCTGTCGGCATTTATCATTGCACCAGCAGTTCTTGTGAACTGCTGGTGCAATGCCGCCCCCTGCAGATTCGTGGCCAATCAGCCGCTAGTAGGGGTGACAATCACCCCGATCGTATTCTATTGGGTTAATTCCTGTCCGGGGCCTCAGAGCAGGTGGACAAGTTATGGAGCAGCGGTCTTTAGACCGCTGCTTCATAATTTCTGTTTCCAGTGAGCCATACAGTGCTTGATAAATCGGCCCCACTGTATTATCTGAAATGAAAATTATCTGAAATGAAATTATCAAAAAAACAAACAAAAAAGAAACCTAATCTAATACCCCTATAAAAATAACCCCCCAAAATAAAAATACCCCCTAATCTAACAATTAACTACCAATAGCCCTTAAAAGGGCCTTTTGTAGGGTATTGCCCTAAGTTAAACAGTTTTAATACCTAAAAAAATTACAAAGTACCCCCTAAAAGTAACCCCCCCAGCCACACAATCCCCCAAAATAAAAAAAAATAAGTCTAAAAGCTAAGTCTAAAAAAAAACTAAGCTGCCCATTGCCCCTAAAGGGGCATTTGTATGGGGATTGCCCTTACAATCAGCAATTAGCTCTTTTGCTGCCCATTAAAAAAATAAAAATAATCCTTTATCTAAAAAAAAACAAAAAACAAAACTCTAACCCCAATAAAGTCTAACAAATAAAGTTAAATAAAGTTCCTGAAGTCCGACGGTGAAGGTCTTCTTCCAGGCGGCTCCATCTTCATCCAGCGTGGGGACATCTTCTGTCTTCATCTGAAGCAAAGGCGGTGCGGAGCAGAGGTGACTGCAGAGCAGACATCCAGCGTGGAGGATCCTCTTCATGCAATCGCCGCCGCAGACTGAAGATTGAATGCAAGGTACGCCATTTAGATACATTGGCTGTTCAAATTAGCCAATAGGATTTCAGTAGCTCTCATCCAAAATTTCAGCCAATAGGAATGCAAGGTACCCCAATATAAATGGGGTACCTTGCATTCAATCTTCAGTGTACGCTGGTCCTGTTCCCCGTCCGCCGATCCCCCTTAAGGGCTATTGGTAGTTTAGTATTAGTGGGGGTTTTTATATTAGGGCTTTTTTATTTTAATGGGCAGCAAAATTGCTGATTGCTCTTTTAAGGGCAATGCCCATACAAATGCCCCTTTAGGGGCAATGGGTAGCTTAGGTTTTTTTATTGTGGGGGGTTAGGTGGGGGGGTTAACTTTTAAGGGGTACTTTGTAATTTTTTTAGTTAAAAGAGCTGTTTAACTTTGGGCAATGCCCTACAAAAGGCCCGGGTGGTTAGTTTTTTTTTTTGTTAATACTTTGTGCGGGAGGATAGGTGTTTTTTGTTAATACTTTGTGCGGGCGTTTATGGGTTTTTTGTTAGTGCTTCGTGCAGGCGGTTAGTTTTTTTTGTTATTATTTTGTGTGGGCAGTTAGGTGTTTTTTTGTTAATATTTCATGCATGCGGTTAGGTGTTTTTTGTTAATTTTTTGTGCGGCACACACATATACACTGCCATATGCACTCACACAGGCACACACTGATACACTGTCATATGCCCATTTACACACATAGGCACACACACACAGGCACACACAGATAAACTGCCATATGCACATATAAAGACACAGGCACACACAGATAAACAGCCATATGCTCATATACAGACACAGGCACACGCAGATAAACTGCCA